>NC_133341.1:12002400-12602400 GCF_030506205.2 Paramisgurnus dabryanus
CAAAATCGGCCACAAAAGGCACCCTCATGATGGAAGAAAAGTACAGAAGCACAACAATTGACCTTAGTTAATGATTTTTAAATGTATATGTGATTAACAAAATCAATATTAAAACAATTAGATGTATCTCTTAAAGACACTTTTGACACATATGCCAATATGGGGACACAAAAGTAATATTTACTATAAAACTCCATACATGACATGATCTCAATGTAGCACCTGTTTGCTGTATACATATATTTAAAAAAAAAATGAGGTACTGCCAAAATCAGTATTGTATCAGGTCAGTATTAAAAAGTAAATTCCATCCACGCATTGTAAACAAAAATGCGCGCTTTGAATACACAGGGAATCCTAGTTTTCCTCATTTACTTCCTTGGCTACTTCGTGATCAACAAACAAACAAAAGCAAAATAATAATTTTGATGGCATTGATAAACATGTGGTGGTTTTCTATGATGGGGAAGTAAACCATCAAAATCTAATATTTTACGTGAGATGCACTCGGGAGACTGAAAATGTTGGCTGTTGCTTGTTCTCACACGACAGCATCAAGCTTCTGTCATGCTAACACATTGACCCCAGGGAATCTTATGAAAAACTTTCCATTATTTTACGCAAAGTCAACGAAGATCGGGCAGGACCAAAACATTTTATAGCTGATCGCTGTCAAAAAAGTTCAGCGACGATGTCCCAAGGATGACAGCAGCAATGACAGTGTTCTTAACATGACACAAGTAAGTGTTTTGATTAATGCCATTAATGTTTATTTTTTAATCAGTGTATACCACTAGTCAAGTAAATGAATATAACATGGCAAAGATAAATGCACATTTTTATATTGATTCAATAGATTTATAGCATTTAAAAAAAAATGTCATGGATTTATTGCATTTTGTGGAAAAAATAATCAGTTTTTATAATAAATCTTTAAAAAAATCCAAAAATGGATTTGAATTTTTTATGTTTTTATAACCTAAAGCTGCTATGTGAAAGTTTGTAACAGAAAATAGTGGTTTTCATCTTGTCACTTTCTTGGTATAGAAAACACTTTTTACAGAAATTAGTCAAAATGAATTTATTGCGTTTTGGAACCAAACTCTTCATATATATTTGATAAATCATTCATTACATGTTTATGAGCCATGTTAATAAACAGAACAGACTACGATAAAGATCAAAATAGATATTGCTAGGTATTAAGAAATATTCTGTTAATCATTATTCCAATTTTGCCAGTATGCATATATGACACATTTATATAATAATTAAATTAATTTAGTACACATATAACAGTAAACACAGAAACGTCATGGATCAGTGTGAAACAAACAATCAAAATAAACTAACAAATAAATAAATCCACAAAAAAAGCATACAAGTAAGAAAGCATTTGGTCTAGCCCAAACCATTCAGTGCACTAAAAATGAATACTTCCATCAGTCTGATAAAGGTATTTTTGTGTTTGTGTACGAACAAAATATTCATTTTTAGCTTGCTCAGGCAAGAAACATTATTGAATTTTCTTTTTCCATATCTTTGGTTGCTCATGCTGCAAAATGGAAGGCGCTTGTTTGTCAAAGGGGCTGAGAGCCTTGTCCATTTTGACATTCACATTCTACCAGTAATGATCCTAAAAGCTGCAATTAAGCTGACTGTCACATCCTGGGGAGCACGCGGGCAGCAGCACAAGGCCTCACAGTCGAGTGCTGCATCTATTGCGCCTGCCCAGGATTATTCCCACAACACATCATTTTTTCAACCCCCCACCACCCCTCTCTCTTATAATCCTTCCCTTCTTGTTTATTAGAGCCTTCATCTAAAATTTTGCGGTGAATTTTTACTTTTTCTTTAAAATATTGCTTCATGCTATAAACATTTCTAACCAATATAAAACATAATCTGTTTTGCATTTAGAAACGGCATATTAAACAATGATGGCTTAATCTTCTAGCACAACATTTTGCTTTACCTGAATATTAAATCCCAGCAGTGACCAGATCATTCCCTGTTGACTCCCTGACAGTGAGGAACAACAAGAATCGAGTGAAAGCAAGCGCCTAGAGTGCCCTGACTTATTATTTCTCCTTCTGCATTTGATGCATGGGCCCGCTCTTTTGGGAGATGAAAAGAAAACTCTCTGTTATAAAACCATGAAAAGAATATGGACAACACCAGGTGGGCAAATCTATCAAACCCCTGGCAGGCGCACATGCAAGCGTACACACATAAAGGGGGCAAAATCATTTTAATTAGCTGAGTGAATGTGATTTGCTGAATGCGGGGAACTGGGCGCTGCACACATTAAAATTGGTCTAATTTTCTGCAAAAAGTCCCATCTGAGTGGACCTGGCCACAGTCAATCAAGTTAAAAGCTACGGGTGCTTAATTTGATTTACCAATATAAAATGCAAATGAGGTGATTAAGTGGAGAGGGGAGGCAGAGCAGGAGCCTCTTTTAAACCATCAAGTTAAATATGAACAGACATCGGACTGGCAGCGGCAAGAATGTTTTAGCATATTCGTTTGATTAGAGGTACAAAAATTTAATTAGTGTGCCTAATTGCTTGACAAATTGCACCACACTACTGAAAAGGCAGATTTTTTTAAACAGTGTAAACCCCTCCCACCCTCATGTGGAAATTTTGTCCAAATGGCCCCTATGCCAATATGTGAAAAGCATAATTAAATAAATGGAAGATGGCAAAACAGTACCAGTACAAAAGCAAATGAGATAATGCCTGTAATTAGGCGGGACACAAGTCTATGTCCATATGCTGCGTTTCTCTTCAGCTACTCTCAGTTCCTCTCGTAGGACAAATCTAATAAGCCTCCTTAACTAGGTGAGGCTCTCCTGGGATGCTGGAAAGCTGCTGGTCCGACCTTTGGGACTGAAGCACTAATCAGAGTATGACGCAAATATACATGCATGTGTGTATGTGTTGAAATAATATGTTTAGTAACTAGGCCTTAGTTATATTAGGACATTTAAGTAGTTTTTACAAACACACATTACAAAAAACATTACTGGTGTGCATCTCGAGACAAGACAATGGAACTGATATTTGTTAAGATATGTCAGTGCAAGATGTTTTCATTGTAGTCTGGGACTAAATGAAGCCCTGTCTGAGAAACCGCCTCTTAGTGTCTGCTGTCCCTTGTTGTCTAAAAATATTTTTTGTGTGTGTGAGACAGAAACATGTTAAAGGGCAAAATCCACTTTTTAAAGGTGTTGGGACATAAATGTGTGTTGGCAGTGTGTGAACACAACCCACTCCTTTTTAATCCCCAATAAACCAAAGCAGTCTCATTAGCTGTTTGATTCTCTTGTCAATGTGACATCACACTGATAAAGCCCTGCCCACAGCTACTGACTGACTGGTACATTTTGCAAAGAAAGTTTTTCTAAATGTGTTTGTTAGCATGTTGCTGCACTTATGCAGCTAAAGATATTCTAGTGTCAGACTGTATTTACAGGAATCAGATCTATTTTAACCAAAAGTGCTTACTGTCAGACACCGCTACTACCCTACAACACGAGACACGTCTCTTTTTTCAAGCAGTAAAGATGTCGCCGAGAAACCCATGTATAAGTACATTTTGTAAAAAATACTGTGTTTTTTTACACACACAAAACATGAACACGTTATATTGCAAACCAAAACACAGGAAAACGGGACCTTTAAGGCATGTCGAAATCCAATGTTTGTTTTACTTCCTGACTCCTGAGATACCCTCTTCTTGTCCTACAATTCTATGCTAGTGTGTGCGCAGGGAATGTGATCGGTCGAGCCTTGTCAAGTTTGAATTCGTTTTTTACACAAATTTAGTGTAAATAAAAGCATATTTTCACTTTTTGCACATTTTGATTGCATTTCTGGCGAGAAATTAGTATTGTAGTTTTCAAAAATGGGATTAGTTATCACAAACTCATGCGTTTCCTCGAGCTGCCTTCATGCTGAAGTCATTGCCTCATGAGGCAGCGAGGCAACTAGCAGCCAGATTTGGATGCAGCCATTATCTCCTGTAAGTATTGCCTTGTCACATTTTCATCACATGCTTAAGGTATTCGGGCAATCACAATGCACTGGACAGCTGTGGTTGGAAGGGGTACAGCTAGGGTTAATCGCCATTAAAGGGACAGTTCACCCCAAAATGAAAATTCTGTCATCACTTACTCACTCTCATGTTGTTACAAACCTACATTTCTTTGATCTGATGAACACAATAGATATGGATATGGAACACAAAATGCATGTGCGTCATTGCAACAAGAAATATCTTTAAAACGGGGGTTTTAAATGCACATTAACATTCACAATGACAAATGTCTGCAAACTGGACTTAATTTACCAGCATACAAGTAGAACGCTTCATGCGCTCCTTCTCATCATAAACAAAAATGAACGCATTGTTTCTGAAGAGAGAAATAGTGAGTAATAAGCAAACTTCAGACGCTGCAGAGAAAAAAAACTACCAAGTGCAGGACTTTAAACATGTCTCGTGTCTCTAAGGGAACTTTTTGGCATCTGTGTGAATGCACGCACAAATTCCAGCAATATAATTGGCAATGAGAATGAACCAAAAATCAAATGATCCTGGTCAAATCCCAGATGCCAATGTCTGTGTGAAAATGGCTATACTCAGGTCTCCATGCACCTTAAACTGGGACAGACAAAAATATTTGAATTGGAGTTCCAAAAACCTTGAGTGTAAGTAAAGCAATACTGCAAGCCAAAGTTATATTATTGTTTATAATGTTATTGTAATGGAAGCCATTATAATTTATGTGATGGTTTCTAATGGTAAGATAAACTGTCAGAGAGTCTCATCAAAGTGTTAAAATATGTGCAAGTAGATTTGAATATTAAATGAACTTCACATTTACATTAAGTTGTTTACATACAGTAAACTTTAACTGTACTCAGCAGGTAAGAGCTACATTTTTTGCAGGCTATGCATTGTTTTACCAATTAAGATGAATTTAACCTTGAACTTTGTTTGAGAAAAGATGAGACGTGCTTGTAAAATTTTTAACCTTTACAATATTATTGTTTTTAGGAGCTAAAAGAGAGTGACTTTTACCAGTCTGGGGTTTTGACATAATGTAAGTGTGCCTTCTACAATTAGACTCTGATGTTATTGACAGTTAGCCCTCCATCTTCTTGGAGATAATTATAGTGTTCAGAAGACAGAAGTAGAGATGATATCACCTAAATAGGTAGATATTGGATGTACGCTGTCAGAGATAATGAAATGTTGAATAGTTTCTTATCACTCAAAGCTGACGCGCAAAGGACTGTCAGGAATCGGGGAACACAAAACACGAACCCAGATGCGGACATAAACTACAAAGGAATTTATTAAAAAACACAGGGATAAACAGAAAAACAAAACCCACGAGGGGGCAAAACAAGACAAGGGAAACAACACTACACTAAACTGACACTAAACTTTAACAATACTAACAGTAAACTTCTCAAACACAAAACAGATCTAGACTTGGATATAATACAAAACTTACAGGAATCAACAGGGCATGAGACAAGACGAACGTGCAAAGAACAGCAAACACACGGACAATAAATAGGGACAAAGTAAATTACATACACCTGGAAAATAATCACGAGTAAGGGATCGGGGAAAAAGTGACGAGACCCGGGAAAAGCGTGGTCAGAATAAACCAATACTACAACCACACATTTCCCACATAGAACATATGTACTGTCAGAACCCTGCCATGCTAAACTAGATCTAAATACCAACAGGATCCGGCAGGATTCTGACAAGGACCAGTACCATGGCACTAAATAACAAATTAAAAACTGTGACAACTAAGGCCTTGTTTGAACAAAGTAATGAGCACTTTGTTCGACATTTCACTACAGGCATATAACTGTGTATGTGACAACTAAAAAAATCTTTGCTTTTAAAGACAAATGCCCCATTTTGACTGACGGCAACTGCTAAATCCTGATCAGGTCCCCCAAATGGACATATCTGGGATGTGTCATAAATGTCAACATCAAAATTATATCTTGTTCTTATGTCAGTCACTGTCAACATGGCATTCAACATTTATTATTTTGGCATGACTTTTTTAAAGTAAAAAACGTACTGATGGATTGAGTGTAACCAGGGAAACAGCTGTAATGTATGACACAGATTTTCATTTAAACTTAAATGTCAAAAAGTGGACTGGCTGCCAAGACACGGGACGCAACGCTGATGATCTCTTGATCAGAATGGACAAGAAATTGCAGCTGTGCCTATACAGTACTTTTATGCTAATAGAGATAAAGATTTGCCTGCAGAGACATAACTGCAGATAAATGCCATCCTCTATTGGTTTGACATTAAGGAACGCAATGACTCAAGTTGAGGTAAAATAAGATGCCATAACAGTCTCTCTATAGTGTTAAATTGTTTAGATTACATTCAAATCTATGGCTGTCACCACACAACTACTAAAGAAGTAGATTTGACAACATACTTGTTGATTTTCCAAGTTTGTGAAAACCTTGTTGCCCTTTTCCTGCATAGAGATTTTGGAAGTGGCCAACTCCACCACATTTGTGCCGCCTCCTGTGGCTCTGTTTTGTTGGCGCCACCTAAACTTTACAAGAAGTGCAATTTAACCTCTTAAGACCCGAGCTTTGGTTTGTCTCTTTCAGATTTCTTCCAGCTATTTTGGGGTTAGGAAGAACCAATAAATAAAATAACCAAATATCTTTCTTTGAAGCAGTGAAATTGTCCAAGTTTGTGTATAGCAGGTCTTAGGAGGTGAAGGGACTTTCTTTTTTGTCTAAGAGCTATATTAGCTCTATTTTGTGGATGTTTGGAGGTGAATCACTACAGACACAAGCTGATGCAGTCATTTTCATCATTAAATTGTTTAATGGATCAGCATCTCAATCGTGTTTGCGCGTTTAACACACAATGTGACCAGGAAGGATTCGAAAATGAATGATTCTTTTAAACCAATTCATTGAAATGAACAGTTAAAACAATTCAGTCACAAAGTGAATCATTCAGAGCTACGTGAATCAGTTCAGAGAGTGAACCGCATAACGGAGGACATAAAAGAGCGTTTTAATATGTAATAATGTTTAATTTCTATCATCTTTCCAATGCTCAAGGACGCTTTACAAAGACAGTTATAATACATTATACAATTATAGAGAACATTGAAATAGGCAGTAGTCATTTGCTACAGTCCAAAACATAAGCGATTACAGTTGCAAATCGCAGGAGTTCATATATTTATATACACACAGAAATAATAAGACTTAATAAAACTTATAACGCAAATTATTGACAATTTGTTGACAAGTTACAAGGTAATGGTTAGTTGATTATCTATAAAATCAGTCGTTTTTAACTCGTTTTAACTCAGTCTTTTTAACTTGCAAAATGCATTAATGTAGGGATGCACCGATATAATTTTTTGGGCCGATACGATTTAAACAGACAACTTCTGGCCGATACCGATGCCAATACCGATATTAAACACTTGTATACAATACTACCGCCTCTTGACCGCATGGATCACGTGAATGAGTAATCTCGCATGATTAACTATGTGATTTATAATTTTTGCCCTTACCGCACGTCTGACAAACTATAATTTATACAATTTATTTTGTTTTGGGAAATATTTAATTATTTTGATAATTATTGTTAAAAATGCTGGATTATGCAACAGACATGCAACTCATTGCCTTTATGCGGTTAATTAATTAACAATGGGTATCGGTCTTTCTCGTGCTGTTGCCGATATGCCGATGGTTTCAAATTCATCAAAAATCGGCCAATAAATATCTCCGGCCGATACATCGGTGCATCACTACATTAATGTAAAAGAGCTTTTATTATTAGGGTTTCCATCTCCCATTAATCATATTTACTCTTTTCCATAAATCAAAAAACACCTCAAGCGAATGTAAAAACCTTTTTTGCGAGGGATTTTTTATCAAAATTTGGCATTTCCATAACTTGTCTTTGATGCGATACTTTAAAATGCACATAAAATCATGGTGATGGAAACATGGAAACAACTTCGCTGTTTGTTAACTGTAAATAAACTTATTAGCTGCTATACTGTATTTTATCAATTTAATGTTTTATAAAATAAAATGTAAATAATTGTCATTTTCAATAATTAAACCCTTAAATAAATCTCTTGTAACATGTTTTTGAGCCACTGTACACATGTGTCTCTTAATGTGACCATGTCATTTTTGTTAGACACCTTGAATATTTACTTACATTAGTTTTTAGGCCATACAGAAGTAGTGTACTTGCTGTGGAGAGCTAACTGTTGTATATATGTTAGGGTCTTGTCTTTAGCTGCTGTACTGAAGAAGCTGTGTTTAGAATATTGATAGCCACTACACTGAGAGATTGCAGGCCTCTTGTCAACAACCAACTGACATGAGCTGTTAACATGCTATTTTCAGCCCCTGGCTTTTCACTGTGGCATTCTTGTTAGAAGACCACAGAAAATCCTGTGTTTGTTCTCATCTATCTCTTGAGGTAATCCTTTCATTTTCTCTGTGTATTCCTATTGATGCAGGGAGCTCACCTTTCAGGAAAACCACACGGGTCTTTCTATTCAATGCAATGTGTCTTGATTGTATAGAACATGTTAAGGACTTTATCATTTTTACAAAACTAAGAAAAAACTAAATATCATAAATATAACCGTTTATATACTGTTCAAGTACTGTCAAGGACCTTTATGCTTTATGCACAGTAACTGTACTGAGCAGTCCCAGTGTTTTGTCATTACCTTTTAACAATTTTATGTTGAAGGTGGGAGCATATATAAAGAGGTGACAGGGCACAATAGCTGCGGCTTCCAGCATTGTCAGTGTATTGATTAAAATCAGAATAAAAGAGTCTTTGCTTTTAAACCCAGGGGTGCAGTTCACCTATTTCCACTATAAAAAGAAGTACAGTGCCATTCACATTGTTCATATAAGATTTAATCCTAATGTACGAGAATGACATCACATTTAAACAAAAGAGGTGTAGAGTAGGGATGCACTGAAGGGAAAATTCTTGACCGAAGCCAAATGAAATGAAACACTCAGCCAAAGGCCGAAATTGAACAACCGACATGTTTTCCCTCATTTTCAGAATGTCCTTTTTACTATATGTATTTTACATTATCTAACAATGATTTTTTTTAAACATTCCAGCAGGGCCTTTTCGCACCTTGTCATACTCTGGTCAGATAGATATCTGACTTGTAAAAACTGTTCCATTTACATTTGACCACATAAATGAGTCTTGGCTTAACGGATATTAATCCAATTTACTATTTCTGCACAAAATGCAAATAACTTATTCATTACTCTGCCTTAAGAAACTTGCAACGACGCTTGCAGCACTGTATGTTGAGCAGTGGACACACGCCTGCGTGCACGGTCAAGCACGAGCAGAGGGAGAGAGTGAGACAGCAACAAAGTTGACAGGAGCATGACAGAGAAAAAAGCGCTTAACACAGCGCTTGGGGCTAACAAAAAGATTTTTTAAATAAACATTTGTTTAATATAAGCCCGTTTTTCATTGTAGGACTTTACTGGTTTTAGGAAGTTTTTATTACATACTGTTGACGCTCTTCACCGTTCCTCTTCTCATCTGTGACATGAAATGAAAACCTAAATTCTCTTGTTCTCCGTGCTTGGGCATTCAGCAGACAAATACACAGAAATGCCGCCGCCGTGTCTTTTTCATACACACTAAGAAGGGATGTGTTTATTTTTTATACATTGTTTTGTATGATGCTATTTAAAGTCGCCATGAAACGGAAGTATCAATTGCCTAATTTTCCCCGTGGTGACGTGTATCCGAGTAAAACTGGCCTCTGAAATGAAATAAGGCAGGGCTGGATTTGAATTTGTCCATCGAGATCTGATTGGATCATTTGAAGTTGGGTCATGTTGCTAATTGCTAATCGCAGCGATACTCTCCCGGACCCCGCCCACCTGCCATACATTATGACCGGAAGTAAAGAGCGATCGTTTTTAGGAGGGGAGGAGATTTGCATTTTTGATTAAAGATTATGAGGGAACATGAATTTTAAAAAATTAATGAAGCTCACAGATAAATCATTTGTAAAAAATACCACAATATTACCAAACAAATTACAGTTTTTTATTTTACTTTTGATTGCGACTTTAACACATTTTCTTATATTAGTCGCAATGAAATTGAAATGAAAAACTGTCCTTTGTTTTGGAATGTTGTGGTATTTTGTAAAAATTACTTATCTGTGAGCTTCATTATGTTTTTAAAAATTCATGTGCCCTCATAATCTTTAATCAAAAACACAAATCTCCTCCAAACAATCTTTCTTTACTTACCAGTCATATGGTATGGCAGGTGGGCAGCACTCTAAAAAACAAACGGTGCTATATAGCACCAAAACAGTTGCTTTGGATCGTAACGATAGAAGAACCATTTTTAGTGCCATATAGCACCGGTGAAGAACCAGTGAAGCACCAGTGAAGCACCAGTGAAGCACCTGTGTAGAACCATATAGTGCTATGTAGAACCATATGTGGTGCTATATGGCCCCTATATGGTTCTACACTGGTGCTTCACTGGTGCTTCACTGGTGCTTCACTGGTTCTTCACCGGTGCTATATGGCACTAAAATGGTTCTTCTATCGTTACGATCCAAAGCAATTGTTTTGGTGCTATATAGCACCGTTTGTTTTTTTAGAGTGAGGGTCTGGGAAAAGATTGCGGCAAATAACAAATAGCAACTTAACCCAACTTCAAACGATCCAATCAGTTCTCCATGGACAAATTTAAGTCCAGCCCTACTTTTTTTATTTGATTTTGTTTCACTACATCAACATGGGGAAAATAAGACCATCGCTGCTTTCATTTCAAGGCAACTTTTACACATTATTGGCCAGATTTACTAAACAGGGCAGATTAGCGTGAGAGCACAATTCCAAAAAAGCGCTGATGGGAGAGGTAATATTTGCAGGTTATTTACTAAACAATCGCAAATTAAATAACACAGGCGCAACAGCTTTTTCCCATAAAGACCAATGCAATCTACTAAGAGCAGCAAATTAGTTCTGGGTCACAAACAAGCAGAGCCGATGAGTTGCAGGTGATCTACTTACGTGTAACGCACTTGAGTTCAGCACCATGGACATCACAGCTAATGAAGCCATAGAGTACGACAGTAAAAAGTGAAGGTTTACAATAAGTTTTAAAACACCTGGAATTGTGTGACTTCTAGTGACTCCACTTTTATTTCCTCCAGAAAAGAAAAAATGCCATGGCAAACAATATTTTTGAATAATATGTTCTTCTGGCAGTCAAAATAAACTGTTACTTGTTAAAAAAAATCCTCTGCCTTGTACCACACAATCTCTGATGCCTCTTCTATCAGCTACAATTTTAGCCATTTCAAGCGCAACTGATTTAACACATGCTTTTTTCGGTGTTAAATAATGGCACAAACAGGGGCGGACTGGGACAATAATTCAGGACAGGAATTTGACTCCATCGCAGGCCACCTTGGCAGCTGCCGTTCATGTAATCATGTTCACAGGGGCGAAAATCTCATCTAAATGTTGGGGGGGACAATAAACATAAAATTTTTCAAGAACAATTTTTGAAGGGGACACCAATAATACAGGCAAAATTGTACTTGCAAGGAAATGGGTACAGATAGAAAACGTTTCTCTTTCTCTATGAACGGACGCAAATTTAATTTTAATACATATGAATGCAGAGGTGAAAAGAGTAATACAATTTTCTACTTAAGTAATAGTAAAGTTACTTTAATAATATTTTACTTAAGTAAAAGTAAAGTTACTGGTCTAAAAATCTACTCAAGTAAAAAGTCATTTTAATTTTAAGAGTTACTTTTTTACAGCGGGGAGAGGTTTCTAGTATAGTTCACAAAGGAAGGATATATACATCTCAAACTATGTTTTTAATTGTAAACATCTCTACAATTAAAGTGCAATAACAAATGTTAATAAAATAAAAAGCTTTTTATAACTAAGAAACATTTATGGAATTATTTAATGATTTTTACAGGTGAGTTATGCACTTTTGAAGCAAAAATAATATGAGGTCAGCAGCTAGTAAATACAATCATTATATGAAGGTTGTAATTGATGTATTGCTGGTAACATACATTGTTATTAAACTATATACATAAATGAACATATAATGAGATGAGTGCCATGGCTATACACTATACATCCTTTACACGTTTATTAGCTCCCAGACCTGTGTACCTGATGTCTTTCAATCTATCTCTCTCGCGCTCTCTCTCTCTCTGCAATGTCTAATGATCTGCGCATTCTCGAGGACGTTCTCAAGTTGTTTGACTTGACGCGAAGCTGCTAGACCTCGGAAGATAATGCGCATGTATTAAAAATGCATCGTGCAAATTAGCGGTTAAACACGGTCGGCAATTCTCAAACTCCGTACTCAAGAGCATGAACCCTACCTGAATGAAACAATCGCTTTGCGTCAATGGCCAGGGGTTTCTTTCGTAAGAATTGAATTGAGGGTCTGCATTAGCCTGCGCCTGTCTCGTCCCTCTCCATGGTTCTTTTTGCGCGTTCCCCCGCCCATCAATCAATCATCCGACCGTGGCGCGTCTTTATCACCTTACTTTTTTATTTATTTTTACTCAGTAACGGATATGATTTAACATGTAGCGAAGTAACCAACAATACTTTAAACATACTTAAGTAAAAGTAAAGTACAGATTTTAAAAACTACTCAAAGTAAAAGTACACAAAAAACTCAGTTACAGCAAGGTGAGTAAATGTAATTTGTTACTTTCAGCTCTGCCTCACCTCTGCATGAATGCATAAAAATGTTTTCTTGATCGTTTATCTGCTTCTGTTCTCAGAAAACGAAATATGTTCATGTTTATATGTCAAAATAGTCCAGTTTTAAAACATATGAGGATAAACTGATAAGTGATGGGAAACGTTGTATTGTATATAGCTTATTAACGCGTCGGCTCCGTACAGTTCTCTACCACCGGAATGTGTGGTGGTGAGGTAAAAGGGGCGTGGGCAGTGGACCAAACCACTGTGAGGCAAGGGAGGGGGAATCCAAATATTTAAAACGTTTTTTTGTTGTTGCTCCGTTTGCATTTGTATTGTTTCACTTCTTACACAACTAGTTTAAGTATTATAAATCATTAAATTATTTTCAATACACATATTCTAATGATAATTTAGGGGGGACAACCCTCAGATAGGGGGGGTCCTGTCCCCCCCGACCCCCCCGGGATTTCCGCCCATGCATGTTCATGTAATCCACCGGATTTGCTAATCTTATAGGTTAATATTATATAACAGGTAGACTACCATGCGAATTACAGCCAAAATTCAGCCACTGTGTTCATCTGACTGGGAACAAAAATATACAGATTTAAAATAAAGAAAAGGGGACTGACCAACCCTTGAGAAAAATTAGCGTACTTAAGTGTATTGAAAGCCTACTTTTTGTGTGCTTAAAATAATAAAAGTATACTTTTTGAGAAGTGCACTTGCTGATAATATAATATAATATAAATTAAAGACCACTTAAGCGTAATTAAATGGAATACACTTTAATGACACTATTTATTAACACACTTAAGTGCACTTTTTACAACTGCACTTTGTAAGAATATGTATTTAATTTTAACTTATATTAAGTACACTTTCATCATAATATTTATAAACACACTTAAGTGCACTTTTAAAAATGTACTTTTTAATAATGTCTAATTAAGCTTAATTTAAAGAAAGTACACTTTCATCATAATATTTATAAACACACTTAAGTGCACTTTTAAAAATGCACTTTGTAATAATATCTAATTAATTTGAACTTATAGTAAGTACACTTTCATTATAATATTTATAAACACACTTCAGTGCACTTTTAAAAATGCACTTTGTAATAATATCTAATTAATTTCAACTTTTAGTAAGTACACTTTCATAATAATATTTCACTAACACACTTAAGGACACTTTTTAAAAATGCACTTTGTAATAATATCTAATTAATTTTAAATTATAGTAAGTACACTTTCATTATAATATTTATAAACACACTTAAGTGCACTTTTAAAAATGCACTTTGTAATAATATCTAATTAATTTCAACTTTTAGTAAGTACACTTTCATAATAATATTTCACTAACACACTTAAGGACACTTTTTAAAAATGCACTTTGTAATAATATCTAATTAATTTTAAATTATAGTAAGTACACTTTCAACATAATATTTATAAACACACTTAAGTGGACTTTTAAAAATGCACTTTTTAATACTGTCTAATTAAGCTTAACTTATAGTAAGTACACTTTCATCACAATATTTCTTAACATACCTAATTACACTTTTTAAAAATGCACTTTGTCTAATTTAGTTTTACTTAAATGTAACCCTGGTTAAATAATTTAATATTATTATTTTAAAAGTGTGCTTAAATACAATAGAGACTATTCATACATCTACATTTATTTTATAAATGAGGAAATACATGTGAATAATTCAATCTGAATTATAAATCTGAAATGAGTAAACCAATCGGAGTGTTTAATTGTAAGCTCCGCCCCTTTTTTGCTTTCGGATCGCGTCTCAGTTCAGAGGAGAGATGCAGAGCGACAAAGACACTCGATCTAACGCGAGAGTGTTTAATTTGATTAAATATGACTCTTAAGTTCATATAAACTGAAGAGATCAGAATTTAACTTGCATATATTCAATGATACAGCGTGATTGTGTGGATTGAGCACTTTTTGAGCTTTCATTTTGACCTGGTGAGTTTGTTATAATTACCAATGTTATAATTGGCCATAAAAACGAATGTCAACACTTTAAATGTCATATCATTTTATTTGTTTAATCCATACGAGACAAAATAGTGTTATATTGTGATGTTATATGGGTTGGATTGTTCATTGCAGTGTGATTATGTAAAACCACATGGTGCGTGTGTTCACTGCTGTTCGCTGACGCCATTTTGGTTGCACGTGCCTGTGAAAGACAAAAAGAGAGAGAAACACGTGAATGGACAGGTATTTGTCTAAATTGTCATTTATTATGATGATGGCACTTATGTATGTATTTTATTTGTTTCCTGTATTATGTATAATTGTTAATCATTATTGATACACAATATTGAATGTTTTTTCCTTTCGTATGAACATTCCTTGAGCTGGATTTTCCTAATTGATGGCGAGCCTCCCATTTCGACCTGATTGGATCACGAATCTAGAGGAAAGGACAATTTTCTATTTTAAATATTTTTCTTCAGACAAGTAAGAGGATACATTTCAGAAACTGTTTCCTTATTTTGTTTGTTTACTTTATTGAACTGAAACATTTCAGAAGCACAATTCTGATAATTTAAGACTGATCAATACTCCAATTGATAAGAACTTTGAACTTGAATACTGATTTCAGTGTGTTACATATATAATTTGTACCATCTTTGTACATTGATTGTGACTGTGATTTCTGTAAATGAGAAGTAATTTAGAGCGTGCACCCATAGTATATATAGTTAATTGTATTTTCATTGTTGTTACTATTTTTTGTGATTAAGGAAAGAAATAGAAAGGTTTCTCAATACTCAAAGTAAAATAATTTATTAATCAACTTACCTTCTGTCTCTGCTTGTTGCTCACTATCACTGCTACCTCCTTCGTACGGTGCACCCTTCTGATCTTATTATTATGCCTGGTCCATAAGTAAGTGAGTTAATACCCGCTACATAAAGAGTACACTTTCATGGCAATATTTCTAAACACATTTAATAAATGATCATTAGACTGATGTGACCTACCAAAGACTTGTTAATTTAAAGTTCATGCAGTTCTTTTTTAGTTGTCTGTTAAAATGTAAAAAAATTATAACTTTGAGTTTATTTTTTTCTAAGGGATGTCATTATTCAATATTGATAGTTGTTTGTTTGATTCCAATTTAACAATATTAAAATGAGGTTTTTTTTTTGTTTGGACATATACAACTCATAATTAATTTATTATATGTACTTTTGCAAAACAAAAAATCTGATTCATAATTTGACTACCAAACTGTTTTATTGTCAGTGTAAGCATTGTGGTTTTTGTTTGTTTGCAATGCATTAAACTGAAATGAATACATATTTAACTAACTAGATTTGTTTTTCAGTATTTTGAGAAGTACATAACCATATTTCACATACAATAGAAGTAGTTTAAGTACATACTGTAGAAAGATGCAATGAAATCACTTCACTGCACTGAAATCCCAGTTCAACTGATTGCATTTAATTTTATATATTGGAATTTATTTGGCAAACTTGTATTTGAAACATTACATTTAATGAGTAATTAAATGTACTGTTAATATACATTAACTTATTTTTAATTTCACATTAATTGCTTGACAGTAGATTTAACAGTGTACTTTAAGTATATTCTAAAAACACTAGAAGCAATTATGAAAGTAGATATAAAGTTGTAATAAAGTACCAATTAAGTTGTTCCAAAAAATCACTCTTAATGGCAACTTATTACATTTTATTTCAACTTAATATATGATATATGTGAAATTAATTACACTTAATGTGCATTTAGTGCGCCGAAAAGATTGCATTTAATTCACACTTAAGAGTATTGTTAACAGACATTAAATTGCATTTTAAATCACATTAATTTCATGTCTTTATATTGTGTAGTGCACTTTAAGTATATTTTAAAAACACTAGAAGCAATTATGAAAGTAGATATAAAGTTGTAATAAAGTACCAATTAAGTTGTTCCAAAAAATCACTCTTAATGGCAACTTATTACATTTTATTTCAACTTAATATATGATATATGTTAAATTAATTACACTTAATGTGCATTCAGTGCGCCGAAAAGATTGCATTTAATTCACACTTAAGTGTATATACTTAAAGTGTATTATTTATGTAATAAGTACACTTTATAAAAGTACACTTAAGCACACTTTTTTTTCACAAGGGAACATTTGATCTGGCCCCAAGTGTCATTTTGTGTTGATTTTGTGTTAAATGTGTCGTCTTTAACTAGACACAAAATGTGTTGTTTCAGCACAACTGTTTTAAGAGTGTACACTGCATGGTGTTCAGGATGTCTAATTTCACCAACATGTTTGCTGCATTTGCGTGGCTCTCACTCTGCTTGTTGCTATTCGATCACGTCATCAAAGACCTCATGGTTTGGTCTTTTCACTTGTTCAGCCAAACACCAAATTTTTTTTTTGCAATTTTCGTTGTAATTTCGGTTGCCAAATAATCGGTGCATCCCTAGTGTCAAATTTATGCAGAACAGTACATTATGCATATACACATTTAGATGTAAAATAGTAGTCATGTCTAAACTGATTGAAAACTTACTAGCTTTTTTTATAAAAGTTGCCTGGTATAAGTCTACGGTGGTTTGTAAAACAACTCAAAATAGTTTTGAAGGTCAATTGGAAAGCATCACATAGGAGCACCAGCATGTTCCTGAGAAAATTGATATAACTTCAAGGGCACCTACAGTGATAAAAATCATGCACATACTCAATTGGTCTGGAAAGCGTTTTGTTTAAGGAGAGATGCAATAAACATGGGAAATACAGTCACATTTCCACGTGGCTACTCTGCTTGCCTCTGATCGTCACAAAATTAGGCTACTTGTATTTTAAACATAATAGGCATTCACTTACATTAAGTAGCCACAGCACTGTGCCTTTGGCTCCAGAATAATTCTTGTTATTGTAACTGTTAATTACATTGTATATTACCTGAAATTTGACTGGCTACTTTTTAATGGAAATAGATAGGAGCCTTTCATTGAAGCAACAATTTGCTGTTAAAATTGTGAAGAATAAAGAGTGAGTTCAAATAAGCTTAGGCACAAAAAGTAATTCTGAAGACACTTGAAATATGTCTGTTGAAAATGATGTATGAAGTACTACCAGACTAAAGCGCTGGTTTACAAATTATGTGTTTGTGCAGCTTTAGAATGGTCATACATGCTGCGCTTGGATTAAAAAAATGATGAAAGATTTCGATATTATCCTATTTTTTACTGGAATGTGGTTTTGCGATCAGTGAAAGTGGAGAAGTACTATTCAAGCTAAAAGATAAAGTGGACCCACTAGAAAAACTAGTATTGTCCGCCTTATTATGCATAGTAATTTTTTAAAAGAGTCTTCTGAAGAAACATACTAAAAGTAACAAAAGGTTTAATATTGTAAAGATTTATTAAAATAGATTAATAAATTGTTGCCAGAAACACATTTATAACTATACAAATCCAGTCAAAGGCTATTTAATATTTGCTATTTAATTGCAAATAAGAACTTATTTTTTGACTGTAGTCAGTGTAAATGTATTAGACGCCTGTACATGAGAGCCGGTGAACAGTATATTTACTGTCCTGCATTTCTCTAAAAACACCACACACTGATTTTACAGACAAACATTGCGGTTGAACCAGAGAAAGTGTGTCAAGCAAACAAGTATAGCCACAGTCCTTACTAGTATCCAGTCATTCTTCAACTCAAACTGACAGATAAAAGAAATAGATACTTGCAGTCGTGATGAGACACATAAGCCGGGGGCATGGGATCGACTTCTAGGCAGATGAAACCCTGTCACACATCTGCATACAATGGTAGGGGAGAGAATGCTATCTCATCTCATCAACAGCATCGTGTTTAATCAACAAACAATTAAAATTGAATGGGATTTATACCACTAAGGCCCCACCAAGAGTTTTCTCTACCATATACTGTAGCACACGGACACTGCACTAGCTGTTGCAGGCCAACAACGTGTTGACAGGTTTAGATGCGTGTAAGTATAGACCGTTTTTTGACAAAGATTGATGTACATAAGACATCATCCTATATCAAGGGAAACTGATCTTTTTAGGTTCATAGTAACTAGAGAATGTCAGCAGACAGTATTTGGTTGCCTTTTAGAGAGTGTCTAGTCACTATGAGACATAGACCACTTCAATGCAGTACATAAAATTAGGTGTTAAATGATAAATAAATTGTATTACCACATGTAGCATGGTGCAGAAGTAATATTGGATATAAAAGTTGCCTATTTTAGATGAGCTTTTTGCAAATCTCAGCTGTTATGAGTAGGATGGCTGTGGTAAAACTATTTAAAATATAGACATTGTAAGACTTTTAGTATTACCTTTTGTTTTAGGGTTGTTTTTTAGACAACATCTCATCTAGGAACTCAAATAAAGGACAGCAAAACATCTGTCACCACAATAATAACCATAAATATAACACTTACATTCAAATAATAAAACTATTATTTGGATTCCTAAATGTATTGCCCATATAATTGTTTACATTACTTTGGGACTATTAGCGTGTTGATAATAACATACTGAAATGAAATTGTTTTATTTTACACTTGCAAATTGAGAAAACGAAGTTAGCAAATAGCATGCCACTTTCTTAAAAAAGAACATAAGTTTAGTTTATTTTAATATGCAAAGTTTTGCTTTAGAGACAAATTTTTATTTTGTTTTAATTGTTTTCCTGCATTTTATCCAAAGAGTCCAACTGTGCGTTCACACCAGACGCGGTAGAGGTGGCAAAAACGCGGTTTTTGCGCATAGTTGGACACTTTAACATTTTGAGTTTACTCACTTCATTCGCACCTGAAATTCGTGTCATTCGCCTCGTGGGAGGGGCTTCTGCGACTCCGCTCGCTTCCTGTAATCACATCACTACGACCTTTTTAAAGGGTTCTGTCTCAGTGCAGACCCGGCACCAGACACAAATTCACGGACGGGCATTTCATTTTTCAGGGGGGGCACAAATGAGAGCAACCTCACTGCAATGCATAATATCATTAATTATGAATTAAATGGACAAAAAAGAGAGGAAGAACTAACATCTCCATTAACGCAATACAACGGAGAAGTCGTAAAGATTGGACCTAGCTTACTGAAGCAATCTAAATGCAAATAAAACACGTCGCAGGGCTCAACATCAACGCTTGTCCGCTTAATATCAGAGACAAGTGGATTTTTTAAAAGGCCAAGTGAAAGAGAATTTTACTTGCTCGACCGAACAAGTTGCCTTGTATGATTAAAAACGCCAATAACAATCACCAAAACAGGATAATGATTCTGCATCCTTTAATCAATGGCGACCGAAAGTGCATAATGTAATAACGCAAAGTTAAACAAATAAGCACAGCAAACACAAAGTGTGTTAACAAAGTGGGTTAAACATACTGTGGTAAAAATGTGGATTTTTTTATAACATGATAAAGTTAAGCAGCATCACATCACGGTTGAAAATGTGACAGCAGAACCATAACGTGTCAGTCTCACTGCAGGCAGCACTCAATCGTGTCTTAACGTTAAGCGGTCGCTTAGCAAACAACCAAACATTTCCGCGCTCGCTATTGACAAACCAATCAAATACGTTTAAAATATATATTTTTTAAATCAGACCAAACATTTTTATTTTTATTCAGGAGTTGTTTTTATATTATTTTTATATGTACAAAACAATGACTTTTAATTAATAACTGTGGCCTATTGATAAAAACATGGAGCTGGTGAACAGGTGAAGGGAGACCGCAGGTTCGTCCAGGGCGGGCACTGGTGACTCACAGGGCGGGCCCGGCCCCCTAAAGCCCGCCCATGGCGCCGGGACTGTCTCAGTGACAGCTTTTGTACATTTTCTTCTGATGGTGTACACTGTTATCAACCAACGTGTGTTTCCTAGAATCTTTTGAACTTTTTAAACTTTTAAAGCAATGCTCTAGCAATTAAGCTACATGGACATATAGGTCCCGTACACACTCCATATTAATTCAGTTGTCACTTCACTTTTTAATGCTTAATCATGTTCTGTATAGACACAATTTACGTGACTTAAGGTACATTCACATTTTAAGCGACTAGCAGTAGCAGAGCGATCTCATTGATTTCAATGGATGCTCTGCGGCATCCGGCAACACGAGTGACACTGACCATTGGCGGCTGGATGGGTGTGTCCAGTCGTGCGATAAAGTTGAGAAATGTTTAACTTTATGCAAATTATGAGAGTTACGAAGCAGTGGAGTTCATGTCATCTGTCTCTCGTCAGTTACTGGAGTGGACATTACTCTTACATTTTTGACAACAAATTGTTTATAAAGCACCACTTTTGAAAGAGATAAGCGACACACAACGACAAAGTCGCTTATAATGTGAATGTACCTTTACAACCGCATGTTACAACCGCATTAACTTTCGCAAAATGCTGGGAGTAAAAAACGCATTTACAGAAATGT
Source organism: Paramisgurnus dabryanus (assembly GCF_030506205.2). Taxonomy (NCBI): domain Eukaryota; kingdom Metazoa; phylum Chordata; class Actinopteri; order Cypriniformes; family Cobitidae; genus Paramisgurnus; species Paramisgurnus dabryanus. The sequence continues at coordinate 12,023,726 of NC_133341.1, forward strand.
TGCATAGTGTGTACATGACCGAACTGAACAACAAGTAGTTAATAAAGTGTTTAAATGTGCATCATGGACATGACAAGTCTCTCTTTTAAAAATAATTAAATGCCTAGAAGGGAAAAGTCTTTTGTATGCACTGTGGAGAAAATGAGAGGCACAAGCTTTTGCTGACTAGTGTTGCCAGATCTTGCACGAAAAAAAAAATGCAAACAAGAAAATCCAATAATAAACTGAAATAAATCCAAATGCTTTACCTCAAAGATCAAAATATTGGGACCTGCATCTTTACACTTTAATAACTTCAAAAACTTAAAAAAGCCATAAATGGTTAAGCGCCAAAACAGTATGAAAGTACAAAAAAAGAGGACATGGCAACACTTCAAAACAGTGTGCAGTAGAGCAGCCTCACAAATACGTACAATACACAACGCCAAAATGGAGTATTTTTTACAAAACATGGAATGTTTAACACTGCTTAATTATTTTGGTCAAAGCTGTGAGTGCAAGCACGCGAGAAGGCAGAACGTTGCTATCTCTTTGTCAATCCTCATATTTTTGGGAGTGAGTCTTGTTTTGTACTGACATTGAAGCGAACATTTAAATGCAGTTGTGTGTTTGATGCCATACGTACAATTTTTAATTTACTTTGAGACTAACATACACACGCCTCTTAAGGGGTGGATCACACAGAATGTGTTTATGGCAGAGGCATGTGCCTTTTTTGAATGGTGTTCTATGGGCAGTGAGCATTATGCCCGCTGTTTATGCACACCTGACATGCCATTTTTGCAGGAGCGCTCTCAGTGGCTAAAGTTGAAAAAAGTCATCTCTGCGTGGAAAAGCGTCTGGTGTCATTCGCAGTTTTTCCATTGTCCAATTGAATGAGGGGAGAGGCGGGCCTTCCATAGTGGTGACAGAAGTTTATAGTTGCTTGGAGCAATCAGAGACTGCACTCACTCACTGTCTCCTGCATGTTTGTGCACCTTTCACCCTCGATCAAGGTCAAAGAACGAGCACCTTTTTTTAAGTTTATACTAATATGACAGCAAACCAAAGTTTCAAGAGTGCTCATGCTTCAATACTTGATTGACAGGCCAGCCTCAGTGGTTGCCTAGCAATATAAAAAAGTGTAGTTTTAAAGTGTTAAAAACGTTTTCGGTGTGATTGTCTGTTAAGTCAACAACTACAGTACAACTATACTACAGCATAGTTTGTGACAGTTTGCAAAAACATTAATGCTTTAATTTTTTAACCCACTGAGACAGTTTTGGTATGCCAGACTGTTTCTTATCACTAAACACAAAATATTCATCAGTTATGTAGTAGTAAATTTTAGGTCAAATGGGAATCTAGGCCAGTTTTATAACTCAGGTTAATCACAGCGAGGTACAGTACCCGCAGCCAACAGATCAAACAAATGAATGTGTGAAACATGATTAATATTCACTTAAACCGCTTAAAGGGAAATCCAGATTAATCTCTGGCTCACTCTTCAGTTTTCAGTTCTGATTATTGTAATTATTTCTGCTTGTAATTATTGTAATTGTTGTAATTCCTTTTTATTATCATAAACATGATGTGAAAAAGAAATGCACTTTTGATGTTTTTCAATTGAATTACGGAAAATGACATAAAATGTTTAAATGGATGACTTTTAGTGCTTAAATATTAACAGCTGTCATAATTGTGTATTCCTGTAGCAGTTTTTGATTTTTTTGTCCAGACTCTTTTCATAGCTTTATATAAATGATTAAGCAACCCAATACACAGAATTAATGAAAATAGAGGAGAGTCCAGCAGTTAACACTGCTTAAACCTCATCATAAAAAATGGAGAGGATGGAGGTATAAGATGAGTAACCAATTTGTAAGGGAAACCTGTGGTGTCGCCACAAGCAATTAGTGGCATCCCCCAGTAGAGAAATTACATTTTAATTCTTCAGTCTTTGCTAAACTTCAAGTCAAAACTGCAGTATTGCAGAAGTCAGCTTTACTGTTTGACTAAGAAGGGGCTTTTACTTTTTATATGCTCTTAATTCACAATAAACACTTCGGATGTGGGACTCTTTGTTACTCCTTAGATTTTAGTAAGTGTCAGCCCCAGTGTAAAAGGTCTTTTATTGGATATCTGTTCTTATGGGTGCATCTCTTTTCACAGCAACATATCAAGTTTAAAGCAATGTACAGTATAGGGTGGGGTGAAGCACAAAAGATGCTTTCTCTTTAAAGGCAAGAAGAGCAAGTCATGAGAATTCATTGTAATAATGATTCTTATAGAGCTTTAGCACCAAGCATATTAGTTTACATGCTTTAGACGTATTATTAAAGGGATAGTTCACCCCGGAATGAAAATTCTATAATCATTTACTCACTCTCATGTTGTTTCAAACCGGTATAAATGTCTTTGTTCTGATGAACACGAAGGATGATATTTTAAGAAATGATTTTTGTTACAAATGTTTGTAGGAAAAAGTAATACTGTGGAAGTAAATGGGGTCCACGAAAGGTAAATATATAACCTTAATATCTTTAAAACTGACTAAAATGCTAGACTAAAGCCATGCTAAATATTAAAATGAAAGTGAAATAAATGATTGGAATCAAACTGACGTTCCTAATTTCATAATTAGATTGTGAGCCTGGAATTCACAGATGGGGTCACATTTATCAGGAGTCAAATAATTGTGTAAAAATCTTTTAGAAACTAGAACAGAAAAACCATCCACGGTGCTTTTCATTATTCTTTGTATTATTTACAAGAGTGTTTGAGATCATAAGAATTTAGTTTTACAAGTTTAACTTGGTGGTAGTATTCACAAGAAATGTAACTGTGAAATAAAAATAGTCACTCTGTTTTGTGATTCTATCATCTGAATTAAAATTATGTTTGTATTTTTTACATGACAAGGTAGTAATATTGGTAATTAATTTTAAACCTGCAATAATATATAGTAAAGTTTAATGAGTTTAAATTCTGAAAATTTTAAATTAGTAAATATCAAGAAGTATAGCACAGATTGCCGGTAATTTACCATAGATTTAAATTTATGTTATTTACTGGCAACATTTTGTTCAAAGTTAAATGAACATTAAACATTTACAAGTCTTTGTCTTTACAGAATAAAACTAGAAAAACAGCATCAGGCAAAACATTCTGGGAAAGAAAATTTGAAGCAAAAAACAGAAAAAAGTTGATGATGATTTCTGGTTTCCAGAATGCTTTGCATGAGGCTGTTATTGTATAGTTTTATTCTGTAAAGATAAAGACTTGATAATATTTAAAATGTATTTAACTTTGAACAAACTCTAGCCAGTAAATAACATAAATGTAAATCTGCAGGAAATTACCGGCAACCCAGCTGCAATTACATTGAAATTTCTACAGATTTTTTTTAACAGTGTGTACTATTACACCAATTCAATCATTCCTGCACAGAACAAAGACGGCTAGTATGTAAACATGGTTTTTCCTGGCTCAAAATTAGGCGGAGATGGTGCTATCCTGATGCACACATCCCGTCCACCATGTATACCGTGGCTCAACCACACGTTTTACATGCAAAATATTTTTTGTGTTTAAAAATTAAATGATTAAAGAAATTATAAAATTTTACTTTTTTTTATTAAACATTAAATTAATTAAAAACAACATAGCAGCAGTGTTAATTTAAATTGCTTAAAATAAAATGAAATATAACTTTTGCAGTGTTGTGCATTCTTTGGTGATAGCTGATGTACACGTTAATAAACATCATCTGTCACCTCTATCATCCTTTCCTTTACTCTTGAAAAATAAAACTATTTTTCTCCATTGCTTAATATAATAAACAAAAATGTTCCTATAAGATCCCAATTTGTTGTTTGATCTAATAAGAGTGCTATATTTAATAAATGATATATAATATTTATATTAAGCCCTTATATTTTAGTCTACTATTGCTGAAGTGGCTTACACTACAGCTCTGGCTTCTATCATTGTTTTTGTATGAATGCATCACCTCATGCCAGTCAAAACTTCCTGATTTTTTTAGCATGTTTTAGATCATGAAACACATTTAGATATGAATCAAAGATAACACAAGTAAACACAAGAGGAAGCTTTTAAACATAAACCGACCAAAATTACACCCAAGAATGCAACGCCGACGACTCATTCAAGAGGCCACAAAAGACCCCACAACAACATCCAAAGAACTGCAGGCCTCACTTGCCTCACTTAAGGTCAGTGTGCATGACTCCACCCTAAATAAGAGACTGGGCAAAAATGGTCTGCATGGCAGAGTTCCAAAGACGAAAACCGTTGCAAGGCAAAAATAACATAAAGGCTTGTCTCAGTTTTGCCTGAAAACATCTTAATGATCCCCAAGACTTTTGGGAAAATACTCTGTGGACTGACGAGACAAAAGTTGAACTTTTTGGGAGATATGTGTCCCATTACGTCTGGCATAAAGTAGCATTTTAAAAAAAGAACATCATACCAACGGTAAAATATGGTGGTGGTAGTGTGATGGACTTGGGCTGTTTTGCTTCAGGACCTGGAAGACTTGCTGTGATAAATGGAACCATGAATTCTGCTGTCTTCCAAAAATCCTGAAGGACAATGTCCAGCTATCTGTTCGTAACCTCAAGCTGAAGAGAAATTGGGTTCTGCAGCAGGACAATAATCCAAAACACACTAGCAAGTCCACCTCTGAATGGCTGAAGAAAACAAAATGAAGACTTTGGAGTGGCCAAGTCCTGACTTCAATCCTTTTGCAATACTGTAGCAAGACCTTCATGCTTAAACCCTCCAATGTGGCTGAATTACAACAATTCTACAAAGATGTGTGGGCAAAAATTCATCCACAGCGCTGAAACAGACTCATTGCAAGTTATCACAAACGCTTGATTACAGTTGTTGCTGCTAAGTGTCCCAACGAGTTATTAGGTTTAGGGGGCAAGCACTTTTCACACAGGGCCATGTGTGTTTGGATTTTGTTTTCCCTTCATAATAAAAACCTTAATTTCACTGCATGTTGAGTTTACTTATGTTATCTTTGATTAATATTCAAATTTGTTTCATTTGATCTGAAACATTATAGTGTGACAAACATGCAAAAAATAAAATCAGGAAGGGGGCAACACTTTTGATAGATAGATAATAAACTAATCAACTTTTTTCAACAATAATTTGCATTATTTGCGCTAATTCTTACTAATAAATCTTAATAAATGCCAACATTCATGTGATTACATTGTGTGGAACCACCACTATCATGCAGGAAACATTACTGCATCAGCTTGTGTCTTTAGTGATTAACCTGCACTACATACACAAAATATATCTAATATAGCACATAATAGCTTAGGAGGAAACTGAGTTTAGTGCCTCACTGTGCTGACAACAAAACAACGCCACCGGAGTTATGGCATAAGGCCGCAACTACACTTACAAATGATAATTCACTAAGTGCAAGGGATGTTCATGTTTTTCATGAAGAAACATGACAGAGAAACCTGACAAGAGCCGGGGGCAGCAAGAAATTTGGTCAAGGTGGCCACCTCTAAAATTTCTATGCAGGAAAACCCTTTGTAAAAACTACACAGCTGTTAAAGAAAGTTTTGTTAAGAGCAGGTAAAATTCTCTATCACATCTTGACATTTGTCCTGTCATCTTTTTCAAGATTGGTTTACTTTACGTAACAGCACTTTGTCAACTAATGCTACTGGCCGATGTCAGTGACTAAACCCCCAAAGTCAGACACTCTTTTCATGGTCAGGTGGCTGGAAGAGTAGCCTTATATCAGCCTCATAACCCACAAGAGGTTTGAATTGGGGACAAGACAGTTTTCAGAGAACAGTTGCATGGAACATCCTGTATTCTGATACACTGCGGAAGAAGGAGAATAGCCCTGATGTGGGAATAAAAAATGTTCGCCTACAGCGACCTTCACCTTTCTTAATCAGAGGCTCATGTGTATTGTCTGACCGGTATCACCTTTGCTGTTTTCCCATAGTGGCCAGTTGACCCGTGAGCATCTGTTTAATGTCCGTTTCTGCTGATCATCTGCCACTCACTGGTTATCACCGCACCTCTATCACCAAACAGGTGATAAAACTGACTACTGTCCAGTCTGGGAATGAAGGACAGTAGTAGAAAATAGAGCATCAACCATACTGTAGACAGTGGAATCAGAGAGAATGTTCCAGGACAATGATATAACTATTCAATGTATCAGAGATGTCCGAAATACAATGTGTATGCCAATGAAGGCGTGAAATGGATTGATAACTTACAGTATGTTGCTGCTTGTATTTATCAGTGCATATTTGTTTTATTTTATTTCTGTTTAGGATTTAGAAGGACAATTCTTTTGCAAATAAGTTTTAATGTCTTCATATTTTTTTAATGACAGTCAAGGTAGTAATTTCGATAAGTACTTCTTAACATGTAGCTATAAATTGTGAAAATATTAATAAGCATAAAGTATAACACAGAATAGCTGGAAGGGAATACAACAGGTTATTTTCCCGGGAATCAAACCCATAACTCTGGGGTTGTTATAGATTACCAAAAGAACTAGGACCACTTCCCTTTAGTATTTTAATAGATATTCTACTCATCATTAATAAATTAAGTTTTGATGCTGAGGTAAACAACCACGAGAGACTGTGAATCAGACTGAATTTAACTTGGGTAATACCTTTATCATATATATGTTATGCAGCTTTGAAAAGTGGCACATCGACTTAGAATTTAGAGTCAAAACATTTAATGAGGTATATAAGGACTAAATAAGCTACACACATTAATTAAACAATTTATTTTTAATGTCTTTAAGACTAAGGTGCCGCCCCTATTTTTACATATAAAGGCATCAGAACTATGACATCATTCAACACATTTTTTCTCAAAATGTTAGTCTATAGATGTTTCAGATTGAAGCATGGCAAGTGTCTTAATTTGTATCAAGTATCTGTCTTCTTCAACATGAATGTATTGTTACATATAAAAATGTACACTTCAAATGTTGTTTCAATGAAAGCTCATACTTAACAGCAAAGTCACTGGGCATGTAATGGGATTTTTTTCTCAAATTTTTAATTCAAAATTTTTACAGAAACCGGAATCTCAGTACACCTGACCCAGATAATCATTTTGCACAACCTATGTGAAACATTTAAAAGACTGTTTTAAGTGTTTTAAAAATTGTATGCATTTCTTTTAAACTGTATGCATTTTACAAATTGAATTTGTTTTGAGTTGTGACCCTGTTTAAGACTTAAACACAATCTATAACTTAACGACACATTCTGGTGAAGAAATAAGCTAGTCTTCAAATTTCCTTAACCCAAATAGTCAGAAAAACAATCTAGCACACTTAAAGTTCAAATCATGCCAAGAAATCTGCCTAACGTGATATCGGCCGTGACCAGTCCAACGCACCTGTCACCTCATCCTACGGCAAAGGCAACCGCATCACTCGAGCCAGAGAAGTAAATCAGCTTGGCTTACCTTTAACAACAAACACATGTACGGTTTTGTCAATGGAGCAGCTCAAGAAACACAAGTCTTTGCCCGCGAGGTGCTAAAAGTGAACCTTAGAAGAGCTGTAACAATAAGCTCATCTGAAATCACTTTAGTTCAAGCGGCACCTTTATCCTTATCAAAGAATCTTTCATAAACACCACAATGCCCGTTCCGCACCTGTTTGATGTTTCTCCTCCTCTGCCTGACTATTTTTCCACCCAGCCCACCATAGACAATACGAAAGGTGCACCCCTCAGGTGTGCTGGGCTCAGTGATTTCTTCCCCTTTTTTGGTGGCAGAGAGAAGCCACCCCATTCACTCCCTCACACAAACCGCTCAACTTTGTGTGGACTCTGTTTCTGTCCACTGAGGGGGTAACTGAGATGGGGGCAACAGAAAGTGGCTTTAGAATACACGCTTGAAAGAGAACAGCTTTAGTCTGAATAGAAAGTCTATGTGCTTTGTTGTTTAAATGAACGCTGTCTGTTGCCGCTGCCACACTGTTCGGCTGGGAGAGGAGAGAATTAAGTAGGTTGGCTATTTAGCGTCAATGGACAGTCCTCATGAGGAGATTGGCTTTTGTTGCGCAGGACAAATGCAGAGTCATGCCTCACACTGAGCAATCGTTACCTTTTTCTTTTTTTGGCCTTAATCATGGTGATATAGTAGAGTCTAAGGCTATATGCTCAATGTTCCTGCCTCAAAATGTAAACTGATCGATATGATTGGTAAACGTAATTATTGTACAAGGTGGCGGTTTTGTATATGTTTGTCCAATGCGAACATACAAAAATGAATGATTATTAAAACATACAGTTAGCAAGTGAAGCCATACGGCTAAACCCATTGACATCGGAGCGAAAGCAAATCGTACTAAAACATACAAATAAAATTGCATGAATTCATGCAAATTAGCCACCTTGTAAAATTGTTACGAAATGCCACTGTGTTGTAGAAGCGCAATACCTTGCCTCTGTTAGTTATGAAGCATGAGGACATCATTTATTATTAAATTCAAAAGGCAAATCCTTTTTATTAAATGCCCTCACTGTATAAATCCACATTTGTCCCTTGTCCTCATTTTCTTTCATTAAATCAAAAAACAGCTTGGCCTTTCAGTTAAATGTCTCCATATGTTTTCCATGCAAAAAAGCTCCATCCGTATTTGGTACGACATACTACAGAGTGTTTATTTTTTGTATGAGCTATGCCTTTACATTTTTAACAAATATATCAAAATTACTTTAAAGAGCAGTTTTTAGACACAGGTCTTCGTTGTCATCCCTTCTCTACGTCTGTTTAGGGTATTTTTCAAAAGTGCAGATGTGTCCTGTCAAAGGCTGACACTTGTGCACACTGATTGGTACTTCTCAACAGTTTGTTCCCAAGGTAAAATTAGGTCAGGATGGCACATTGTGAATGCAGACCTTATGGGTTTTCAAACCTACCCCCCCCCCCCTTCCATCGTTTTTACACACTGGGCTCCATGGACTTTTTATTTAACCCCAAGTATATTTCCACCTGGTCATCAGCAGTTTGTAGATTGTTTTTGCTTTCCAGCAGCTTTCTTGTGTGTATTCCTGAAGTGCTGGTTTTCTTTTGTGTCTGCAGACTATTTAGCAGTGCCTTCTGCGAGAGCTCAGAGTCTCATTGTGTGTTTTTAGCCACCTGGAAGCAAACTGAAAACGAGATGAATTTATGCTTTTATTTCTTCCTCCGTTTGTTTCCATCGGAGCAGCTGAACCAGACCCACTTAGCCTTGTTCACCTCAAATATGAAAGGCAACCAGTGTCCTGCATTTGAAAATGTCAGAAAAAGCACGTATTGTGATGAGCTGTGTGCTGTCATTGTTGTGCTCTTCTGTTAGCCAGCCTGTGCTGCGTCTTAATGGTTGTCTGTCATGGGAGATTTTTCTTTTTTTAATTTAGGCAGTCTGATTCCTGATCGTGAAAGGCATCACTGCTTGTATCTATCTTGCGGCTGGGATAAAATAATCATGAGGTTCATAAACAAACAGAAAAAGTGTCTTTCAATTGACATAACATCAGCAAAATATAATGCAAGATATAGGAGTGTGAGGTTAAGAACCAAGTAAGATGAACAGTTGGATTCTTTCTAGAGGAGTTACTTTACTAGCAATACCCAAGAGATTGTCTTGACATCATGATTATGACTAGTAGTCTCTACAGTCTACAGAGATCAACCCTTTCACCGTCATCACCTGCTCTAAACCCCCTTGCAGGAGACCTTGGACTTTTGTCACTGTTAGGTTATTGTATTTCTAATGAAGGGGGCTTCATTTTCTTTGCTTTGGCTAGTCATGTAGGCTCAGGTGTAACTAACATGGATTGGGTGACAGATACTGGTTATTTTTATGTCAGTTGTCTTAGCCTTTTATTTTTCAACTCATCCAGATTTTATGTACAGTATAATTCCTTTGTTTATTTATTCATTTCATTAGGATTGTTTGCATGTATTGCATGTTTTAAGGTGTAATCACAATGTCTGTTGTAAAATAAAATTTCAATCCATAAGAGGATTTAGTTATAACACTGATTTACATGGTTTTTGGTGAACAATATTCTATGAGCTTATTCTATGAGGTATGAGCTTACACAAATATTGTACACCACCCCCTTCAATACGATCCAAACTTGCATCCGATCGTCCTTAATTGTATTGATTAAGTTGTTTACATGAAGGCTTTTCAATACGATTGAGACATTTAATATGATTAAAAACTGATTATTTGGTTGCATGTTAATATACCTTGTGAGGCACTTTTGGATTTTGCCTAATGCATAGATGGAAATATTGGGGGGATTTACTTAAGTATAGATACAATATTTCATTAATTTTATTCTAATTTTGAGAGTGTATTATATAATTAATTGAAGAGCTTAGGTGCAAAAGGAGTTAAATGCCGCTTCCATCAAAAATGAGAAGATAATATTAACCAAATGTTCTCAGCATGTATTATACATTCATCAAATACTTTTGCTTCAAATCTGCTTAAGCCCAGCCTCAGGTTATTCAGAAATACTGCTCGATTTGTAGTCTTATAAAAATAATGCTCATTTACAAGAAAACATATCAGACTGCACTGTCTTTATTTGATTGACCTCAGAAAGATCAGTGCACTGCAGTTTTTAAGTTGCTTGGCAATCACTAAATCAGCTGTCCTGTCAGTTAAGTATTAAAGCGTGAGCACTAGGGATGTAACGGTATCAAAAATTCACGGTACGGTAGTATTTCTGTATGATGCCCACGGTACGGTAATTATTGAAACATTTACAGGAAGGAAAAAAGAAATGAAGACTTGAAAAAACTGCCATATTAAACAAGACTGAACATTACAATGTACAAAGTGTTGTGTAGTGTAGTGTTTACAATTTTCATAAAAAGGACAAAAATAATTAGACCATGAAATAAATAAAAAAATAAAGTTTCAGTTTAGTTTGTCAACTTTAAACAACTCCCAATCAGTTAGGTTTTAAGAATTAAGTCACTCCCTCAATTGACCTAGTTTTTTTATTACGTATTATTTTCATTAATGCTAATGCTTGGTACTCCTATGAAAGCAACAGTTGTGATTGTAGTATCAAGAAAAGATGATGGGTTTTAAGATGGGTCAATTCCTGAAAACAAAAACAACCCAGTAAAAATGAAAATAGCAGCTTACTTATTGTAGCTGGACCTAGAGCTGAGGTCAGCTCACTCCGCACTGGGGTGCATTTCCCAATCGGAAGTCTGCAGCCTGTAGTTCGCATTTGTAGGCTACATACGTCATGAAGACCGTCTTATTTCAGAATATTAACATTTTGAAGTTGACTATTATTATTATTTAATCGTATATTGTTGTAACACGCTTATGACTTCCGAATGTAATACTAAGTTAACTTAAATACACCAGGCGTGTAATGCCAGATTCAGCCTGCATATGCGACCTAAGGAAGCTGCAGCCTTCTAATTGAGAAACGGCATACACACTCTCCTCAATCACGGATTTACTAACACTCGTTTTTTGTATGTCCGTCACATTTTGTCCTTTCTCGTTTCTTGTCACAGCGAACGCTATATTTTCCACACATCAGATTTAAAATTCGCGTTTCTAGCCGTATCCGCCATTGTCGCTCCACTTGTAGAGAGGCATCAGAGTGGCACGCATTGGATTATGGGAATTGTAGTTCCTGTGTCCCTCCACTCGCTCCACTTGGAAGGAAAAAAACTACACGTGGTGCCCGGAAGACTCAACATTTTACCGAATCATGTGACCATGGTGTTACCGGGAATTTTTTTTTATACCGCAATACCATGATATGTATAATACCGTTACATCCCTAGTGAGCACTCTTGAAACTTTCCCCGGGGACTAAAATTACTCTACTGATTTTGGACATACAGATAAGATTCATGCATCATTCAAAAAGTTAAAGTGTCTAGTTTTATTGTGCCCACTTCCAATAAAAAATGTTGTGTCGTGCAAATGGCCAATTCGCTCCACTATCCATACTGCACTTACCTCCACCGACGGGATGCACACCTTCTTCCTCGTAGTCATCATACTCCTACTCCTTGGCCCAGGCAACCATTTCTGCAATCTGGAAATGAACATTGCTGAGTCTAAGACAAGCCTTGACCAACATGGATGTCCGTTACACTGGAGGAAAAAAAAAAAAGATGAACTGTACCAAATGTACACCAACCTGCAGTCAACTTGCGCCCCCCTTAAACCCTCATCTCCTTCTAAAGTCTCATATAAAACAACATACAAAACCAACAAAGGGTACAAAAACACATACCTCCCAAATCCAGTGTTCCTTTACAGCAAGGCTGGACCACCGGCGATCGTCAGGCAGGGGCAGTGTGCCTTCAGGGTGCCTGGGACGGGCCCCAGATTCCGCCACCCTTTGCTACCATCTATGTGTTCTGCTCAGCCTCAATTTATTGGTTTATTCAGCACTGTTCCCTGTTCTGAATTAACCGCCTCTACCCTTCTTTTCCCCTAGCATGAAGCTAGCAGAGCAGGCGCAACCTATATTTTGCCTACTGTCCCAAATTCTCTCTATCGTTTGTGGCCCTGGCTCCTGACGTGAGGCTGCCTCCGGACAACTTTCCCTTGATACCAGGACCCTAAAAAATCCAAACAACACATTATCCCGAATCCTTTCATTTTCAGAATTTTGCATCATATTCACTAGATATGCAGAGATCATCTATGCTGTTTTTCCCCATAGGAGGCACGAGCTCAGTGAAAATCTTGCTATAGTGACAGAACTGCCATTATCCTATGGTGATCACAATTTTACACTTAACACAAGCTGTTTGCAGCAAAATGCACCATCCGATTGCCCAATGGAACCAGTGCCCATATTGCGGTGCGTTGGACACGAAACTCCACAACAAAATCTCCTTGCCGTTCAAAATATTCTCTGCGCAGTTTGTAGGTCACTTACCCATTCCAGAACATCTTCCCCCCAAGTTAATCCATCAATTCCTCTGATTCCAGTTCCAAACCAAGAAAAATCAACAAGCTATATTCCAAGGCCAGCTACTACAAACTTTGACTCCTCCGAAAGCCTCCTGCATTTGAATACAGGTGTTACAGATGTCAGCACTAACGCCTCTGGTGTTCTGTTAACTCAGTCACCCGAATTCCAACACAGACTTCATTTCCCATAATGCATTTCACCCGCTGATTACACTCCACCTGCATATGGATCCAAACTTGTCTGAGTGGTTACAGAAGACTTTGCCGCCATCGGATCCAGCAACACTAGCCCAACTCACCGGGGAACTCTCAATTCAAGCAGACATGCTAGCGGCACAGCAGCAACAGCTAGCCCGGCTAACCTCACTCACAGAGGAGCTATTACGCTCAGTACAAGGCATCCACGGATTCGCCGCTGCTTCTACGACCGCGGCCTCTGCTTCAGCAGCACGCCCGCCACAAGCACCAGGTCCTGCTCTGCCTCACACCCCACCCTCGACGCCTCGCCTGGCTTTTCCTGAAACGTTGATGGCTCTCCTGATGCACGTAAGGGTTTCCTCATGCAATGCAACTTCTTCCTTGCTTAACAAACCACCTTGTATAACACGGATGTTAGTAAGTTCCCTAGTGTGTTCCTTCTTAACTGGAAAAGCTCTGTAGTAGGCGACGCCTCTTTGGATTACAGGCAGCTTTAGTCATTGCACCTTTGATAACTTCCTGAGAACCATGAGAGCGGGGAAGGAGCACCCGGGAGGAGGCCAAGCCCCAGGGGATCAGCTTATCGCCCTGATACAGGGTCGACGCACTGCTGCTAAATACGCCTCTGCTTTTCGCACGTTAGCTGCACAAACCAACTGGTTGGATGATACCCTGAAAAATCTATTTCGTCTGGGACTTAACATGGATTTACACTCCGAATTGGCCTGCCGGGATGAAGGAAGGACCCTGGATAAATTCATCAACCTCGCTATTTATATTGACAATCTGGTTCGGATACCACAACCTCTTCGAGCATTCAACACTGTGTCACCTAACTCACCCGAAGAGCATGAGCCGATGCAAGTCAGTCAGGCCCGTTTGTCACTGGAGGAGCGAGAATGCCGTATAAGGGAACGGCTTTGCCTTTACTGTGGAGAGCCTGGTCACATCCTCGCAACCTGTCCAACATGCCCAACCCAGACTCGCTTAGGCAGGGTGAGTGCTTCCATTCCTGCCAATGTTTTCGATTGTTTGGAATTACCCGTAACCCTGAAAATATGTGAATGCTCCATGAACACTAACGCTTTGCTGGATTCCGCGGCTGCTGGGAACTTCATTGACTTCAACCTGGTAAAAACCCATGCCATATCGTTAATTCCATGCTCACCCCCACTATCTGTTGCAGCGTTAGATGGACGACCACTGGGCAACGGAAAAGTCACACACATTACCGAAAACCTCACTTTGAACATCTCACCCAACCACACTGAACAAATTCAATTCTACGTGATTAGATTGTCACAGGTCGGGGCGGACCACTGATCTAAACAAGCCGCGCCCCTTCCTCTAGTTTCCACCTCGAGGAGGTCCCAAAGCCAACCCAATGACCAGACAACCCAAGTGCAAGTAAGTATAAAAATATAATTTTATTTAAATTATTTAAAAGTAAGGTATAGGGATGGGAAGGGGGAAGATTAAAACTAAGGCCTCTGTTCTGCCCTCCAGGTGGGCCGTGACACGAAGAGAGGGGAGGGGAAAAAGGGGCCAAGGGTCCGGGGTCCAGGACACTGCTGGGGCGTGCGGGTAAGGCTCCTCCGCCTTGTTTTGTTGATCCCGTGGCGCCCTCCCTTTTTTCCTGGAGGCAGAAAGAAAAGCAGAACAGTTCAATGTTTTCGCGCCCAGGGGAGCACAGATACACACATGCCTTCGAATAAGGTGGGGGAGTAACTCGAGCTCTCTATCCTTCTGTAGGCGTATAGCTGACGCACAGAGGCTCACTTCGCAGGCGCTGGGACGTCCTCTCGACACTCCAAGGCCACACACACAGGTAGTTCTCTCCAGGTAAGTATCACACGTTTTCCCTTTCTCTCGGCCTGAATCACAACTGTAACACAAAGGGTTTATTTAAACACTGGGGCTCACACTGGGCTCTGGTGACCACACAGGTAGGTATCACACGGTAACAGGCTCTGGTTCTCTCTCTCCAGCTGTAGGCTTGTAGCTGTAACACAGGGGGTTAACTTCAGACCCTAGGGCTCCCCCTAGTCGCTGGTGACCACACACAGGTAAGTATCTCACGGTAACAGGCTCTGGTTCTCTTTCTCCTGCTGTAGGCTTGTAGCAGAAAAACAGGGGGTTAATTTCAGACACTGGGGCTCACCCTAGTCACTGGTGATCACACACAGGTAAGTATCTCACGGTAACCGGCTCTGGTTCTCTCTCTCCTGTTGTAGGCTTGTAGCTGTAAGGCTACGCAAATGCACGTTGATCAAGTATTCCACAATATCACGCTGAATCAAAGGCTGAGTACTCACAATGTTGACGATTGCTTTCCTTTGTTTACCTCCGTAGGTCGGATGCTTTCCTCTTTGCCCGGTGTAAATCCACATCTGCCGTTTCCCTCAATACACTCACGGTGAGTCAGCTTCTAGCAACAGCACACACACATCAATGACGTACACAAAGCAACTCGTTTCTCAAAGAGTCTTCAATGCATCATATACTCAGCCTGTGTCTCTCTCTTCTCCTCATCCTTAATTCCAGTAACTGTAGAATCCTTCCGTTACCAGCGTGACTCAGCCCAAATCTTCACTCGATGACACCAGAGTGGTCCAACAACAAGATCCCAGCCGCTACCAACACACAGCGAACTCCTGCACTGACTGAACTGAACTGCACACTTCCTGAAAACATCCACGCCGTCCTTTAGCCTGAACCAGCCCCGCACTCTTTCCGCCCGCTTCCTAGCGGTCGCTGGATCAGCGGGGCCTGCGGACTCTTTAGAGGCTGGTGTTTGTCATGTTGCCCAAGGCGGAAGTTAACTCGCCCGAAATCGACTCTCTTTCTGCTTCAGCAGCCCGTCTTTTAAGCCTGCCGTAATCGCTGCCTCCTTTGCACACCTGCAGCGAATTTGGCTTAATTTTGTTGCCATGGAGAACCAGGAAGTAAATGGGTGTTTTAAAAAATTTGCTTCGGGCGGAACCTCTCCTCTCCATTTTTGGTTCCGCCCTAAGTCACCCTGTGACAAGATCACCACACAACCCTGTCGTTCTAGCATTCCCATGGCTCCATCAGCATGACCCGCTCATCTCCTGGAAGGACAAACAAATCATTTGCTGGGGCTCAACCTGTGAATCCAGATGTGACATCATCAACCCCGAGATACCTCTATGCTCAACCCAAATCACTCCAGTCATCACCATACCCAAAAATCTTCCTGATGCATACCACGACCTGGACATTGCTTTCAGTAAAACCAAAGCCACTCAGTTGCCACCACATCGACCCATTGACTGTGCCATTGAGCTCTTACCTGCACCACCCAAGGGGCATATATTTCCACTCTCCGAACCCGAAACACAGGCAATGAAGGATTATATCCAGGAAGATCAGACTAAAGGCTTCATCTGTTCCTCAATATCTCCAGCAGCGGGAGGTTTCTTTTTCCTTGAGAAAAGGATGGAGGGCTATGTCCACGCATCAATTATCGTGGCTCTCAATGACGATACCGTCAAGTTTCGTTATCCACTGCCTTTGGTCCCAGCCACCTTAGAACAGCTACTCAATGCCAATGTTTACAGTAAGCTAGATCACCGCACCGCCTATAACCTGATTCGCATTCGGGAAGGAGACGAATGGAAAACTGCTTTCTCTACAATCAAAGGTCTCTATGAATATTTGGTCATGCCCTTCGGATTATCTTACAGTCCTTCCATCTTCCAATCCTTAATCCAGTGTTTCTCAACCCTGGTCCTCAAGGACCCCCTTCCAGAATGTTTTAGATGTCTCCTTAATTAACACACCTGATTTAAATTATTAGCTTGTTAGAGACATTCTGGAAGGAGGCTGATGAGTTAGTTCAGGTGTTTTAAATTGGGAGACATCTAAAACTTTCTGGAAGGGGGTCCTTGAGGACCAGGGTTGAGAAACACTGCCTTAATCAATGATATCTTCAGGGACATGCTGAACCAATTTGTCATCGTAAGCATAGACAACATCCTGATCTATTCAGATTCTCTCGAGCAGCACATCCAATACAAGCTGAACGACTCAACCAAAAACTAACAAAATTCCTTCGATTATATTGCCATCTAAACCAAAATGACTGGGCACGCTTCCTACCTTGGGCGGAATATACACAAAACTCTATCAAAAAGTCAGACACAGGTCTCACGCCATTTCAATGTGTTCTGGGGTTCCAACCCTCCATGCTTCCCTTGGATGACGTACCCTCTAATGTTCCCGCAATCGACGCCTGGTTTCTCAAGAGTCAACAGATCTGGGATCAGGCATACGCCCACCTGTCTCGTGCCATGAAGAGAACTAAGGAACAGGCAGACCGACACAGACAACCTGAACCAATATTCGAACCCGGTCAGCTGGTGTGGCTACCTGCTAGAGACATTCGACTTCATCTCTCATGCAGAAAATATCCAGGTTTTGTCCCAGGTATTTTGGCCCATTTAAAATCCTAAAACAAATACATGCTGTCTCATATTGCTTACAACTCCCAGCTAACTATCGTATCTTTCCCACCTTTCATGTGTCATTGCTCAAACCTGCAGTGGACCCAGGGGCGGACGGGGTCCCTTCCCATAATCGTGGGTGGAAAAGAAGCCTACCTAGTCTGCAAGCTCATGGACTCCAGACGCCGGGGGATCAAGATCCAATACCTCGTCGATTGGGAGGGGTACGATCCGGAAGAAAGATCCTGGGAGGATGCTGAAAACATCTTAGACCCCAATCTGATATATGATTTCCACAGATCTCACCCGGAAAAACCAGCCCCTTGTGCCTGAGGCCGACAGTGGGGGTTCTTTAACGGATGTCAGCACTAACACCGGTGTTCAGTTAACTCAGTCACCCAATTCTAACACGGACTTCATTTCCCATAATGCATTTCACCCGCGGATTATGCTCCACCTGTTCCTCATCATCGGGCCTATTTAACCTGGGACTCCTGCACATTTTCCTTGCAAAGTCTTGTTTGCCTAGTGCCACATTACCGAGCGTTTTCCCTATGTACCCAAGTTTGTTTTCTTGGATTCTTTGTTTATTGGATTATAAGTTTTGATTGCTGCCTACCATTTGACCATTGATTGCTGCCTGCCTTTTGACCATTGCCTGATTTCCAACTCTATACCGACGCAGTCCCCACTATTGGCTTCGGGAGATTTTCATTGGTTGGTTCGCATCCACCTGGCCAAAGCAGCTTTTAGACACAACGCATTTCTCAATATCTTCAGTTATTGTTTACTGCAACAACAAAGCAACTGTGCATTGCATTAATAAAAACCCGCTCTCACGCACCCGCTATGATGCCACTATTAAGACACCTCATATGGAATGGAACTTGTGATCACGGAGAGCCATTATCCTTCATCCAGTTATAGGGAGGTGGATGTAGTCATTGTTATTATGAAAAAAGACACACATGCATCTCCTTCCCCACATATATCTTTAGAGAGAACATCAAGCATTTTATGTATAACAAACACTGACATGTGTACACGAGAAATAAAGCTTTATTCACAGCCTCATCGTCAGAGTTTGCCATCTTCCCAAACTGAAATATAGTTTTTCATTTCTTTATTCGGACTGACTGTGTTCATTGTGTGAGGCCCAGATCTATACAGGTCTGAGGAATGTAATTATTGCTTACAAGGCAACTATAAAGAAGCCCTAATGGCAAATAGAGCATTAAAAAGCACCCCTAAGGGGGAACATATTTTTTCAGTTCTTCAGGTTGGAGTTGCCAGTTTATCAGTTTCTACTCACGAACATTGTAGAACTAGTATATCTGTTTGAAAATACTGTATTAAAATTAGTTTGACTGTTTCCTTACATCTAGTAGCTTCAGGGCATAAAACATTCTCACACCCAGAAGTAATTGATTCGCTAACCTGCCATCTATGATGCTTCAGGACGTGCCAGTTTAACTGTTTCTACCATGAAATGTTGTAGAAATAGTAATCTGTTTCAAAACACTGAAGTTTGACCATCTCCTGCCATGTAGTTGCTCCAGAGCACTGCACTCACACACCTCGCACCCTAAGCTGACCTTTGTTTGCAGTTTTTCCATGAATCTGCTTAGTCCGGGTTCTTTAGCCACTACTTTATATATTACAAGAAGTATGGTGGGCTGAGGTTCGTTTTAAAACTCTTTAACTCTTTTAAGACTTATCTGTTCTCTGAAGAAATTCAGGTTCTGAATGCTGACTTCTATTGGTATTTTGGCCAGTAGCAGATTTGAAGACTGGTTTATCACTATAGGTCTAAGGACAGTTACTTCCATATTTTATCCTCTATCTCAGTATCTCAGGCTTGCTTTTGTCAAAGCGTGCTACTATGGAGTACCTCACACCTTTACAAAATATGTCTGTGCTCTGGTGAGAACAGGCAGTATGACAGTGGTATTCTATATAAGTCATTAAGAGGGTCTTAGGTCACACCCTGTGTGCAGACTGGCGCATCAGATCCTTCTCTGGGCCCAGGAGAAAACTTTTCCCTGGAGTTTAGAATGTTGGAGCAGACCCAGGAAATAGAAAATCCCCCCAGAGGTGGTGGAGCAAATTTGAAAGAGATACGGTTCAACAGAGGTAGACCTATTTGCATCCCGAGAGACAACCTACTGCTAGTTATAGTTTCCTCTGACTCTACGCTATGCTACAGGCTTGGCTGAGGTGGCCCCTGTATGCTTTCATGCTTCTCTAAAGAGAGTTCACGTAGAAGGGATCAGTCTGATTCTGGTAGCCCATTGTCTACAGATGTTGTAGGGACCATTCTGAACTCTTAAGCTCCATCCACCAGGAAACTATACATTAAATGGAGGGTTTTCACTCTTTGGTGTAGTGATAGACATAATGATCCAGTTAACTGCCCAGTAACTTCAGTTTTTGGAAGTTTTTCATCAGGTAACCGTCTACTTTAAAGTGTTGCAATTATTTCATCCTTTCACATACCTCTTTCTAAGAGCTCCTTAGAGAAGCATTAGGAGATTTACAGGCACTTTCTATACCCCCATCTTTTTTGGAGTTTGCTCTGGGAATATTAAAGCCATTCTTTACCCAAAACCTACCTGTTCATGTAGGACCCTAGTTCTACAGACCTTTTATACTCCTCCTCGCAAATTGGTGGACCATGAAAGACTTCACCTGTTATGTCCAGTTAGGGCTTTGCAGGAGTACATTAATAGGTCTTCTTTGTGGAGTAAAGTAGAAGAGTTACTGATTTGTTTTGGCTCTACTAATAGAGGAAGTCCTGCCAGCTATACTTTTTTTTATCAAAGTTGAAACATTAGTTAATGCACTATACTCTAAATATAGTGCCTTTGTCACTTTTTCCCACCCCTGATGAGTTTGCACCCCATGTATACTGTACCTTTTGTCTGCTGTGTCCCGGGCTTTGATGAAGCCACATAAAAAACTACTTTTTGAAAATGAGTTATAATGGGTTTTAAAAATGACTAAATCCAAAATTTGCCAAATTCTGTCACATTCCACATGGTACATTAAATTCCATTTTTATGTTTGCTCTATAAAAATGCCTGGGTTATTTTTAACCCATAATGGGCAAATATTGGACAGAACAATTTTTGGGTTAAAAATGACCCCATGCTGGGATACAAATGACCCAATGTTGGGTTTTTGTTATGCAACCATGAGTTATAATAACCCAGCAGTTGGGTTAAAACAACCCAGCATTGGGTCAATGTTTATCCAGAGGTGTGTTCTGTCCAGTATTTACCCAACACGGTTTAAAAATAACCCAGCCATTTTTAGAGTGTGGATTCCGTGATTACATCCACGTTTTTCGCATTAGGAAAATCATGTGGCCCTACACAAGTCGTGCTATAGCACTATAAATGGTTCTACATATAGGTGCTATATAGCACTTAAGGTATTCCACCTATGATTACGAGCCAGTGAACCCCTTTTAGTGCTATTTAGCACCATTTTTTAGAGTGTACCATTCTCTCCAGCCTTACCTGTGAGTTACTGTCTTCAGAGGTGCAGTTCTTCAGTGCCATCCTTGATTGTATGAGTCTTCTGTCCTCTATCTGATCAGGTTTCAGACCAGAATAAAGAGCAAGGACACTTTTGTGGCAGGACTGAAAGAACCACATCTCTCTTCGACTTATTATGTGGCCAATGTTAGTTCTGTTCTGACCTATTTAAATGAATTAACAGTTGTCTAAATGTTTGGCAGTGAGGCAGTGCTCCAGAGGTCTCGGATTGGATTAGAAATAGGAAATGATTGTGGCTTCCTCGGGGTTCATTTTCTTAAACAGGGATACAGCTGTGTAAGGCTAGATGATTTTCAGATATTTTTTTCTTTCTGTTGAACAGTCAAATTACAGTCAAACAAATAAATGAATAGTTCTGATCCTGAATAGTGATTGTTCATTATGGATCATGATAAAGCACAGCTACAGTATGACATATTCACTGAGCTACTGTTTGTATCGCTGTGCATCATCCATGGCTGGTGGATGTTTTTGTCACACAGTAACGTTCTGTTGCTGTTTATATTTAGAAATAATATGAAATTAGGTCTTCTAATATTAGGAAGTTTAATAAACATAAAATTATAATAAGAAACAAAAGATATTTTTGTCTTTTTATGTTTACTGTGGCCTAAAATTAATTAATCAATCAGTGACTATTTTTAGTTATATTCATAACACTATATACAGCTGCTATACAACTATATTCACAGTATATTCATAAGGCTTCTTTTGACTGTAATATGATTCTTGAAATCATTAATTTCGCGCAATTGGCTTGTATAACCCACAAAATCTCCCAAAACGAACATGTGTGTTAGGAATCCTCTTAATGTTCTGTAATACTTAAAACAAATTTCATATCAATAACTTTATTTTACTCTTTGTAAATACTTTGTAATGCTTATGTCATAAAATGATTGCTGAATGACAGCACAGACCAATTCTTACCCTACTGCTACCTCAGAAAACTGATCTGACGCAGCATTTTGGCAGATGGCCAGTGTAAAACATTGAAGGTTTCCCTTACCATATCCCCCCAGGAAGAAACGCTATGATTTCATAGCTTCAGATTACTCACTTAGGCTGGTAATTGTTTGTCTGTGGTAAAATCATAATGTCATAATGTAACTGACACTTATAACAAGACACTGCATTTTGAGAAACATACATTAAGCTGCCATACAGTTTTTTTCAGGAGCATTATCTTAAAAATACTACTTATGCTAAATGCTTAACTTGCTTAATCGACAAAATTTGATATGTTATGTATTTGTCTTTGCCTCACGAAGCAAGCAAGTGATCTATAAGGAAAGCTATTACCTTTAGCTCAAAGCTCAGAAAAGGGTTTATTGGGATGAACTCAATGCATTAAAGCTTGTTTTATGCACCATCACACTTTTTGAAAATGCCAATAAATTTTACAAGGTTTCTGTTGGCAGCATGGGGAAAATTGTTAAGCTAAACATTTTTTTTGTCAGTGAAATGCTGAGGGATCTAGTATTAACTCAGACTTGGATCAATAATTTGCAAGATTTGCTTTAAAAACTGTAACATTGTGTTGTATAAGATGCCATAACTACAGGTGCCACAAATATTAAGAGAATAGGAAATAAGGTCCCTGCTTGAGTAAAGAGCCCCTATTGTCCTATTCACGTTTCCTCTGGTGTGTACTGTAAGTGTGTATTAGTACATTTTAATGATATGCAAAAGGTACATACCCCAAAGTAAACAATGATGTGAGTTATCATCTCCAACGTAAATCTCTTTTCTTGGACTACAACAAACACACAGATTGTAGGCAACAGTTTACTACCTGGGATTGGTGATGTAGAGAAGACCGTCATTATCATAATTCCTCCCCATTCGGACTCAGAGTCTGTAAAGTGACTCCTGTTAACATTGCATTGTGAGCGAATCTTTGAAACATGTTAAAGAGCGTAACGTTTCCGGCTGACATCAGACACATTATTTTCCACATACTGTACATCAGTGGTCACCAACCCTGTTCCCGGAGATCTACTTTTCTGCAGAGTTCACCTCCAACCCTGATCAAGCACACCTGAACCTGCCAATCATGCTTTTCAAGGCTACCCAAAAATTGGAGGCAGGGTGCTGAAGCAGGGTTGGATATAAAGTAGGCAGGAGGGTAGATCTCCAGGAACAGGGTTGGTGACCACTGCTGTACATTTTTTGTTTCTCCTTTATGTCCTGTCTCCCTGAAAGGCGTTGATTTTGTACAAAGCTCATCGTTCTAAAAAGCGCAGTGTCCTCCGATTGGCCTAACAAGATATAACCAGTACATTAAGCATATAAGTATAATTCTCAGATGTATTGTGTAAATGTTCTCAAAATATGTACAATTTATATTAACTTGTATTTTATGGTAGTTTAAAGGAGAGGGAGTAACAGTAAACATGCATGAGGCAATCTTCTCCTCTTCTCAGTTGCTAGTGTATGCAGTAATCTGTGCTCTTTGATTAGCAGTCTTAGTCCCATCACAAGTCCCATGTCGTTGATACCCCAATTAGACACCTTATGCCCAAAGTGCTGCTGTGTAAGAGTTTTCAGAATCTCCCGTCAATGTCTTTACTGCAGAAGTGGTCCAGGTCGCTCTTTACTGCCACCTGCTCTTTCTCTCCCCTCTATCTATAAAACCAAACAGTTCTTATCCCATATAATGCTTGGAATAAAGTTGTCTGCATCGGGAAGAGCCTGCACTCCAGTCACCTCTCTCTCTAATCAAGCTAATGGAGCCTGCAGGTATCTTATTGATCTCTCTCAATGTGTGGCTTCCGCAGAGATGAGCAGATTCTCAACGGGTCAGACATCTCGGTTTAGGGTCACTCCCCCCTCAGTCCCCTTACTAAGACAAAAAATGCGATCCGAGGTTTTTTGTTTCATTGTGTTTGTTTCTTTCCTCGTTCCTTCTGTTTTCCTTTGTGGTCTGTTTTACAAATCTTTTAACCCTCTCCTCTGATCTGTAACCTTTCAAAGGCTTTAGCTCTTGACCTGTGAAGTGGATGCCTTTATCTCTCCCTTGGCTAATGCCGCCGCTAGCCCGAGTTTCATTCTCACAGTCCACTGATTCAAATCTACTGGTACAAATCAGAGGACATCCAGCTATATGTCATAAGAAACGGACACATAATGACAATTCACTTATCCCTCGGTGAGAATCAATTCTTCCACAATGCACCTGTCACAGAGCCTTCAGTGAGGGCAATTTGTCCGACAGACTGACACTGTAATTGGACGTGAATTTTCCAGTGACCATTTTACAAGCACTTCTTTGAACCGTAATGAAAATCTCAACCTCACAATGAAAAGCAGACAGGCTAAAATGAGCTATTTTGTCTTAATTAAAACTTCACTGCTTGTAAAACCGAAGACATTTTAGAGCTGCGCTAGTACACAGTGACACGGACAGATAATTTCGACAAATTTCGTAAATAAAATGACCTATGACAAAACTTGTGCATCTCGAAATTGTTCTTTGATATCACAACATTGGCTTATTGTTACTTTAATGTTCTGAAATGTTGCCATGTTTGTTTAGTTGCAATTCTTTTAAACCCTTTCCTAGTTGTTCCCTACAAAATAATATTTATTCATTGAAATGTTTGTATATTTTGAAAGGATTCAAACCTTTTTGAATAAAATGCCTTTTCATTATTGCTTTGATTAAATAATTCCTTAACATATTTATTTAGGATAAGAGATCTAAATTATACATTTGATTCTTCACAGATATACACCAAACCAACATTTATCTTCACTGGTATTGAGTGAAATTGAATTTGTTGAACACATTAACCAAACACTTATCAACCAAACAATCTCAAAAAATCTTTAGATTTTAGAATAACTTTAGAACAGGGGTCACCAACATTTCTGTGAGCAAGGGCTACCACAATGCATAAAACAATCTGGAGGGCTACTTTTTGATATAGTCTTCGGTACTCAAAACTTTTTTGTTTTATTTGTTGATTTTATTTGTTTATATGTTTTAGTATTGTTAACATACGTAAACCAAGCCAAGCTAATATAAAAAATATATAGTAAATAAATATTACAATTGAGACCATTGAAAAAGAATGTGCATTGGCGGGCACCTCACAGACACCACGTTGGAGACCTCTGCTTTAGAGTAAAAAATATATTTTAATATACCATCCTTCAGCTCTTGACCTTAAAAATGGTCTGCCCATTGACGAGATGCTAGCGACTAGTCAAGGATAAAAGAAAATTGTCTAGTTTTACACCAAGGGCCCTATCTTGCACCCAGCGCAATTGACTTTGTCAGTGACGCATGTATCATTCGTATTTTGCACCGGCGCACAGCGAGGTTTTCCCTCCACAGACGCACGTCGGCAACTAGGGAATGAACTTGTGCTCCCTGGGCGGTTCAGTGCAAAAAAGGAGGCGTGTTCCGGCGCAAATCATCCCTGATGCTATTTTGCAGTTTCAAAAAACAATTGCGTCACTGACCAGAAAAAAGGAGTCTAAAGTCAGTGGCGCGTTGCGCGTTGTTCATTATGCTATTTTAAGGGCGCATGCTTGACCATAATGTATGCGTGCACAACGCGCACACACTTTGCTTATCTAATCTACACAGATGCAACAGTTATTTTTGCAAATCATAAATTGTTACAATAAAAAATATTAACACATGAGATAAGGGAAATCATTGTGGTGATAGTTTTTATTTATTTTGTGTGGCTGCGTTAAAAAATAATCATGCAAATAACGATTAAAATATTTTCATAAGTTTGTTGTGTGGCTGTATTACGTTTATTTTATGTAAATAATAATTGAAATGTTTTCATAAGAAACCCTAATGTATGTGAACTTGATTTGTAAATGTACTTTGGGGTTGGACTGCTTGCGCTTCTTGGCTTTCAGCGTTGAGGGTGGACGCAGCGATGTCCTCTGCTGGCTTCTGTGTAGTGGCAGATCCACCTCCCGTTACACGGCGTGCCCGATTTATGCTGGCAAGCTTGGGATTCCCCCGTCTCCTGACATCATTGTACCGCTTGTGGCGCAACGTCCTGGGGATGCCAGCTGATGAGACAATTGTGGCTATTTCCTCGCACTTGCGTTTAAAGGGAATGTTTGGATGACGTTCTGATTGGTTTATTTGACGTAACGCCCAAACCACACCTATGAATAATGAACCTACTTCAGACCAACCCCTTATTGATTTGAGCCTGGTGCAAGACTTATTTCTCCCGCCGGGAAAATAGCAACAGTGCCCAAGATCGCTTTGCGCTTCGCACTTGCGTTTCATATCGTTAAAATAGGGCCCCAAATGTTTGTGAATGATTAATGTTTGTAAGGTTTTTTTGTTGTGACAAAGGCGTGATTGTTTGTACTTTGAATATTTTGTGCAAAGCATCGTGTGAATCAGATTTTCCAAGTTGTTAATTGTTTTTTATGTTTTTTATACATTAGTGCATACTAGAACTAGAAAAGCAGAATATTTACTTTATCTGAAACCAAAGCAGTTTTTCTTTTAGCTAGTTTATTAACCACCACTCTTCTGCTAAAAGACCTGAATTGGTTCTAAAATCGTATACTTAGGCACTGTTATATGCCATTTTGTAGTATAAATAGTGTGTTGACATTGAAAATTTCCAAAAGAAGTGCTCTTCAAGGACTCAGAGGATACATTTACAGTATTTAACACCAAAAAAGAAAGGAACACTGCACACTTTGTGCATAAACCGGTAACACTGAAATCAAAGTAAAAATATACAATAATAATTTCATCCGCTCACATTGTTTTATGCATTAGAGATCATTTAACCTCATCTGGGAAACCAATTAAATTTAGGTTATTGTTAAGTAGGTGTTCATCAAGTAAGTGTTTATTTTGCAACAATATAGCCTACCTTTATAAAACACATGGTGCATGCATTTTAGTGCATAGCGCAGAACGTCATTTGGGACAGCAGTAGGGTTGTGCCAATAGATGTTATCCCGTATCGATGATCGTCAGACATTTGGCCAGGCCGACACCATGGAAAATATTTTTCCCCCAGAAAGAATTTGTGTCCCCCCTCCAGTTGTCTTATCAGACATAAATTGAATAGGAAAGCTAAATTCGGTCAAATACTTTGATATAATGATTTCATTAATAACGTGTATAGGGATGGGCACGAGTACTCGATTGCTCGAGTACTCGAACGTGGCATCGATGATCAATCACGAAAACGATGATCATGTGGGTTTATTTATTTATTTATTGTGGATATGGCTGCATTTGGGTATCTGGTTAGCGTTACGAGCGCATGTGGTAGTAAAGACTGGGCGTCGTGTCGAGCTACGCAGACCGACGCATGACATCAGTAGCATTACCATGCGTGATTCAAAAACAAACAGATTCCGCGCGACCGCGCATCAGCAACCCGCCAGTCTGCGAATGCGCGGCAGCCCGCGAAGCCGGTCACACCTCACATCACTGAGGCACTATGGTTTAAAAGGATGCCGTGATCTTCGGAAATACATTCAGTCAGTTGCAAAATGTACAGCGCCGTCAAAAGTTCAATGGGTTATCATCTCATATTTAAACATCAAATGTCAAGAGATACCATAGAGCCATATGAGCATTACCATTATATCTTGACTGAGGTAAGAGGACGACACGACACAGCTAAATGCTAAAATGATAGCAAAACACTTAAAGCTGCTTAATGTTATGAAGCTTGTGCTTTAACTGGACGTGTTTAAAAGTGCGCTGTTTATGATGCACATCCACAAAGGGAGTTAAACTTTCTTTTTTTTAGATAACTTAGTTGAAAACTTAGTTGAAGTCTTGCATTTATGCAGATAGTTGGACGTTGTACATTTTTGTTGTATAAAGGCTTAATATTATGCAGAGTGCGTCATATAGAAAGCGCTTCGGTTTGTGTTTGTTAACCCTTTAGTTTCATTCCATCACGCAGCTTTTCCTGTTAGAGGTTTCTGTTAAAAACATTTAATTCATTAAAACTCTTGTATGTGTTCATTGTTCTGTCATAGTTTCTTCGAAATTAAGTTTTATTTGAGTGTTTTTAATAAAAATATTTTCATTTTCACCATGACGTGCCCCTTTGATTGCCCCGCCCCCAGTTAATCGAGTACTCGTTCTTCAGACCTATGGATTAATCGAAATGAAAAAATGACATAAATGCACATCCCTAGGAATTCATCCAATGACTGCAACTACCTAACATTAGGCGATTGGCTTTGGCACGCAAATAAAAAACGAGCTAGCCTATATGAAGGCGCAGTGCAATTTAGTGATCTAGGTGGCGTTTTCTTGATGTTTCAGTCTGTAAGGTTTTATGCAACTCACACAAGCAAGTAATGCTGCTGTCACTTTAATCCTCAAAGCGAACCAGACATTATTAATAAAGCTGAACAACAGGCCGATAACTCCAGGAGGGCAGAGAGGGGAGGATAATGTCACTCCGGTTAGCTATTTGGGGTGTCCAATCAGAACAGGGAACAATCCAAAGATATGATCAGGTGAGGAGTCAAATGGACAGCAAAGCCATCAAAAAGCCATCAGGACCACAGACAGCGCAGAGAGTGACAAACCAATAAGCATCATCAATGCCGAAAGGAGATCAGTATGCCAAGCTAAGACGAATAAAATGTACATAAAAAGCAATCAAAGATATCACTTTCCCAAAATTTGTTTCATTGTTCTTAAAAGTATTATTCATTACTGTTCACAAAGCAACAGTTTTTTTTTTCCTTTTTGTTTCTCTCCTCTTTTTTATGAGACTGCTACATAGAATTATAAAAATCTGAATTATTTTTTTCCACACAATATAACGCCTCCCATTATAAAAAGCAGGGTCCCAAACATTTTATTTACCATTAAAAGATTTGTAGCCTTCTTGATGCTGTACATCTGTTTATTTATAGTTTTGTAGCAATTAAGTTCTGTTTTATCATAGATTTGTCATTTACATTTTATTATTTATACTAGCTCATGTGATTTGCATTTAAAGAATGAATGTTTAAAACCATGCAAGCTAAAACATTAGTCAAGGGAACGCCACCTATTTCGCTGAATTCTACTCTAACGTTTTTCATTTGCGCACAGGCTTATTAAGATGTTTGGTGATTTAATAGTAAAAGTTGAATGTGTATAGGCATAATACAGGCAATAATATAGGTTGCCACAATAAATAAGTGAAAAGGAGCAGGAAATCAGTTACAATAAGGTATAGTGTGGAACCCCTCCAAGGAATTAACCCCCCCAGTTATGTTCATCCTGGTGCCGGGCCTGTATATGGCCGATAGCGGGCTTACATTACAATAGTTATTTTTATTATCATCATAGTTTCACATTAACATGCACATTGCATGCTTTTCCTTGCATGAGAGGGTTTGTGGGCTTTACTTTTTTTATAACGTGAGCAGATTCCCTCTCGGACGCACATGGACTTGTAATGCACGCTTATTGGCCTTCTTGCATGTGAACTTGTAACGCGCATGATTCAGACTCTTCCTCGCTAATGAACTTGTAATATGCGCGGCTGTCATTTCCTTGTAGTAGAAACGTAACTGGCTGGCTCGCACTAGTTTATTTGCATAAGGCGATCTGATTGGTTGACACACGCTTTGGCGCTTGAAAAGTTGCGAAATGTTCAACTATTGCCGGGAACAACGACAGTGACGTGACTGCAACGGATCCACAATTCAGTTCGGCAACGCATGACATTACCCATTAAAAGTAAATGAAAAGCGTTAACGCGTTCGCCCCGTGTGAATGTAGGCTGACGATAAGACGATCTTACAATGGGGCATAATGGCCGATACTAGACAGCAGTTGTTCTGTGTTATAGTACTTATGTAAGCAGTATTTTAGGGATATTAAATATTTCTAATTATGAAATAATAATTTTATTAAGACTGGAACAATATATTGACCAACATGCCTTCAATTTAACGTGTTTATTTTTCTTGTTAAATTTATAAGTAACTTTGGATAAAATTGCCTCCTAAATGAATACATGTAAATGTTTCTTTTTGAAATCCTTTACCTTATACAGGATATCGGAAGAAACGAATTTCATTTTTTTCTTTCGGCTTATGGAATACCAATGTATAAAACTGGCTGCACTCTGTACAAGACAGATATTAATGTTGACCCCAATAGGTTCCCCTGATGAGTGCCTGAAATCATCAGTAAAGTAATGTTCAATTATGCAGAACATTTATTATCTTCCATCTCGCTTAATTACAGACAGAGGTTAAAGTCTGGCAGAGGGTCTTCCCATCACTTCAATATCAGTGTCCTAAAATGCATTGACCAGGAGGAGAAACGCTGTCCTTCCTGTAAAATTAGTGCCTAGAACTCCACTCCTCCGCCATAATTCACCTCGGTGTGAAATATCTCTCTCACCATATTGACTTTTTTGCAATTTGTAATGGCCTATAATAAAGATGGCCACTTTACCATAACATGAATACACATTTCTTAACAGCTTATACAATAGCTTTTCAAATTAGCATTATTGACCGGGATGCATTTAACAGCTCCTAAAATAGTTAATGGAGGGTTAATGTCTGAGTCACCGAAAAAGGTGCTTTGCCTAAAACAAGTTTATTGATCACGCAGCTCGGTGGGGTACTTTAAAGTAGATTAGATAAATGTTGCACTGTTTCATTTTCACCCAATATATATTTCCTGAATGCGTGTACACACGTGTGAAAGATCGCAGACTGTACGTGTAGATCATACCAATTGGTAAATCAATCACTGCAGGGCAAACGGGGCACAGAATGAAAATCAGTTTGCTAATAGAACAAGAGAAAATAGCAAAACAGTGTTTTACACAGTTTATCTGAATTATTAATCATTTTATATTTAGCATCTTAGACAAACATACTATAGATACCGTTAAACTGTGCATTTGAAAAACAAATATGAATTTCATTGTGTGTGTTTAGATGAGAAATCAAAGGTTTTATTATTGATACTGCATTCTTACACTGCCCTTGTCCATGTCACTTAAGAGAGTTACGTCAAGCGTCGTCAAATAACCAAGGATTTTTGTAGGTTGTGTGGTAACAGGTTCACGGCTTAGCACAAAATTATGATTTGGACCTGTGGGAGGGTCCAGAAACACTGTATCAATGCAAATCTGCATATCAGATGCCAGACCTCCAATGTCACTCTCACGTCATGTGCCTATTTAATTCCTCAGGAACACACTGTCAAATACTGCAGTCATCAACATATGCTGTGATTGACAGCAGTGGAGATTAAACACAGAAAAGGCAGTAAAACATGAGTGTGAAAGATTAGGCCACATTTCTGCATTATAACCCGACACGTCGGCCAATGATTGCATGCCTTGATTAAAACCGAAAACAGCAGATCTGATTAAGGAATGGCTGTCTGACCTAAATGACATTCCTCAGATCCCACTTGATACTGACACATTGGTTGTAATTATATTCTCCTCCCTTCTTTCCACATGAGAATGTTTAATAGTGCTCTTAAAGCTTGGAGGAAATCAGGACCGGGCAATTGTACAGATGCCACAGAGTCTTGTGAACAAATTAATTAACTTGTGTTTTTGAAAGTGGGGAGGCAGGTATCATTCATCTTAGGTCATTTCAATAACAATAATTTGGCCCACCGCTTTCAATTGTAGCTTATCACACAGCATGCTTAGATATAGACTATATGTAAAGTGTGTTACATGTACTCTAGCTTGCATTTGATTTTAAGGCATAACAATACACTGAAGACAGTGGCTAGTGCTTACTCTGGCCTACTTTGTTATTCCAAATGTTGTCATTGTTGATATTTTGTACAGTACATCGTTAATGGACAATGATGCAAAGTTTGCGATGCAATTCATTAAAGTACCACCAAACCAATAAAGCACAATCATTCATCCTGCAGACACAAGCAAAGAAATGCTGTTGTTTTGAGCTCTTACTGTTTTAATTTTAATTGAACACATTTTTTATAATAACCAATTGTCTTTAAAGGACAACGGTACACAGCAAAAACTCCAGTGTTAAATTAACTCTCACAGAGTTGATTTCAACACTTTTTCAGAGTTTATATAGCTCCACACTTATCAGAGTTAAATTAACACTTTCAAGATAGTTAATATTTTAACACTAGGTCAGAGTTAAAATTTTAACACTAGGTCAGAGTTTCTTTGACTCAAAAAAGTGTTAAAGGGGTCATATTATGAGATTTCTAATATGTAAAATAACTATTTGGTGTTCCCAGAGTGAAAATGTGAAGTTTTAGCTCAAAATACCCCACATGTAATTTACCTGTTAAAATTACCACTTTGTAGGTGCAGGCAAAAGTGTGCCATCTTTAGCTGTGACCATTAAAATGCAAATGAGCTAATGAAATGGAAACACTGATCACAATGATGGTGACTTTAAATAAAACAGCCAACAAACTTTACAAGTTAGATGTAAAATGCAATTTTATAGGTTTCAAACAGAGATGGTGATAGAGAAGATAAAGTTACAGAGTGTAATAGTTACAATAGTGTAAACAATTTAGTTTTACTTACAATTCAATCTGCAGGACACATGGAAATGGAAGACTGACATGTGTGGGCGGAGTGTAATTACATCTCCAAGGAGTTAGTTTAACACCGGCATGATTAACTCTGTAGATTAACTCCAACTCTGAACAACAATTTACTCTAAATATGTTAAATTTACTCTTTGGGTGTTGAATTCACTGTTTAACACTGAAATTTTAACTCTCCAATTTTTGCTGTGTAGGGGAGCAATTTCAGTATGTAGATCCAAATTTTTATTTATTTGGACTTTTAGATTTTTTTATCAATTTCATATCTGAACATTTACAGTAAGTTATAGAATGCAAGCTATTCTTTGCCCTTTTTGACAACTATATTGATATTGCTAATTGCCTTTTTGCTGATTTATGTGGTTTGAA
Organism: Paramisgurnus dabryanus; assembly: GCF_030506205.2. Taxonomy (NCBI): domain Eukaryota; kingdom Metazoa; phylum Chordata; class Actinopteri; order Cypriniformes; family Cobitidae; genus Paramisgurnus; species Paramisgurnus dabryanus. Next base: position 12,056,867 of record NC_133341.1, read on the forward strand.
TGCAAATGGCTTTAGCATATCTAATAAATAACTGAAGCAGTGAGTAACGCTAAGCAAGATACAAATCTTGGATTTGTGCATGCTGCAAGACAAACAGTGTTTTGTTTTCAGTCAAGTGTTGTAAATATAGCAATAGTTCACCCCACAAATGAAAATTCTGTCATCATTCGCTCACCCTGTTATTTCAAGCCTGTTTCTCTTAATTTCTTTCACAGAACAGAAAAGGCTGAAGTCACTATTTACTGACAGAGAAATTAGTCACAGTGTACTTTCATTATGAGGTAAATCATGACGGACAAATTCTGTCATACTGTATTTGGGTCTGGGGTAAAATGAGAGTAAATGACAGAATGTTCATTTTACAGTAATCTTCAAGTGCAAAATTATCATGTCTTGGTAGAAATGTGTGACCATGTCTGTGAAAACCCAGCTAAAGTCATTTATTATTTTATCATTTTATTATTAAGATGCTTTTTCTTAATCAGCAAAACGACCCAAGAAAATAAGTCTAGTTTTAAGACCAAAAATATCAAATTTAAGTGATTTTGTGCATTAAACAAGAAAAAAATCTGCCAATGGGGTAAGCAAAATAATCGTGAAAATTTTTAAAATATACTAAATTCAGGAAAAATTTGCTTACCCCATTGGCAGATTTTTTTTGCTTGTTTTATGCTCAAAATCACTTAAATTTGATATTTTTGGTCTAAAAACTAGACTTATTTTCTTGGGTCGTTTTGCTCATCAAGAAAAAGCATCTTAATTTAAGATACTAAGAATACTAAGAATTTTTTTCTTAAAAATCTTTTTTTGAAGTGTAAAACAAGCCAAATTATCTGCCAATGGGGTGAGAAAATGTTGCTTAAATTAAGTTTTTAAGAAAAAACTAATCTTATTTTAAGATTTTTCTCTCACCCCATTGGCAGATATTTTTGCTTGTTTTAATCACAAATTCACTTAAATTGTATGTTTGGTCTAAAAACTAGACTTATTTTCTTAGGTCATTTTGCACATCAAGAGAAAGCATCTTAATTTAAGAATTTTTAGATATTTCTACTGAAAACAATACAAAAGTAGGAAAAGTAGGAAAGTCATTTTTACAGTGTAAGTCGCACAGGTATTGTTTGATTTTTCAGAACATTTTAACCAAATGCTTTCAAAAAGTGGTGGGGACAAAACCAGCCATTTCAAAAAGTGGTGGGGACATGTCCCCAGCGTCCCCAGTGTAAATGACACCTATGCAGTTAAGGGTATATTTATGGTCTCACTGTTAACGTAGTATTTACACATAACTTTTAAAAACACAAAACATTTTTTGTATGTTTAAATAGATGCTGAAGCAACACTTAATATGTTTTTTAAAGCTACAAAACATAAAACATTTACAAACCTTTCATACAATAAAGTTGCTGTATTTCTCTTGAACCATTTTATCGATAATGTTTCCTCTCTAATCCTAAACCCAAACCGTTTTTATACAAACATTTTAAAATACATAATATATGATTTTTATTTTATGCAACGTAACAAGATAGATGGGTTGGATACTTTTTATAAAATAGTAACAATATAGCATTTAAAAGATATTTTAAGATGTTAATACAGTCCAAAACCTACCCAAAACAGTTTTTTTAACCATGTACTGTGACTACAGTGTAATCACAATCATTTATTTATTGCGAAATTTAAAAGGAAAAGTAGTTAAAATGATGATGTGCTGCAGCCTCAATGTCTGCATTCTGTGATAAATGTCTCAAATCTGTGATGTAGCACGCAAGAGCCAATAAGCGTTTGATATCACTGCCGTAAAGCAATGCGTCGTAAAGCTTCCTGAGGCACAATGTTTAAATTTAAAATCATAACAAAAGCGACATTGGACTTTTATGGTCACTGATGAGAACTCTGATCAAGATTGCTGGATAAAGGGCTGAATTTAGATATGTTCCTCACAATAAGAATAAAAAAATGTGGATTACAGCAAGTGAATACAGTTAACATCCTTTGTTTATTTATGTTGTGTTTTGGTGTAATTGTTTTTGCACTGGAGAAGATGCGTTTTTGTGTGTCATGGCAAACAAGCTAAATATAACAAAATGGTTAAATGATTACAGAAATTGTATTCTTTATAAGGTATTAATGTGTTGTTTAATATTATGTAATTATCTGAAAGTCATAAACGTTTCTTAAATAAGTCAGAAAATATAACTAAAAACATGTCATTCTTAAGTAAAAAAAACATGATTTTAATATTTATGAAAAGGAATACATACCAAATTGTACATTTGTAAAGCTGTTAATGCATTAATAATAAAAGTTTTAGTCCTGTCAACACGTTGAAATTATACGTTTCAGTGTGAGATCACGTTGATTAATTACATAAATTAAATTATTATATGATAAATTACTATATAAATAATATATTAAAAATTATAAAGAATAATAATAAAATATTGTAAATTGCATATAGACAAATATACCAATTGTATTTAGATTAAATTATATTACTAAATAGTTTCTTTTTTGAATATGACTACAGAAAATTTTCCCTGAATCTGTAGATCCGTTCCTGGAGGACAGTGCAGAAAAAAGTCATCACATTAGGTCAAGAATCTCTTCCTTATACCTTATATTTACTCCCTATTGTAGAAGCATCATGGACAAGTGCTGCATAGGCCCCAAAAATCTTGTACAATCAGGCCAGTCTTTCTTGCAATCAGTCCAAGATTCTTTTTTGGGACATCCAGTGTCCCCATGGGTCCCTCTTCAATTCACCGTCCTCTGTAAATCAGCGACTCCAAGACTAACCTATTGTTCAAACTGCCTTAAAGGAACAGCCATGTCCAGTTATCAGAAACATGCGGTTGAAGTCTGTCACTCTCATCTATCACTTTCTCACCAATGCCCAATCAAATGTCCCATTCGACCTTGTTGAATGCTTCAGCTTTTCCAATTTAATCAGGGCTTTGTTCTGGACCATGTCTTTGACTTTTACCAAAGTTTTAAAGTATTCCAGAGTTTGCAGAATGCAAAGCATTCACTCAAAGCAGTTTTTAAAAGTATCGATTTAAAAAAAAATTATACCACTGTTCACTAAATGTATCAATTTCTTATTGATTGTTTAGCTTTGCGATAGATTGCCTTGAAGTGCTAACATCTGTGTAAGGCAACATAAGGGAACATATGGGTATAACCATGGGGCTGTTAAGCTATAATTGCACCTATTAGATGGCTGGAAGGTATCCAGTCACACAGTCCCATAGTTTGTTTTTACAAAGGCAACATCTATATGGCTTTTATTCTACTGTCACTCAAACCTTCAAATATACAAAACTAAATTAACTACCAAAAGCCTCTCAAAGAGTGCTGGCTGCTGAGGAATACAAGTACAACAAAGCCAAGCGATGTTCCTTTAACTCAAACCCTGTCTAACAATGGTGACAGAAATCCTGTTGCAGTATACAGTAGGTGTCATTTACAAGTGCCATGTGCTGGGATGGTACAGTATGTATTATATTCAAATATATTGATAACTCCATTTACAAAAGAAAGAAAATATTAAGAAACGTTTATAAAGGTCACATATTTAAATATTCTGTTTTTTGGGGCTTTTGTTTAAAGGTAGGGTAACACATTTTGAAAAATGCTAACGGTCAGTGTTGGGCAAGTTACTTCCAAAGTGTAATACATTATATATTACAAATTACTGTCATTTGAAAGTAATTAGTTACATTACAATATTACTGACTCTGAACTGTAATGAGTTACACTACTTTTGCGTTACTTTTGAGTTACTTTCATTAAAATAACAGAAGTATGACTAGGCATTATAAAATGTTAAAATGTAGTTTATTGATGCTTATAAATCTAGAAGTTATGTGCTGGCCCTCGAGCTTTAAATGGCGACAGTGAAGACTTATGGCAAAAAACAGTAACAATGACTGTCAGAGTCATAAACATGGACAAATGATCTGGTAAAAGTCTGGTAAATGATGGTAGACATACCAAACACAATAAAGCTAAAGCCCACTATAATGCAACCTATAGACTAATAACATGGCAAGACACGCAACTTCTTTTCATTTCTATTCTTTAATTCACTTTTAATTCAGATTCACAGCACAAACCTGCCATGCACTGGGTTGACACAACTTATCAAAAAGTGCTATTGGAGGATCAGGCCTCAAGGAATACAGCTCATTTCAGTACAATATAATGCTGCATTTACACCAACCGCGGTAAGGGCGTGAAGCGCGAGTGATTTCAATGTTAAGTCAATGTGAAGACGCGTTGACGAGCATCAGGAGTTCCCGCGGCGCGAAAGAGGCGTTCGGCGCTGCGCGGAAGACGCGCTTCCGCCTCTTTCGCGCGTGAAGCTCGGGCGAAAGGCGCGAATTGAGCGTTGTGCGCGGTACGCGCGGTAAGCACGAATTGTGCTTTTTGTGCATCTTGCGGTTCACGCGAATTTGCGGCTGACGCCCGAGTTGAAAAATTTGAACTTTGGCGGAATTTCGCGCCGCGTTAACCAATCAGGAGCCTGCTTGCTGCTGTGGTGGCAGCCCCGCCCGGAGTCACTCACTCAAGCAGTCACTCGAAGCTATATGACACAAGTTGTTATTTCTATAGTGGAGACAGGAATAAAAAGGACCTCGCTTGGAAGAGTGTCAGTATGGACTTTGGGCAACTTGGTAAGTTGTAATACACGCTTCACTTTTGAGTCACGTGACGTTTATCTACCCGCGCCGTTTATTTTTCCCCATAGTAAGGTTACCCAATACAAAACTGGTAACTCTCTTGATAAATGCACAAGTAACATCAGTCATCTTGCAAACAGACACTCGCACAGCAGTTGCCCCTCCCACAAGAAGCGGATTTTGCTTCGGACGCGCGTCAAATGCTTGCTTTTTCCGCGCGTCTACTCCGCTCTACACGCGCGAATGCATCCAAATTGTTCAAGCGGCAAACCACGCGCGGTAGACGCGATTTTGACGCCCAAACCGCGTTTGGTGTAAACTCAGCATAAGGATTACATGTAGGCTAACATATAATTGCTTAATAAAACACAGACAGAGGAACACTGCTTTTTGCCAAACAATGAATATAGGCTCCCATACAAAGGCTGGTAAAAACTTGAAACAGTTATGTTTAAATGTACTATTTAGATAACCATGTTTAAGTCTACATTAATGTTATGTTGTAGTTTAGGTTGCTGTTTGTATTAAAACTGTAGATAGCATAGGAATAGCCTAGCAATCTATTATGTACAGTATGGACTGTAACCATAGCAACGTTAGCTTACCTTGTCATTGCTGGTGTGGTGAAATGGATTTTACTGGCAAGATTTCTAAAAGTCTCTTTACTTCTGAGGTTCAAGCAGCATGGGAGACCGATAGAAACTTTCTGTTGCTTTTACTTTTCTTATGCTCTCATTCGCAGAATTTTGCGTATGCGGCGCTACCGGACCTGATTGCGACCACTTTAGTTAATGCTTATACAGCCGCGGACTTCCCAGATTCGGCTCTTTAAGAAACGCGTCAAATACAAAATTAAAGTAAAAATGAACATGCTGCATACAGCACCTGGAAACAGACATACGCTGCGTCCCAAACCGCCTACTTCCATACTATATAGTAGGCAAAGAGTACGAGAAGTAGTGCTTTTCGCCTACTATATAGTATGGAAGTATGCTGTTTGGGACGCAGCCATTACTATTTTACCCACAGCTTTTTCCTGTGTAGATGCTGGTCGCGCGCATTGGTCAAAAAAATAAAAAATAAAAAAATAACACGTCTATTTTTGAAATGCATTGTTGTAACGCGCTCGTTACTAAGACTGTAACGAGTAAAATATTACCAACATTTTATTAGTAATGCGTTATATTACTGCGTTACAGCAAAAACTAATATATTACTGTAATATATTATATTTTGTAATGCGTAACTCCCAACACTGCTAACGGTAGCCGCCTAGCAATGAAATCCCGATCCCACACTCAAGTCAAATCGCCATCCAAAGTCACGCCTCTTTCCAAACACATGAACACGCACAGATCAGACGGTCACTCACGTCTCATGTCTCATTCACCAGTGAGAAAACTTTGCAGTACAAAGTGAATAACACTTCCAAAATAACCAACATAAACAACTGGTTTACATCAGAATTAGTTTAAGCACACGTTCGATTGTGTAGACGTAGTAACTATATCGTTATGCTAATCCGGAAAACGAACACAAATTTCATAAGCAACACAACGTTTCATCAAAGTAGAATATCTGAATCCATCTCAATACAAACATATCGCGTACCTACCTTACCAAAATAAACAGTGCAACGACCCTTTCAGACCCAGCTGTTTGCATCTCGCGATAAAGCAGTAAAGTTACAGATGTTAATTTGGGTTTTTGCTCTTGCTGATCCAGGCAGTTTTTGCTGTTGTTGTTATAAAAAATGCATTTAGTTTTGTTGCTCCTGTGTAGGTTGTCAATTCAGCAGAAAAGTTTGCTGTTCTCGCTGTTTACAGACAGAGCGCACGTGAACGCGCCGATGACGTATGGTATCTGCGTGGACTCGCTGCGCGGTGGGAATTCAAATTACGCTTACGTATGAGGGACATAAAAGGAAATGTCCGTTCGGACCGAAATCTATGATTTGTTGAACATTTTTTGGTCCTACGCCTTTCACAGATGACATAAATTTTTACAAATACATTTAAACAACTTAATACAGTGATTGCTATCAGAATGTGAGGAGACTTTTAACCAGCATAACTAAAAATGTTTCAGGATCAAATCTGTTACCCTACCTTTAAGGGGCAAATACTGTATACTGTAGAGTGACAAAAAAGTTATAAATAAATGAGCAGAAAATATTTTATACCTTATGGTAGCATGAAACTTATGCTGCTTACTGTCCATGTCTTACATGAGCCTGTACTTACTGTAGATTTCATGTAGAATTACTGAGTCGTTTTCTGTGAACCAGTGAAAATATAAATAAATAAATGTTATTCCGAATGTACTTAGGTACCAAAAAAGAAAATGTATTTCTTTTCTGCAGATGGCATACTGTACAATGTATTATTCATAAAATGTTTTGAATATTGCAAATATATAATACAATTTTCATGAAAATGCTGACACTGCTTCCTCTTCACATGGTATTATGCGTAAATATAAATTAAATGTGTAATTGTGGTTTCTGGAAATGTATATTAGGCATTAGGCAATAAAAATTTAAAATGAGAAATGAGATTAGGAAGGAGTGTAAAATTTGGAACTATTTGCTTTTTTGCACGTTGTGTTACTCTCAAGGACGTGCAGCTAAAATGTTACCATATGCATTAACTAAATATCCACCCATTTTTGCAATAAAAATATCAGCCTTGCTTGCCAAAATCTTCTATCCAAAGTCGATGGATAAAGGTATCTCAAATTGCATAAACATCGGTGTCTTTATCATTATTCCTCTAGATTGTGTTGACCCGTGTGGTTGTTTATTTGCACACCTGGGCTCAGGCAGTAGAGTGTTATGTGGACTGGCGGTGTGCAAAGAGCATCTGTTGCTTTGGTGCAGTGTGGTCACAAACAACTGTCCAGTGCTGGAGGGCATAACTGAAATTCATAAACACTGAATCTTTATCTATCATCATTTCTGAGCCATGTGAAAATACATTTACTGGACACTGTATAAGCAGATCAGATGTTTGCAGCGCCACTGTGACAATTGACCATACAGTAGCTTTGATATGCAACATTTATTACAATAATAAGGGTCGTTTGAATTATAAACATCATCTTATGGTAGTTAGACTTTAATTAATTAACTTTAATTAGTATCTTTAATTAGTGTTCTAGTGTTGTCACGGTTACTAAAATGTCAGTAGTCAGTTGTACCACTACCAGTAAAATTGTATGGTTCTCTGAACCAATTTAGGTACTAAAGTGAAACACAAAAACATTATACCACCCACTATTTTATTAATAAAGTTAAATCTATATAAAGAATAATACATAGACACTGTGCCTGTTCAAAGACTTACGTATGGTAGACTCATGAACAGAGATGTGTGCCAGTTCCAATGATGTCTTTAGATGTCTTTAGCTGTTGCTCGTGGGTTCTTCTTTACTTCATTGAGAATTCTGCGTTGTGCCTTAGGAGTCATCTTGGTTGGATGCCCACTTCTAGGAAGAGAAGCTACAGTATTAAACTAACTGTATCTAACTGTAGACTGATGGATGTCTAAACATTCACACTGCATGTGTTTGGCACCGCAATGCGGGGTTAACCCCACAAAGGAGTGCTAGCCCTGCTTCCAAGCTGGGTTTCATAACCCTGAGTTAATTTCAGGGATAACCCTGCTTCTAAATTACGAATGTTAAATGATCTTTAACCCAGGGTTAAAAGTAGGGTTTAGAAAGAAGATAACCCAGGGTAAGCGCAGTGTGAAAAACCCTAAACCAGGGTTCCCCAAATCTTACCCTGGAGGGCCGGAGCTATACAGAGTTTAGGTCCAACCCTAATCAAACTTACCCACCTGTGATTTTCTAGTGATCAAGAAGACCTTGATTTGCTTGCTCAGGTGTGTTTGATCAGGGTTGGAGCTAAACTCTGCAGTGCTCCGGCCCTCTAGGGTAAGATTTGAGGAACCCTGCTCTAAACTGTTCTAAAGAGCATGTTTCGTCTCTACCTTGTCTTAGATGACGACATGTTTGTCCTGTGGCGGCTACCATGCGTTTTGAAATTGAAAGGGTGAACTGTTCGTTGCAATTTGCAATCTCACCACTAGATGCCTCTAAAATTTACCTTTAAACACAGACCTATAAATAGTTAATTTTAAAAAACTGAAAATAATCTTAAAGTGGTCTTTTAATTTTTTCCTTGGCTGTATGTATATCACGTAGTGTTTGCGTTTCGCCTAGTGTTGGCAATTTATATATTTTTCACTTCTACTCTCTGATCTTTTACATTATATTTTATTCAACCACAACTGAATGCTATTTTGACACATTATCTGTTCTGTTGTTTGACATAAAACTAGTAAAAAATAGTGACTAAACACGACCCAGTAACACCTCGTTTTTAATCCAAGCAGCTGTTTCTTTAACTGTTGCCAAAATCCTGATTTATAAACATGAGATCATTTTGGCTATATTACTTGTTTGTCTCATGCAGCCTTTACTGCTGTTGCTATTTTCATTAATCTGTTGTTGTGTTTTATTTTAAATGCGAGAGATTTTATTGTATATCGCGTATAGCGCAGAAATGTGCCCTTTGGGTTATAGGGGGAAGATTTTAAAGTGTGATTTCATTATTTTTTATTATAATCAAATATTTTTGTACAATTCACTTCTAACAAATTCATACAAAATGGCCTACTTGTAAAATATGTACAAATTCTCATGAGATCCGGATTTATGAGATACAGTATTAGATGACTGGGACCATCTAAATTATAATTTTTAAATTACAAAACTGAGCTATTAAATTATATGTAGAAAAGATTACTTAGATTAAAGTACCTGCATATTAAAGATAAAACAACAACATTGCGTTTTTAGTTAGTTGGCGTGTTCGACTTCATGCAGTGCTGCGCAGACCGACATGAGTATGACAAAATCACAGCAAGAGCAATACAAGAGCACACTGCTGCATGGCTCTGTATGCTTTCGCTTTACTCTTGCAAGACTTTGCTGTCATACACCTGTCGGTCTGCATGGTGCCGCATGACATTAAACACATAGCAGAGAGTCTTGTGAGTTTTGTGTCATACGATTGGCTCTTTATAAAGACTAACAATCGTCTTTATATGTTTATCGACCGATAATGATTGGCGCTTGATCAATCGGAGTACCTGTATGAGCATTATCTCTGCTGGTACTATACTAATCATTAAGTTCACAAATGGATGTTTATTTTATCCAAAATTGAACACTCATATGGAAACACAAGCAAAACTGAAGCTCTGATTGAACTACAATTAATCCAGATGTCGGCCTTTAATGTGTTTCCTTTTTTCATCACTACACTTCATTCTCTCTGTGATCTATCTTAAATCTGTATGCGACTTTACACAATTTTGTGGAGACCTTGCATTTGTGGGTCTCCACCACATCATCTTGTGTCTATGAATAGTTCCTGATTGACTACCTGTCAAATAGTTCATCAGTTCCAGGTTCTGCGGTGGTTCTGGTACTTAAGAAAACCAGGTACCGATGACTTTATTATTTTTTAGTACACTCTAAGAAAGGATGTGTTAATTTTTTCATATCTTTGAACACATTGGGCCCTATTTTAATGATCTGAAACGCAAGTGCGAAGCGCAACGCGCAAGTGAGTTTGTGGGCGGATCTTGGGCGCTGTTGCTATTTTCCCGGCGTGAGAAATAACTCTTGCGCCGGGCGCAAATCAATAAGGGGTTGGTCTGAAGTAGGTTCATTATTCATAGGTGTGGTTTGGGCGTAACGTCAAATAAACCAATCAGAACGCTAGCCAACATTCCCTTTAAACGCAAGGGCGCAAGTTCCATGGCGGGTTGCTATTATTATGACGGATTTACCAGGCGCACGCCAGGAGCGGTTCACAGCCGAGGAGACCGACGTCCTTGTACGGGGGAATCCCACGCTTGCCAGCATAAATCGGGCACGCCGTGTAACGGGAGGTGGATCTGCCTCAGGACTTGACGCCAGCAGAGGACATCGCTGCGTCCACCCTCACCGCTGAAAGGGTTTGGGGGCTTTGAAATCGGACCCAAGAAACGCAAGCAAGGTCCAACCCCAAAGTACTCTTACAAATCAAGTTCATATACATTAAGGTTTCTTATGAAAACATTTTAATTATTATTTACATAAAATAAACGTAATACAGCCACACAACAAAATTATGAAAATATTTTAATCGTTATTTGCATGAGAATAAATAAAAACTATCACCACAATGCTCACCACTATGATTCCCCTTATCTCTTGTATTAATATTTTTAAGTGTAACAATTTATGATTTGCAAAAATAACTGTTGCATCTGTGTAGATTAGATAAGCAAAGTGTATGCGCGTTGTGCACCCTATACATTATGGTCAAGCATGCGCCCTTAAAATAGCATAATGAACAACGCGCAATGCAAAACTTTTTTTTTCTAGTCAGTGGCGCAATTGTTTTATGAAACTGCAAAATAGCATCAGGGATGGTTTGCGCCGGAACACGCCTCTTTTTTTGCGCTGAACCACCCAGGGAGCGCAAGTTCATTCCCTAGTTTGCCGACGTGCTTCTGTGATGGGAAAAACCCGCTGTGCGCCGGGGCAAAATACGAATGATACATGCGTCACGGACAAAGTCAATTGCGCTGGGTTCAAGATAGAGCCCAGTATGTTAATTTTAACACATTATGTGTCATTTTGTGTTGAAAAAATACAAGTTGTGTTAAAAGTAACACTAAATGTGTCATTTCAATAATAACACAGGGATGTGCAGATTCTGGGACAACGCATTTAGTGTGTTGTCCCCAAGCTAACACTGAAGTGTTGTTTTTAACACCTCCGACTGAGAGTGTACGACTTGGTTAAGACCTGGTACTTTTGACAACACTTCTGTGTACTTAAGAAAAAGCAATTAATAAATATAAAAAATAATATTATACTTATTGTGCACTTATTGGTTGTTCCGGGTAATTTAAGTCTTAGGAGTCAGTTTAGGGTTAGGGATGTGGTCAAGTAATTGCATGCAAGCACTATAAATGTTATTACAATGTAAAAACACATATGCATACAATATTCATGTTTTATACATTTTTCAGTCACACCTTATTTTATGGCATCACTGTTACAGTGTAATTATACATTTAAGTACTAAGTAATAATCATCAAAAACATGTACTTACTGTAGGGTTGGGGTTAAGATTAGGGTTTGGTTTAGGATTAGTTGCATGTCAGTATGCATAATTAACTGTTATTACAATAATAATTACATGTAACATGTGTAACAAAGACACCGTAAAATAAAGTGTTACCCATTTTTCTTTACTTTAGTTGGTCAGGGAAACTTCTAAACAGTCATAATCTGTTTTATTATAGTTGTTAGCTACAGTATAGCTTTGATACTATATTGTAGTATGTAGATTTTTTTAAATAAAAAAATAGTAATTAAGAAACCATGTTACTTTACATAAGATTTACGCATTTGGACCTCTTATCCAAAGCAACTTACAGTGCATTATAAGGTGTACTTTTATAAGCATGAGTTCCCTACCAGACAGCAAATGACTCTGGGCCGGAGGAGTCCACTAACTTTGGCCTGGATCCTTTTGCAGACCCATCCCAAAGTCGTCTGCTGTTTGGGCTAGGTTTTAAACCATGACCTTTTGTGCTGCTAATGCAATGATCTATCACTGAGCCATACAGTAGCACATCGTTAAAATAAGATTTTTATTTTACAATTTAAAAAAGAAGTTGTGTTAAGGAATCAGAAGAAAAGTTTGCAGAACTTACAGCATATAAATGTACCTGAAATAGTAAAATGTGTGTGTTTATTGCTGTTCAAACGAAAATGAATGAACCCATGTGATCTCAAAATTGAACTAGGTATTGTGTTTCAATGTTTGTCAGTACCATGTATAAACACTGCATCATTTCCTTTCAGCCCTTACTAAACATGTCACATGTTGAGAACTGCATAATTAGCACAATAGTGGTATGATACTGTTTGCTCTACGCATGCCTGGGGATTTGATAAAACTGAAATGTATCTGGTAATTTGTATCCCACATACAGCCAGTGTGTTTGTTTGATGCACAAAGCACCTACTAACACTTCTCCAGCAGAGAGCTGGCTGTCATACAAACTTCCCAGTAAGTGTTGTGAATGTATTAAGCCAAGAAAAAAATCTCAAAACAATATTATATTTCCTCCACAACATAATATTTACTGTTCATAAATCCATGTTTATACTGCAGTCATCACCAGCGGATAAGAAGGAAAATTACTAGTAATGACTGGTTTCAGCAAATCTAATGCTTTTATGTAAATGACTGGCCCTAGAATATGACCTGGAAACAAAAGACTGCAAGCCAGTGACTGAGCGGCAGTGCATTAGTGGATCAATTAAACATGACTCCTCCTTAATAAACAGGCTGAATGGAGGTTGCCATGGCAACTGGACTGAAAAAATAAAGGGCCCAGGGGGTTGAAACACACTTTGGTGACATTGTTAAAAAACATATATTTACATAAATCAGGCAATATGTGACATCAGCATGTACCAGTGCTTAAAATTTTATACAATTTTATAAAACTGTGATTATATGTTGCTATGTGTTGGTCTTGCGTTATTTCTTCTTTGCTGTCCCATGATTCTTTACCATCTTTGAACTCAAAGTTGCTTGTTTGAAGCAGTCTTGAAAACATAATTGCTAGTCACATAATCTTGTGAGACATTTCTGCACATCGGTACAGTAACTCATTAAAGGAGAATAGTTCCTGTCAGAGCTTTATGCAGAAGTATTAATTGCAGTATTGTTGAATTGGACTAATGGATTATAATAGAAACCAGAGGTGGATACACGAAGATGACATACCAAGATTTACGTCAGAAAATCAGAATACATTAACACAATCCCTTTGTTCAGTATTATTTTAAACCTGACTTTAAAACATGAATCACATAACAAACCTTGGTCCCACTCTGTATTAGGCTATACATAATTTATACTTTTTATGCTACTACAAAACATTGTTCCTGCACAAATTTACATAAGAAAAAATGTATACAATGTATATATTTTTGTAAGAGTAAATGTCAAAGTCTTCAATTTGTCTTCAGTTTCTCAGAAACAGCGCACTAAAGTTGTTGAGCTTTTTCAGGTTGTTACTCACATAACTAGTTTTACCATATATGAACTAGTACATATATGTCTCAGATTACAGTACCTCTGTTTTAATTCACAGAAGCAATTACTTAAAGATCATTTTTTTGGAATAAATGTCATTGGTGATCTCACAGAAAGTCATAAGTGTTCAAAATTTGATTCATTTGTGTCCATGGCACGAAGTTCAGCTTTTTTCATGACTTAGGCACGAATGTCTTTATCGGGTCACTCGCACAAATTTCTATAAATAGTTTTTTGTGTCCGTTGCACAAATTTTTTTATGTATTTTTCCTCATTGTTTTTTCCTATCTTCTTATCAATTGTCGCTTGGGTTTGGAGTTACTGGGGGTTCACACCAGCCGTGTTTGAAGCGTCAAATTTGCATGTACCCCGTCTAGTTTGAACATTTGACTTTACTCGCTTCATTCGCGAGTAAAAGCCGCACATGAAATTCTAGTCATCGAGACATTCATGCGGATATTCGCGTCATAGGAGGGGCTTCTGCGACTCCGCTAACTTTCTGTAATCACGTCACTACTAGAGCAAGCTCCTGATTGGTTAATGCGGCACGTTTTTTGGTCAAAGTTCAAATTTTTCAACTTGCGCGTTTCCCTCGGAAACGAAGTTCAGCTTTTTTCGTGCCTTAGGCACGAATGTCTTTATCGGGTCACTCGCACAAATTTCTATAAATAGTTTTTTGTATCCGTTGCACAAAATTTTTATGTATTTGTCATGGTCCTGTCAGCCATGTATGTCTTTTATGTGTTTCATCTGACAGGGTCATGGCAGCCCTCACTGTTGTCTTGTTTTGTGTGGAGAGTCACGTGACGTGTGTTATGTGTAGCACGAGCTCTCCTGTCTGTAGTCTTAACCTTACCCTCCTGTTTCCTTGTTAAGTCTTAATTAGTTAATTCCCTTCACCTGTTTGTTATTGTTCCCTAGTTTAGTTCTCCCCTATTTAATGCCATTCTGTCTGCTGTCTTGTGCTGGATCATTGTGTGTCATGTGTGACACCGTCAGGAGTCCTTGTCTTGTTTTTGCCCTGTCTTTTATTTAATTCTTGTCTTGTTTACCCCCTCGAGGGAGTTTTTGTTATATAATAAAAGTCTTTTTGGTTGAGAGCTGTCTGCACTTGGGTTCTGTCTTACCCATCCCTGACAGTATTTTTTCCTCATTGTTTTTTTCCTATCTTCTTACCATTGTCGCTTGGGTTTGGAGTTACTGGGGGTTCACACTAGCCACGTTTGAAGCGTCAAATTTGCGTCTACCCCGTCTGGTTTGAACATTTTGACTTTACTTGCTTCATTCGTGCGTAAAAGCCGTGCTTGAAATTCTAGTCATCGAGACATTCATGCGGAAATTCGCGTCATAGGAGGTGGCTTCTGCAACTCCGCTCACTTTCTGTAATCACGTCACACAACCCCAAGCGACAATGATTTAAAAAAAGAAAAAAATAAGAACACAATAAATAAAATGACACGAAAACGACACTAAAAACTATTTACAGAAATTCATGTGAGTGACACGAAAAAAAAAATTTGTGCTTAAGGCACAAAAAATTATTTTCGTGCCATGAACACGAATAAATTAATAAATTTTTTCGTGACTAAAACTCCACATTCCGTTGCAAAATTCTCAAGTTGTCTGTTACGCTTGATAATATGCTTAAAAGATATGAGATATAGTAAAGTGCAGAGAGGACATGGGGAGGAAGTGATGAGGAAAAGAAGAGTAAAAGCCATGTTTCATGCATTTTATTTCAGACCAGATGAAAAAAGGGTAGTGCTACTCTCATATTGATCTGGGCATTATAGGATCATTATGGCTCTAAAGTGGTAACATCAAAGTAATTAGCAGTGCGGACGGTCACACTCTCTGGAGTAAAATAAAGATCACGACATTGAAAGCAAGTCATGGGTGGTTTTTGTGGAGAATAATTCATTTAAGTGCATGATCAGTTAAAGTCATTCAAAGTAAGAGTGCAATGCGTTATGCTTTTTCAAAGTCTTTGTCACAGGACATTGGTAATACAGTACTGTAGGTTGTTTAAGCAACTGAAAACGTGCAAATGTAAAATGCAAATGTTTGACTGATTTGGACTCGCATAATGTTGGCAACCTTTTCCTGCACTTTGTACAGATCACTGTATAGGTAAAGCTTTGATATGTGTGATCAAAGCTTTGAGTAGGCTATGAATTCCTGGGGCCTTTTGGCTAGTGTACATGAGATGCTATCTTGAAATGCATCACACTTCAGATAATACTATAACTGGAGTGTCTCATTTCCCATTTGAAGTGTCAGGGGACATTTACAGTTGTAGTGCTAACCTGAGCACTGGGGTGGAGACGTCTCTCAAAAGCCATCACCTTATTAGAATGACACAAGAGGCTTGAATGACCAATCTGAGAAATTATAAAATAAATTACTAAGATTATATTAAATTAACTCCCCATTCAAGTAACATTTTTATATTAAAAATATATTGTATATTATAATTGTATAAAAAAATGCTTTGTTACAGCTTTTGCTTTATGTTAATATTATTTTAGATAACATCAATGTCAAATTGTTTGTATGTACTGATCATATAAATACATTTATTCAAAATAAGTAACATTCATTGCTTTTAAACAATTTGACAACATGAATGTAAAATGTAATGGTAATACTATACACTATATTATGGCTGTATTTGTATCAATAGTTAATGCATTAGTCAACGTGAAATAACAATGAACAATACTTTTGCAGCATTTATTAATCTTAGTTCATGTTAAATTCAGCCTTTACTAATACTTTTTATTAAATGCTATGTATCGGTTAACATTAGTAAATGACAAGGAACTAAAATGAACATTTGTATATAGTAACTCACATTAACAAAGATTAATAAATGCTGAAACCTATATTGTTCATTGTTATTTCATGTTAGCAAATGCATTTACTACTATTAACAAAAACAACCCGATTGTAAAGAAAATAATATGAAACGTTAGTGAGTTTTATAAGGGTACATCATTGTATGTATTCTTATTTTGATTCAGACCTTTGATGACACAGTTCTGTCATTAGCTTTGTGTGGGGCGCTATCATGTGTTTATCCACCAGCTGCCATATTTTTGGACATTTATTGATTTGCTGTTTATCTTTTCCATGTTTTGGACTTGAAATCATGTTTCGAAACATTTCATGCAGACAGGTCAGTATAATGGGCCTTGAAATAGTCAGTGGAGAACCCAAAGGTCATGCAATGTGGGTTCACAAACAAGTATCAGTATGGAGAGAAATAATTATTGAGTTTGAATGAACAAAGCTGTCATTGATTCATATCAAGGGGTTTTGGGGAGGTAAGATTTACTGCACTTTCAACATGAGAATGCAGGGGGAAAATACTCAGGTAGTGGCCCAAATGGATTTTCAACTAGGCCCTAAACCTTTCAAACTGTACTGCTGTTGAATAGCAGTCAGATGTTGCCATGCCAACCTTTTCGAGAGGGACATTCAGCGGTCTGTGCATCACAGAGAAAGCGTTGCCAGATGTCCTCAACAATTTGCTCTGAAAAGATTTCAGTCGGCCATGCTTATTAGCAGATAACAATCAGGGAGCTGGGGATATATGCCTTCCTCTCCATAATAGACAAGAAGATGGCCAATAACAGCCGTGCCTTGTCCAGCGGTGGCCCATTTTGCCAAGGTACCATTGGCTAGGAGAGGATATTTGTGAAATATTTATGATGGATTTCTGCGAGTGCAACATGTAGGACTCAGTTTGCATCTGACATTCTGTAGCAAGGCTTGATGAGGCTTCTGGGCATCAGAAGAATGAATAGGCAACACCACGAGTCAACTCACAATTTGAAAAGACAGAAGTGAGGTTGTCTTTTTCTTTCTGCTGTGGCTTGGCGATGGCAGTTCTCTTTGTAAACAGTACACTTTTTTTGCTTAATGGTTCCATAAAGAACCTTTTACATCTGAAGAACCACAAAGTTTCTTTATGGTAAAAAAAGTTATTTAAATTCTACAAAAGAATTCTTCTATGGCATTGCTGTGAAATTTCACATTTATTAAACCATGATTAAAGTTTATCTGTGGTTTCCTACCAATTTTATATCTCTTACTACAGAATTAACTGCACGTGTTTCATTTCTCTTAAACATCTACTGCTGTGTGTCTTCTGTACTTATTTTGAACCAAATAGCTGTTGATTTCGTACCATACTCTTACTAGGGCGAGTTTGGAGACGGGACTGTGGAGTGCCATCAGTGTTAATGGAAGCTTCTGTGGGAAAGGCTAAAAAGCCAATAAAATGTGGGAGAGGTTCCACTTAAGTCTTAATGGTGCCTTCAGTGGAATAAAGCACTTCCCATAGCTTTGAGGGTGAGTTTTGGTTAGCTTGAATAGTGTGACCAAAGCAGAGAAGCGAAACACTTATTTAGCCCCTGATAGATAAGCTCCAAGATTTAATACATCATTATTTGGTAAGTCATGGCCATATCAGACGTAATGTTATATATATATATATAGGCAAACCTTGAGTCCATACTGTATGTATTTTTCTCAACTGGTTCTTCCACTCTCAAAAATCTGGATAATTGAACTTGTATACTCACCAGGATGTATAATTCTTTCAAAGCAAGTGGCTTTTTTACGCCCTCTCTTCACTTCTCAGCCTGTGGGACTCCTGAAGAAATTACCATAATTTCCTATTTTGCCATATCTTGCCGTTCACTGTTCAAAAGTCATTTTTGTAACCATGCAATGCAGTTTGGTGGATGAAAGTGGCAGACAATGCACAAAGGTGACCTGTGACCCATATTGGTGATGCAGGAAGCCTGCATTTACATGCTGCTTTTCTTGAAAATGGTTCAGCTTCCCATTTTATCATGGGGATATCAGTGACATGATTGTTCCACCTCTGTTTAAAGAACTTCCTCTATTTGCTGTTTTCAAGGGTACATGAATACCCCCATCCTGATAACATTATTAAACTGCTGGTATTTATGCACAACATTGAGAAATTTAAGTTGGGTTTTTTGCTGAACATATGGACTGGAGTAGTGTGTGTATAAGTATGTAAGCAGAGCTAATAAACCCCTGTGTTTTACAGATGCCTTTTCCTTTTATAGAGGAGGTTTTCTTTTGTGCCAAAACGACAAAGGCACAAAGGATAATTTTTTAAAACCATTTAATGGGTGCATGGTCTCACAAATTACACTGTTTTAGCAAAATGCATGTTATAATTCTACTTCCCTGCAAGTGTTCAGTCACTTCTGTCTTTTTTTCATTATTTGGTATAATTGCCAACACTGTCACATTATAATCTTTCTGGATGGTTTCCTATTCTGCCTTGCATTTGTTAATGATGTATCACTAAGTAAAACTAACTACAATCTGAGATAAAAAAAAACTTTTGAATAAAATAACATTGAAATATATTGCGTAATTAAACTTTTATTCAACAATTAAAAAGTAAAAAAGCTTATTTTTTATTTATTTATCTGATGTTCATGACATTACGTGGCTCATCAGTCTAAGCCTGAGAATGTTCAGCCTGATCTCAAGAGAATTTGTCCATAATTTTACAAGTTGGCTAATTCATATGAATTCGTACGAAGTTAATCGTGCAAAAATGTAGGATTATCATAAAAAACACAATAACGAAACCCCACCCCTAAACCCGCTCCTAAATCCAACGTTGCATGGGTCAAAGTAAATAGTACAAAAAATGTTCAAATGTGCAAATTAATATAAATTTGTCAAATACTCGTAAAATACAAACGAACCGCCAGTGAGATAGTGTTGGAATGATGCACACAGCCACTGTTGAACAGGAATATTTGCTGAGACAGAGCCTTTTGTCAGGGCATGTTTTCCTTTACACAAGATATTGTTTAACACACACAACAGTTTCTAATTACCCTTTGTCTTTGGATATGAGATAAGGGAGGAAAATGGTTAACTCCCGCCTTCGTTTGCTCGAATGCCTTATCCTATGTGTTTGTCAACACATCATTAGTGAGCAACAGAAGCTAATTAGTTGTTTTAACACTAAGGTGATTAAAGACAAAATTCACATTGTGTTTCACAATGACATGGACG
Organism: Paramisgurnus dabryanus; assembly: GCF_030506205.2. Classification (NCBI taxonomy): domain Eukaryota; kingdom Metazoa; phylum Chordata; class Actinopteri; order Cypriniformes; family Cobitidae; genus Paramisgurnus; species Paramisgurnus dabryanus. Next base: position 12,076,815 of record NC_133341.1, read on the forward strand.
CATACACTTCTGTTTTGCTCATAACTACAGTGCTCGTTTTCCTCTTTATTATTTATCAGATTAAGACAAAACATAGGAAACAAATGACTCAGTGAAAGAACACTGACAGATATTAAAGTCTGCCACAAGTTGATAATGTTAAGAATTAAAAATCTTTTATGATAAAATAGGATAATAATAATAATATTGCTACTGTAGATTAGTGGTCTGATTGTCACACACACTGTAAAAAAAACTTTGCTGCCTTCAAATTTTTTGTTAAATCAACTCAGATTTACAAGTCATGTCAACAGAAATTAGTTGTCACAACTTATAAAATATAGTTGAGAAAAGTCAACTTAAATTTATAAGTTATAACAACTCACTTGTAGTTATAACAACTCATCTCTAGTCAAGATAAATAATATTAAGTTGAAATGACTTGTAAATCCGAGTTGATTCAACAAAAATTTTTAAGGCAGCAAAGTATTTTTTACAGTGCATGGTATGTGTTGTCTAGCAATTTCTAAACAGTGGGTGTAGCATGTTAACTATAATACTGTATTAAAAAAAGATTTTGGTAATCTGTTAAAGCAACAACAAAGCTCTTTACCTGTTTAACAGTACACGATACCACAATAAAACACCCTACTATTTTCATAACATCATTCTGCCACTTGATTACAATCAGGAAGTAAGAAAGGAATGTTTGAAATTCAACTACAGGAAAGTGTTACTGTTTGCCACATCACAGGGAGCCTTGTGAATGTATCATTTATTTTTACATTTATAAAAGATGCAAATATTACATTATTGTAAAAACTTAACAAAGATAATTATGGATTAATACAAATTGTATAGCAACAAAATGATTGTACAGATCTTAAGCTTGGCCTTTCAATGCACAATCACAGTTTGACACATGACAATTTTAAAACTGATGCCCATGTATTTCTAGACGGGCATTTCCAAAGAGGCTTTCTATCTCTCTGCATTTGGCTTTTCATTGATTTTTTCTGAATCTAAGCAAATAATATCTCGCGTTTGGAAGCCAGGGATACAAACAGACGTTTAAAATGCCCCAGAGGCAGCAGTGAGGAGGCGAACGTCTCACATAGAGATAAGATATTATTACAGCCACATCACATGAAGTATTCAGAAGGTGTCTTCACAAACCTATAGATGTATTGTATGCATAAACTGTATGCATATTTGGAAAGGACATGAACTGGGAGAAATTTTTGTTGTAAATAAATAAATTACTTCAATATATTAATAAAAATATTGATATTGTCCAGTATTTCACAAAACCAGTAAAAAAAAACTAGAGTTTTAACTAGAGTAGGGTGTGATTAATTATGCTTAAAATGAAGATAGGAGCCTCATTATCTCAGATGTTAGGATAACAGATGGTTTGAACAACATGATGAATGTCTTTGTTTAGCTTGCAGCTACACCTATTTAATTGTTGGCGTGCAGCTAAAAAGATCATTTGTTCCTACTCCTCTACATGATAAACGTTGGCTTGCACCAAAGTTGGCATTACAGTATACGTCTGACCAAGGGCTATATTCACTCAAATTCAGCTAAACTGCAGATATATCAGATTTGAATTTTTGTGTTATTTTTTTGTATATATAATCCTTGATTCCAGATGCATAGATTAAGTACATTTGCTTGTTCTTTTACAAAGATATATTCACTGCAAAAGTAGCATATCTTTTCTAAGGTTGTGCTTAGATGTGGATGGCATTTTAACATCTAAGCAGTTGTAAACATTTTGTAGTCTTACATAATAAGACAACCTTTGTTTCCCCCTTTCCACTATGGAAAGGCTAAGCTCCATATTTTCAATAGCAGGACTTGACTTCCTTAGTTTGTAATGATGTAGATGACTGACACTTCCAGGTAATTACCTTTATCAGGTAATGTTATGATTGTGATAAGAAGGTTAGAGCTTAAACTGTTTCAGATATTTGGTATCTTAAACACTACATAGAACAACTCTTTTCAGATATGTTCCTCAGACCTATATGCCCAGATCTCATACATACCCATGTGTTACATTTCCCACGCCAAGCTGGTCACATGTACAGGGTTGGTCATGGAATTTCTGGAATATCATGGAATTTGAAAAGTTTATTTCAGGTATAGAAAGTCAGGGAAATGTATGTTTTTGTCCAAGTCATGGCATATCATAGAATTTTGTTTTCCGTTTATCAAAATACAAGTTTTCTATACCATATTGTTTCGCACACTTTGTGTATTAGTGTTAAGTGCTGCAGGGATGACGTATCTTTCACTCTCAGATGGTGGTTTAAAGGTTCTTTACAGCAATACCATAGAACACGTGTCTCATACAAGGACCGCTGCACATTTGAAGATGATCCGTGCAATGATATTTAATTTTTTATTTTTTTTATCTTGGCCCGCTTTCATTCAGAATGCGCAGCATTGCACTACAAGTCCCAGCAAGCACTGCCGGCAGGTGGACATTTCGAGAGATATAGAAAGGAAGTTTTTTCTGTGTTCAAGTCAGCGGATGACTGTTGTATTCATCATTAGGCTAATTGTCATCATGTGACGGACGCAGGTATAAATACAAGTACGCCAGACTGCTTATGAGGGGAAATTAAACAATCATCAGCTGCAGAAGCATATGGCACATTTTTAGCAAAAAAATAAAATAAATAAATCAGTAAGTCAAGATATTAAATTAACAATAAAATCAATTTGGCGTGAAAGCCGTTTTAGAGAGAAAGTTATAATTATTCGGTAATGCAGAACAAACCTAGTCATAGCATTTTTCTTTCCTTAGCTAATTGACTATCTTTATGTTTATTTACAAAGGAAAGTTAATGACTTTATTTTTTAATTAGGTAGGTAAATTAATTTCTTTACTTATGAGCAGTCTGTGGGTAGTTGTGTTTAAGTTTGTATGGTTAATGGTATCATGATAAAGTTTGGCCCTTATAAAGGGAAATTGACCTTAATTTGTAAGAGTGCTTGTTCCCTCGCCAAAAGCCCATTCATTTTCCCCATAGACTTTTGGATTATTGCAAAAAATGACGCTTAAATGTTTTGTCCAAGATAATTTTCACAGAAGAGCACAATTTTCTATGAATTTGAAGACTAAGTGGTTGATCACACCAAACGCGTTTATGGCAGTTGCAGATGCCTTTCTTGAATGATTTTCTATGGGGATTTAGTGTTATGCGTGCTGTTTATTTGTGCCAAATGCCTTGTTTTTTGCCACTTGCCACAGCATGCGTTTTTGAAGGAGCACTAAAAGCGGAAAAGCGGCTGACGTCATTCGCGTCTTTCCATTGTCAAATTAAATTAGGGTGAAGGCGAAGTTTAGGGGGTGTGCACACCAAAGTTTTTTACACAGCTGAAAACACCCAGCGGATAGCTGTTTATCATTCATTGGTTGGTTGTTGTGATATTTGTCCCGCCTCCCCTGCACTGTGATTAAAAAGTCACAAATGTGTTTTATGTCATTGAATATAACATGAACATACATTGTGCTTAAATTAACCCAAGATCATGAGTTTAAGGAAAACCCCATTCAAAAAATAAAAAATAAAACTTTTATCTTTCTCCTTGATATACTGTAAGTAGATATTGAGACTTCCAGAAATCCAGCTATGACCTTGATTCGATAGGGCTGTGCTCTACCAGTTCAGCAAAAGGATCAATTAGTCAGAAGTAATTTTTTTTAAGCTTGCATGTAGTTTTTCTAAAGACTATGTCAACAAGACATTTTATATCTTGCTTTATATTAAGCAGGGATTTCTCTTCACTCTTTTCTTTCTTGGACTGGTCTTCCATGGTTTGATGCCTTGAACTGTATGTTCTCAAAGAACAAAAAGAAAGAAAGCCTCTCAGTTCCACCCATAGAGCGGGTGGATAAAGTGCACTTCCTGTATGTCCTTCCTGGTATATCTAAGCACTGACCAACCTTTAAAGGGATAATAAAATCCAAAATGGTAATTTTGTCATCACCTTCATGCCATTTCAAACCTGTTTGACCTTTTTCATCTTTGCAACACAAATTAGGATATTTTTGATACAATCCGAGAGCTTAATGAACACCCCCCCCCCAATTGACAGCAATGCAACAATCACATTCAAGGCCCAAAACGGCAGTTAAGACATAGTTAAATAGTCCATTTGCCTGCAGTGGTCCAATTCTCATTTCATAATATTTTATTAACAAAGTTTGGGAAAAACACTTTCAAATAAAATTCCAGACCATTGTTTAAATGTGACTAGCAGTGTGTCCACCTGACCAGCATAAATAAATGGAAGCCTGTATAAATGCACAGTCGATTCATCCACGTTCCTTAACAGTTTTCAGCATCCCTCCACCACCCTGTCTCATCAATCTCGGGTGGTTACTTTCTTAACCAGAAATATGGGGGGAGTACTTTGGGTTTGGGTCAAATACTAAGGTTGAAGTCTTTTCTTAGGTGGGGGAGTGCCACAGGTTTGGGCCAGATACCAAGCTCAGGGCCCCCTTCTGGCAGCATGCCAAATATGCATACTATTTATTATACCTGACATATTTCTAAGGGTGAATAGGGCTGTGACGGTGGTGCAGCAAAATCATGATGGTGTGTACCTCACAAACTATGAAAAATATAAAGTCAAATATTGCTCAGCGAGATGTCTTCAAGTTTATGTGAACCAAAACGGCCGGAAGACTCAGAGTTAGTGCCCTATTTGCAAGGGGAGGCAACTGATATCAGCAGAATGTAGCAAGTTATTCTCTCTTGGTCTCTCAAGGTTGTGAAAAAGTATCAATCTGCGCTACCAGTACACTATCAAAATGCATGGCTGGAAACATTATAACCCCAATAAGGTCACTGGAACTTTGTTGTTTTTATTGATGGAAGTGCTACAAAAAAACACGCACATAGGCGCCGATACCGTGGATGCTCTGGGGCTCGGCTCGAAGACCCACCCAAATGACCAAGCACATATGCTCAATTGTTTCACATTTGCTTCATTTTACCAGCATAAAAAGAAATCGGTGCCTATAAACACGCACACTTGATAAGAAACGTTCAGTATATGTAGGTAGGTGATGGGGTCGAGGAGGGATGCTGCAAAATACTGTCACGTGACAGAGATGAGGGACGGCTATTTACAGGCACCTTTTCGTGCTGAAGTTGATTTACATGACCATGCTCCTCCCGAACTTAAATAAACTTCATAAATATTGATTAACATTAACTCTATTGGTAGTGAGCAACAATTCTACAAAATTATGCAGTCAAAAAATGGCTGGGTTATTTTTGACCCATAATGGGTAAATATTCAACCCAGTATCACGAAATTGCGTGACTATTTCACGCATGGACCAGCGTGACAATGTCACGCTTTGCCGCGTTTGAGCGTGAGCATGTCACGCTTTCTGTTTGTGTCACTGTCACGTATTGGTTACTCAACTTTTTTGTCCTAATTTCTTACCATTGTCGCTTCGGTTTAGGGTTAGATTTACATAAAATGACACCCTTACCTAAACAAACTCTAACCCCAACGTCAGGTGACAATTGGTTAAAGTTTAGAAAATATAAAAGAATAAGTATTGTATCTTTTTTTTTTTATAAACCAATACTTAAAGTGACAAATACTTAAAGTGACATATAACACAAGCACCAAATCTAACCCTAAACCGAAGCGACAATGGTTTGAAAATAGGACAAAAAAGTTGAGTAACCAATACGTGACAGTGACACAAACAGAAAAGCGTGACATGCTCACGCTCAAACGCGGCAAAGCGTGACATTGTCACGCTGGTCCATGCGTGAAATAGTCACGCAATTTCGTGATATAGGGTTGAAATATTGGAAAGAACACACTAAACAGTTAAAATTGACCCAATTCTGGGTTGTTTAACCCAACTGCTGAGTTATTATACCCCATGGTTGCATAACAACAACCCATCATTGGGTCTTTTTTTAACCCAGCATGTGTTCTGTCCAATATTTAACCATTATGGGTCAAAAATAACCCAGCCATTTTTAAACAGATATTTATTTAACAATGCCCATGGAAAGGCAAACGTTAATTATGAATCCGTAAATGATAGTAATAATAAAATGGCTTTATAAATTGATCCCTTCTGATACAAAACTTAATATAACAGATAAATGCAAGAAAACTTTAACAGTAATGTTAATTATGTAGCATACCACATTGACTGTTCTTTGTCTGGTCGATGCCTTCACCTGTTCAACCACTCACGTGCAGCAGCTCCGCTCTTCACGAATTTCAGCCATGTAAATAATAATAATGGAAGTTAATATATTTCAATCACAGAGATGTATAGTAACGAAGTAGAACTACTTCACTACTGTACTTAAGTACTAAAAGACAGTATCTGTACTCTACTGAAGTATTATTTTTTTCTCCTACTTCCACTTTTACTTCAGTACATTTTTTCTTTGAGTTTAATACTTTTACTCCAATACATTTTTTATGTGCTGCATAGTTACTCGTTACTCTCAAATGTTACGAATCATGGTCACATGGTGGTCTGAACCAATTAGAGATAGTAAAGGGCGACCCCTCCCTCCCTCTCACTCACAAATATGAGCCGGGGTTGTGGACAAATGTGATGGAAGAGAGAACCAAAGTGCGCGAGAAAGACAGAGAGAGAGAGAATGCGCAAGAAAGGGCGAGTGTGCGGGAAAGAAGGAAACCTAAATTCAATGAAACACCTTGTACCTTTACCCATTACCATTTTATCGACTAATATTTCATTAATTCTGAATTCTCTATCGCCATATCAGTTAAATTAATCTGAATTATCTGAACATTCATGTCCTTGTACTCCTGCTACAGCCAAAGGGATTGTGAGTGTCCTTTAGCTTAAACATTTAAAATAATATAAACAATATTATATTCAAACTTTTGACTGTTTTCTTTAATAACTACATTACACAATACTTGTACTTTTACTTTCAGTACTTGAGTAGTATATTTTAAAATAAACTACTTGCAATACTTAAGTAAAAAACATGTTTAATACTTTAGTACTTCCACTTAAGTGCTGTGCTTAAAGAGCACTTCAACTTCTAAAGTCACTTTTTTGATAGAGCACTTGTACTTTTACTCAAGTCTGGGTCGCTAGTACTTTATACATCTCTGTTCAATCATGAATAGAAATTTTATTTGCAGGTACAAGAACTGGATAATGTATTCCGCTTTCAATGCTATCTTGACGGGGAAAAAATTCAAACCTGTTAGGCATTCTTGGTTTGAAGTTTTGTAAAACTTTCGTTCTGATTCGTCTGCACTCCACCATAATTTGCGTTGTGTTTTTATCTTCTTCTATTGAAAATTTGTAAGGGCTGCATTACACTCCAGCCTTACAGCATCATAGCTGTCAAATCACGACATTGCAGGCCCTTACATTAGGTTAAGTGAAATCAAACGACTATTCGGCAATAAATATATTTGTCGACAATTTTTATTGCGCAAATGACTAATCTTTTGTAAGACTTTATCGTTAAACTGCTTAACATTTCTATTCACGATGATAAAAACAAGTTAAATAAAAACGTACCTGTAACTCAACAAATCGCAGTTCTGCCAGCACGGCAATGACATGACAGAAAATCGTGACTCGAGTCCTGCCTGGATGTTGGCCCATGCGCACTTTGTGCACTATTTTGTGTAGTATTTTACTACATTTTTTTTAGTGTTGCAGTTGTTACTGTTAAAAAAGAGAGTGTAGGTAAAATGTACCTATTATTTTTTATTGTACTTGCAAGCTCATATACTCAAGTAAACTAGAACTAATTTTCATGGGTTGTATTTAACATCCTCCAGAGTAACTTTTTACAGTGCAGAAAAGAATGAAATTTCAGCTGGAGTAATGAGTTCTCTACCCCTGTCACTCTGCCACATCTCCCACTCTTTCGAGACAGACAGTAGACAGAAATGACAGAGGCAATCACGACAACACTCATTTTTATGGAAACAAACATGCATGTAAACACTATGGCAATATAAAAAATACAAAGGTCATGTTCCCTTTTTGTGCGATAAGTCAATATAGTCCAACACATCCTCATCCCATGGCGTCAATATTTGACGCCACTTGACCATGCGTCAATATGTTACGCGGAGGGTATACCCTTCGCGTCATTTTTTGACGAACTGGGGACTTCAATACTATTAGGTACGCGAAATTAAACAGTTGTCGCCTGACATTGGGGTTAGGGATAGGTTTGGGTAGGGATGTCATTATGTAAATCTAACCCTAAACCGACGCGAAAATGGTAAGAAAATGGTACGAAAATAGGAAAGAGAATGCAACGGACTCAATAGTATTGAAGTCCCCAGTTCGTCAAAAAATGACGCGAAGGGTATACCCTCCGCGTAACATATTGACGCATGGTCAAGTGGCGTCAAATATTGACGCCATGGAGTGAGGATGGGCTGTATAGTCTTATCGTGCCAAGCCTAAGTGCATTACCATCGTGGTGGTAAAAAAGTGCCACCATCACGGCCCTAAGTGTGATCTCATGAAATGAAGCGTCAGTAATTATTTTGGTGTGACTTTGTTTAAAATGTTTTTGTCTTCCGTGTCAGTCTCTGTCCTGCATTTACACCCTGACCTCCTGCGTCCTCACCACACAGTCATCATATACACTGGCTCCTGCATTGAGCACCACCAGGGCCACCTTAACCTAATGTGGGGCCATGGGGCTGAGAGGTTTTGTAGGCCCCCCATCCCCTTGATTTATAGTCTCATTAAAAAAAAAAAAACAGTGTAATATCTAGGTAAGCTACATCACAAAATGCATTAGTTTCTTTCGAGACATACAACAGTGAGTTTTCCCTCTTTGACCCAGAAAACACCATAATATCATTATTAACATATCACTAAGCCCACTTGAGCATAAACACAAGACATTTTATTTAACAACCACACACAGCAACTTGTGGTGATAATAAAACCAAAATGTGTGAGAGTATATATGTTTATAAGCTTTATGTTTATATAGTTTTTGGAATATACAAATTTGCAGAAAATTCATTTCATTTGTTGGTGGATTATTTCCCGTTTCTCTGTCACACTCTGTCTAACATGCAGGAATGGCAAGTTGACAACTCGCACTTAATAACATTACGCGGAATAGAAAAATCTGTTACGTCTGACATTTTCTTTTACGGTAAGTTACCACGGACCAATCAGCAGCCATGTAACAAGGGCAAGGTACCATTTATTGTCTCCCTTAAGAGAAATTTGTCTTAGATGAGAGAACTGCTGCACATCAGTCCACCCCAACCACTACATTCATACATACATCTATTACACATAACACACTTTACCTTAAATAATTAAATAATTAAAACTTAATATATATAAAAAAGGCGCATTCTAATAATAATACATTTCCTATAAAAAGAGTACATTCAGTACATTTAAATATTGCTAATTCAACACCTGAATTACATAAAAACATACCACTACTATTCACTACCATATCATCACCCTTGCTCATTAAGCAGTTTTATCGACTGTGGGACAAAAGAATGTTTATAGCGATTATACTTACATAATGGGACCCTATATCGCCTTCCAGAGTTCATCAACACATACTCAGAATACAAAACATGTGAAGGGTCCAGTACAATTGTATTAACATGCTGCAACAAAGACCTCTTAAAAATGTCCTGTAAAGTGTTTAGTGTCCGTACTCCCATGATTTTCCCTGCTACCTTAACTAAATTGCTTATCTGGGCTCTCATTTTCAATGTTAAACTTCCAAACCAATTGGTAATTCCATAATGCAAGACAGACTCAATTGTAGCTTTATAAAAAATTTGCATAATATTGCTACTGACTCCATATAATCGTGCAATAAGAGTGATTGACAGAAAACCTGACAAGTTAAAAAACAATATGACCTTTTCAGCTCATCATGAACGCGAACATGGGAGGCCCCTGAACTTGGGAGGACCCTGGGCTTCAGCCCAGGTAAGCCCGTGCATTAAGGCGGCCTTGAGCACCACACACACATAGACATAATTAATGCATAGAGGGGTCATTAAATGCTTTGGTCCATTGCTACAATATGTGTTGTGTACATACATGTTTTGCAATGAAACCACACGTCCTCCATTTACTTGTATGTGTTTGTGGCGTGCTCATGCCTGGACCAATGTGGCAGAACCTGTCAATTCACGCATGTGGGCCGTTATATGACACTCTATTCTTTTGTTTTCTTTTACTATAAGAATTAACACCTTTGACCTCATATAGCCTAAGATCGTTTTGCACTTCACATTGATACCCTGTACAAAGAATTGGCTCAAATGTAGAGAAACTTTCAAAAGCTTAAAAACAAACTTCTGTTCTGGACCAGCTATTCATTTAAAGCAATGCATTACACTGCATTTAACAAAAAGCCTTAAACCCCCGATCTTATTTCTGGTTTGTTCTCCAAATGACAAAGCTGCTTCTTTCAGAACAAAATTGCAACGTTTTACAGCTGCTTTTGTTTAGGGCAAGATTTAAAGCTTTGCCATGAATAAATACAGTAAAGAAACAACTTTAACCAGCAAAATGTGTCTACACTTAACAATAATAAAGCTCAAGTTTTTGAGTGAATCTGAATAACGTTAACACACTAAGCAATCTGCTATCATTTCAAGACAGCTTTATAACAGGAAACTACATAATGGCTGTTGAGTGAATAAGGCTGCATGTTTCCAGTATTCTGTCTGTCACTGTACTTACACCCAGACTTCAAAATCCAGTTGGAGCTTGGCTATCTCACGACTGTCCTTAAGATCCTTAGTTTCCCCTCAAGTTTCACCTTGGCGCATTTTAAGAGCTTTGCAACATCGCAGCGCCTCGTACTGCTCATTGGCAGCATTACGATGAAAGAGAGCGTGACTTCTGTCTTGTGCTTACTGTTCTCTGCAGAGGGCACAGGAGTCGATTTGCTCTTTTTTAAATTGATAAACATTTTTTAAAGTACTAACCTTACATGACAATGCTCAAAAATAAAGACTAAGCAGCAGGTCAAATTTAATTCACATCTTCATGTCTGTTATATTTTTATAGCATGTTTGTTCATTCTTATAAAACATGCATTTGTAAGGCACAGTAGTTATGCACGTATCCTTAAAACCCAAAACAAAAACACACTATGTACCGAATGTGCTTTCTGCTCTGAAGAGGCATCAGTGCTTTTCCTTTGCACAAAAGACATGGCACACATTTTTTTCCCTTAAGGGCTGTGGTTGTGCCTCCCGTAGACATCTTAGCTTGTGTCTCCTACATCTTTTAACCTGTAAAGATTACATGAACAACACTATTATGACAACTCTCATGACAAACTGCTAAAAGCATCGTCAAATTTTGGCATCTCTGCACCTTCTTCCCCATAAAGAGCCTCTTCTGGGCTGAGCCTGCGTTGTGCAAATAGCTATTACTTGCATAGAGGGTGATACCCTACAAATAAAGAAGAGAGAAACTCAAGCTGTAGGGTATGTGGAAACTATTGTCGGGCCAAACAAAAGACAAAAACCAGCATGGCTGGCAGGGGAAATTTGAGTCAGCAATCTGTTAGACTTTATGCACTGATAAGAGACGGGATTCAGCAGTTCTTATTGAGAAGAATACAGTAAACACAACAATCCAGCCGGAACAGGTCATTAAGAGACCCTCGCCTCAGGCTTAACATGACACTTAAATACTACTACAAGGGAGGAGAAAAGGCAATTCTGCACACATTACAAACTGCCTCTATTCTACGCTTGGATGCTGACTGTCAGAGGAGGTCTTTCACAATAAAAATGCGGACAATAGGGGAAGGCTAGTCCGTGGTGATTTGTTGCATTTTCATTACAACTACTTTGTAGGCAGTAATCGCAGATCTAAATAGCTCTGACAGTAACTGTTTTCTAACCGTGAAATTTAAGCCATTGCCCCCTTACCCCCCTTCAACAAATGAGGCAGTGTTTTCTTCTTGAAAATCCTTGCATTGAAAGTCAAGGCACTATTCCTTAAACACTCACTTATCGAAATGAACTTGAGAGGAATGCTGTGACAACAAGCCGAATTGGCTTCCCCTTTTCTTGTCTTCGTGGCACATGATTGTATTGTGGTCATTCACCAGTTTTGTTGGCAATCCTTGTGTGGGAATAAGACCTAATGGATTGGTTTTGTAATACTATGAATAATCTACCACGTCAATCCTAATGGAAACTACATTGCATACTGCAATTGTTTACAATTATTTTAAAGTCATGCAAATTTTAAGAAATCAAAAACTTAGAGAATCAAAAAAAAAAAAAAATGTAATAGATTAAAGTGCACCTATTTCAAAAAACAATGTTATTTTGTGTATTTGGTACTGTTGTAGTTCTCCACTTTTTAAAGGTCTTGGTCTCGTCTTGGAATCGACCACATTTTTACTCGGTCTCGTCTCGGTCTCAGACAAAGAGGATTCGGAATTTTACTTTAAGACCGGTCAACCACAACTGATGGCACATTACGAATTTATTTTTTATCATTAATTTTATGCAGTTTATTCGGGTTTGACATATGATGTTGGCATTGTTTAAGCATAGTTTAGGTTTCTCCCAACGACAATTTCTTTCTAATTTTATTTCTAAAAACAACTGCATTGTGTTAAGTGGATGGCAAGCCATGTAAAGACAGTTCAGAATAAATGGTTAAGTTGATTTCAGCTAATTAGTGTTTGTTCACTTTTATTTGCTTATAGACAAAGATAAATTCCCACATATCTGCAATGCCTTTGTTTATTTATAGTGCCTAATCATTTGCATATTCCACATTTTATCATAAATGTTTTAATGCAGTGACTTGCAATGGTCTTGGTCTTGACTTGGTCTCGGCCTGTCTTGGTCTTGACTTGGTCTCGACATTTTAAAGTCTTGGTCTTGTCTCGGTCTCGGCCTGTCTTGGTCAAGACTTGGTCGTGGTTTAGGTGGTCTTGACTACAACACTAGTATTTGGTATAATATAATGTGTTCGCATGGTTTATGGTTCAAAAAACACATTATTTTCCAAATATTGTACATTTTTGTAGCTCCAGATTTTACTCTCTTCCTGAAACACATCGATTTGAAAAGTGCTGAGTCCCTGATTGGCCAGCTAATATGTACGTTGTGATTGGCCTAAATGCCTCTGACGTCAGCTGGAAATGTGATGCTCCTTACCATGTTTGAAAGATTTTGTCACAATGCACTGCTAACAGGAGTTACAGGCTGTGAGTCCAAGCGGGAGGAATTATGCTAATGTCGGTCTTGTCTACATCACCAATCCCAGGAATTAAACTGTTGCCTACAATCCGTGTGTTTGTTGTAGTCCAAGAAAAGAGATTTACATTGGAGACGATAACTCATCATCTTTTACTTCTATACTTAAAAAATAAAGGTACTTCACGATGCCAACGTTAAGAAAAATGGTTCTTTAAAGAAGAGTCTTTTTTGTATTTTTGCAAGGAGAAAAGGGTGTTTCTGCTAAATATACCAGGTTTGAGCAGTCTTGTACAAATAATGTGTCTTTTGGTCCTCACACTTTGAAGCAGAATGTGTGGTGGCAGATCTGGCTCCCTACCCTCCTAACATGCTGATTTAATTTTACGCTTAACACATGTCCTAACTCTCATCAATAAAACACATTATTTAAGGGGGTAAGATCTAATCTAGCACCACAGGCTGATCTCATTGGCTTTCTAAGGAGGAGGGCTTTATTAGTCTAATTAATTGATCCATAATCATAGCCTATTGGTATGAGTAAAGCAACAACAAACGGCTTGTGAGTTTTCAAGTGGTTAGACTGATTAGATGTGGGTCTGCTTCTTCACATTTAGAATACAGATTTTTTTCTTGTTTGTTTTCTGTGAATTTGTTTAATTCGGATATTTCTTCCTGGAATATGTCCTCAAGTATCTATGCAGCCAGCGAGGTAAATTAGCCTTCTGTTGAGAAGATTGTTTCTTCACTAAATGAGTTATTTATTCAATAACATTTTTCTTCATTTTTTCATTCTTGCATATGTACTCCAGCCATAATTTCTATATTTTCCTTTAAAAAGAAAAATCTATCTAATGTCGTACATTCTCCACAAAGCATATGATTGCATATATAAAATCAATTTAATTAAAATTGAATGCATTTTTTTCTTTTTGTTTTGGTGTACTTTTCCATGGTCATTTTGAATAGAAGCAATAACCTGCATGAAACAACAAAAATATGAAACCTGGCATGCTAATGCAGCATGTGATGGTCACTACAGTGTGACATTATTAAAAAAAAAAAATCCTGTAGCTAAAAGCCTGGTGCTGACAATGCCAACATCATGGGATACATTTCTTGGGAATGCACAAAAATGGATACAGTGACTGCATCTGCCAAGTGCATAAATGTAAAGCCCCTAAACAAGAGCATGATTTCATTGTCTCTCATTGTCCACATTTTCTATCAGATGAATCTTTACCATATTACTATGTAACCTCAGTGTCTCCACTACTTTGCATTTTGTTTTGAAGTTCCATCCAGCTATCGCTCTCCTTATTTGAGGCACAACCATCAGAGGAGCACTGAGCTCCTGTTCTTCTGAATGTAGGGCTTCACTACAGAAGGGTCTAATTAATTTGAGTGGAGATGAGCTGACTGGCTCTGCTTGTGGGGTTTATTCCCTTTGTGGGTTTTTGTCAGGGTGGACACTCAGCTCTAAATCTCATTGCTATAATGTGCCTGAAGAGAAAGCAGCGCCTGGCCTGGTAATGAGGGATCAGAACTCCCCCTTGTTTGATCTTATCGCTTACACTTCTGTCTTGACTCTATTTGGCTTTTTTTTAACCCTTGTAACCAAAAACCTGTACCATGGTAATGAGGTGGACACAAGGTGCTTCACGAAACTGTGTTTGTTGCATTTGAATAATATGGTTACTGAACCCCTCAATCCCATTCAGTATATCATTAATAATACGTCAGAATGGAATGGACCCTGTTTTACATGTATTCATCAAGACCATACCATACCTCACCCAGTGGTACAGTAGTTGTTTTACCTGTGTTTTCACCCCTTAGCACCTCAGTCTTAAAGGGTTGGTTTACTCCCAAATGAAAGTGTTATCATACATTGCTTATCCCTAAGTGATTTATGATCAAATTTTCTTTTGGGAGTTTATTTACCCTTTTTTGGGGGGTTTCATCGGAAGCACCCACCATGGTTATGCACCTGACCCGAAGTTAACTTCGGTCTTTGTTTGTTTATGGTTGTGCCTATAGATGTCTAGTGGCTAAACTGACTAACTGGTTCCCTAAATATGAGGGGAGATGATGAGCATGGATCACCACTGTGTAAAGAGAGGTTTGGCAGCCGGGCACGATTTCAAGGATCTGTAGCTAACATTGTATACATGTTTACACAGTAATGTTAGCTCAGTGTAGTTGTTGATATGCTTTGCTATGATTTGAACAAAGGTAATATACATTTTTATTTAGCTTTTTATCAGAAATAATTTACTATAGAGGGGACTCTGTTGTTATTGATTGTTTGCGAAAGTCTACTGGAAGTAGTTTGGGCCACAATAGGCCTTTTCACTGTACACGACATTCAGACACGACTGTCAGAATTCGCCCCCCTGTTGGTAGTTGTAATGCAGTTTCAGTTTAATCGTAAGTCCTTGCAAACATGATCCTTCATTCTTATATTTAGCATATTGGAATAAATAAATTAATTCAAATCAATAATCCAATTAGCAGCTATGCCTATATGACAACGACTGCCAATATCTTTTGGAGAGAACATATGGAGACAAGATAAAATAATAACGATTACATATTTTAATTGATTACTGATAAGTAATACATTATTAATCTTTTTTTTTTAAGGATTCAAATGTTACTGATAAAGTTAAACAAAAAGGATTCATAATATTCACCTCGCACAGTGTTTTAATTGGAATATACTGAAATACAATATATTTCCGGTTGGTGTATCGCATGCATTATAGTCACACAAGTCCAAATTTTTTTACAGATCCAATGCTCACAAAGCAGATCCAAATATTACACATCCGCAGATGGTCGTCACCTCACGCAGGCTTTTTGCGACTCTCCCTACGGAATTAATGACTTCCGGTTTATGTGGAAAAGCAGCTTTATGATATGTGCTTTTATCAGAGTTCAACTATTACTTTAACTTAACTTTGTAATATTACAATATGTGCACATATTTACAATGTTTAATTCTGCCTACAATGACAAAAAAAGGCACTGAAAGGGTCTAAATTGAATTTTACTTTGAATTTAATATTAACAAATGAATAACTATCAAAATTAGAGCATGAGAATTTATTACTGTATGGTATAACTGTATTTTGTACTAAATAGACCTATATATTTTTTTTATGGATCTAACAAAGTAATGGATCTTAACATAAATGTTAAAAAAGATTTTATGAGGAAATTCCCAGATATTTCACATATATTAAAATAAATCAGCTGATGCCTCACTGTTATTGTAGTACTGCAATAGCTTAAAGATTTACAGTCTAGATTTGTTTCTTTAGAGATTATCCAATCAGGTGATACAGTAGGAGTTAATGTTACTTCTTACTGCTGTCATTGAAACATATCGCAACTATACCACAATTTATGAGCATTATAACTGAATAGAACAGAATATTTCCCATTATAATTCTTTTAACTTCATTTAAAGTCGCCATGAAACGGAAGTATCGATCGCCTTATTTTCCCCGTGGTGACGTATATCCGAATGAAACGGCTTTTGAGATGAAATAAGGCAGGGCTGGATTTGAATTTGTCCATCGAGATCTGATTGGATCGTTTGAAGTTGGGTCGTGTTCCTAATTGCTAATCGCTGCGATCTTCTCCCGGACCCCGCCCACCTGCCATACTTATGACCGGAAGTGAAGAGAGATCGTTTTGAGGAGGGGAGGAGATTTGCATTTTTGATTAAAGATTATGAGCACACACGAATTTTTTAAAAATAATGAAGCTCACAGATAAGTCATTTGTTAATAATACCACAATATTAAAAATATATATATAGTTTTTCATTTCAATTTCATTGCGACTTTAACCTCCAAAGACTCAAGCTTTGGTTTGTCTTTTTTCAGATTTCATTCAGCTATTTTGGTGTTAGGATGGACCAATAAATATAATAACCAAAGATTTTTCTTTGAACATGAAGCAGTGTAATTGTCCACGTTTGTGTACAACAGGTTCCAGTTACACAGAATTAAGTATTATGGTGCAAACAACAAACAATGTGATGTCCATGTATGTGGACACATCAGGTCTTAGGAGGTTAAACAAAAATGATATACAAATATTATACAAATATAAATTCCATTACATTTGAGATTCAGTTTGAACAGATAATGTGACAGATGAGCTGTTCTAAAATGCCAGTCTTAATGGACAGGTGTCCACTTAAAATCACAGGCAAGGCTGACACTAATGGATTGCTTTGTATGCAGAATCCAGAGAATGGAAACGGATTGGAAGAGCTTAAGTGTTGAAGCACCCTGCATGTGCAGGCTTTCTGCATAAAAGGAGTTTAATTTCTACAACTTGTGCATTTGCCAGATTTAACCTTTTACTGGCTGCCTGTCTCACGGCAATGAAAATTAACCCGCTTGTCATACAGGTGAAGCCAGACGTATTACATGACTATGATCACACACTGTTGTCTTTTTAAATACAGTTAACCCTCAAGGGTAAATGTGTAAATGTTTATTGTGCAGATTTTATAGTAAGAACTTCCTTTTTCCTCAACCCCCTTTATTCTCTTTTTTTGGTGGGGATCTATTATTCCTGTCAGAAAAGTGACAGTTTTGTGAGGTTCATAATGTAAGTGGTACTTTTTATTAGCCTCACCTGTGAATTTAAAGACATTTAGATGGGTTCAATGTATAAGATATAAAGAAAATAACTATTTCAAGGGCAACCGGTGTTATCTATTATGCACCTACTGTATTATCTATTTTGTAAGTTGTATTTGAAGAGTTTGGTTCCAAAACGCAATAAATCTATTTTGACTAATTTCGAAAAATGTGTTTTCTTTACCAAGAAAGTGACAAGATGAAAAACAATATTTTCTGTTACAAACTTTTACATAGCATCTTTAGGTTATAATAACATAAAAAATTCAAATCCATAATTTGATTTTCAAAGATTTATATAAAAACAGATTTTCCACAAAATGCAATAAATCCATAAGAAATATTTTCAAAATGCTATATATCGATTGAATCACTATATAAATGTGAATTCATCTTTTCCATGTTATATTCATTTAGTTGACTAGTGGTATACACTGATTAAAAAAATAAACATTAATGGCATTAATCAAAACATTTACTTTTTCATATTAAGAACACTGTCAGTGCTGCTGTCATCCTTGGGATGTCGTTCCTGAACTTTTTTGACAGCGATCAGCTGTAAAATGTTTTGGTCCTGCTCGATTTTCGTTGACTTTGCGTAAAATAATGAAACGTTTTTCATAAGATCCCCTGGGGTCAATGTGTTAGCATGGCAGAAGTTTGATGCTGTAGTGTAGTGTGAGAACAAGCAACAGCCGGCATTTCCTTCACCCGAGTGCCGCTCACGTAAATTATTAGATTTTGATGGCATACATTTCTTCCCCGCCACAGAAAACCACCACAAGTTTATCAATGCCATCAAAAGTATTGTTTTGTTTTTGTTTGTTTTATGATCACAAAAAACAAAGTAGATGAGGAAAACTAGGATTCCATGTGAATTAAATGCGCAGCCATTGTTGTTTACAATGCGTGGAATGGTGCGCTGTGATTTGTTGAGCGGATTTATTGCATTCTACAGAGAAGGAGGACTGGCGTTTACCGCGTTTTGGGAAAAAAGGGAGAAAAGATGACAGAATAACATGGCGGATATCGGATTTTGACAGTAACTATTTTTTTTAAATGTCGTTTATCACATTTTGGAACCAAACTTTTTATTTTATACTAATTCCAGTTCTTTTTAGAGCTTGAGTTGTACAAATTTTTTTTACGTTTTATAATAACTGTGTTGCACATGCAATAGCTTTGAAACACAAGGGAAGCATTAGGCTGCTTTTCTAATAATGTGTTAAAATGTTTTTTTTATTTTTTAAATAAAATCTTAAAACATTCAATAATTTGCGAACAATCAAGATACTCTTTGATATAAAATCAGCCAGCATGGTATGTCCTACCCAGCTTGGAAAGGTCTTGCTTTCATGTGAAGCAGTGAAAAATGCCGGCCAGAGCTATGAAATTCCCACCTGGACAATGATGTCTGAAATTCTATTCAATTAATTCCCATGGCAACAGGGGTAAAACACAAAAGAGGGTGAAAAGATGGCAGGAGCGGCTGACTCAATCTGCTGCCATAGCGGTCCCTGTGTCTCATGAATACACAGCCCCTCTCTCCACATATACTTCAGGGCCAGAAGCCTAGAAGGTAATTATATGCTTTGGAACACTCCACTTAAGTGCACCCAACAATAAAGTGAGTGCGTATTCTCTGTAATCTCTTACCTGCTGAGTGAATGAAGATGTGAACTGAAAATTCATTTCCGCAAAAAAATCCTACTGTTATTCTTGGGGATTTGACTTTGTAACACATTTAAGCCGAACATATTTCTACATTTTAGTGACCATTTCACTTTTTCTGCTTTACCATTTGATGAAAACCAAAAATTACCCTACTAGTACTGCACCATTACAGTGCCATCCCGTGACCTTTCAAAACCTTATAACAGTAGTAACCCCTGTTAAATAGTTGATCACTTTAATAAATCAATAAATTTCGTGAAATCAGGGTGTCATCTAGTGGCGAGCATCTATAACTGCATTAACAAGGTCGATCAAGGCCTTTTGGGCCGTTTGCCTTTTTGACTTTGTTATTTTTAGCTGTTTTAGACTTTGTCTACCGAGACTGGTTGGAGGGTCAGTGACTGTAAGATCCCCCTTTGGCCTTCAACCTGTCCCTCTGATAGTGGCAGTTCCTGGGTCAGTGCGTGTCACTGAGGAGTTCAGCTGACATGCTGGGGTGTGAGGCTACCATCCACCCCCTATTTCAGCGATCCCGGCTGAGTGACTCTAGGTGTTGTTAAGGGACGTCCGCTGCTAGTGGAGAAGGCTCCTCACGCTTGAGAGAGCGGCACTCAAGGGAGGCCGACAGATTGAGTTGACATGCTAACAATCTGATTGCAGATGGCAGTGAGGAGAAAGGCTGATGTAGAAGGGAAGGTCTCAACTGACCCTGTTGTCCCTTCTGTGAGTGAGTGAGGGAGAGAGAGAGAGAGAGAGAGAGAGGGAGAAAGAGAGAGAGGCTTCATGTCTAAATGTACAGATATGTGAGGTGCTACACATATACATATAGCAATGCTCATGTTAAAAATATTACATTTACATTTAGTCATTTAGCAGATGCTTTTGTCCAAAGCGACTTACAAATTAGGTAAACAATAGAAGCAATTATGGCAACACAAGAACAGCAATACATAAGTGCACTGGAAATAGTCTCATCAAGTCACACACACACACAGTATACATAGCCAAGGGATTTTTTTATTTTATTTTTTTAAGTAAAAGTATTATATATTCTATAGTATTAAATATTAAATCGTATTAAATATTAAAAGTATTGCCAATTTAAAATAAAGCATATGTATTGTGACCTTGTCTGTGAAATTCTGGCTATTTAGGCATAAGTCTCATTATGAGATTTTGAACATCAAAATTTGATTTCAGTATTTGACATGGCCTTAGTCAATAATATAGATATCTATGTTATATTTTCACATAATGTTTCATGTAGATAAGAGTAAAAATCACAAAAAAATGCCTTTAGCTGAGTTTTCACAGACTGTGTCACAATGTGTATTTTAAAAAATGTGTACCTATAATAAACATAGTAATAATAATAAAATACATGTAAAATTATAAAATGCAGTAAAAAATGCAGTACAACAATACAATTTTCTGCAGTATTGTGTTTTCAGTTGTAACAATGAACGCTAATATTATATGATAGTTGTCAGAGCGTTTGCTGAGGTGCAGTGCCATAGAGCTAGAGCTACATGTAAGGGTGGGGGTGGGCTGAGCTCTGGATGTGACATGCTAATTACGCCAGCTTTGTCTGCCATTGTGCATGCGGGTTTCAGTGAGCAGGGTGGGTTTGGAGGGGGTGCATGAAATCAGAATGTCACACTCAGCAGGGATCACCAGCAACATGCACTGCATGTGGTCTTCCTTAAAATCGCACTCAATCCACGACTTGGAAGTACAGCTGGATTGCGGTGCACGGAAGCTTACAAACTTCACATTTTGATAATAACATAGCTGACAAGAATTAAACTTGTTTTTGCAGTTGCGAGTCAATGCAGGATAGCGGTTGAAAAGATCCTGCAAGTTTTAATAGGATGCAAAAAGTAGCAGGCGGATTAGAGGGATCGATTTTCCAGGGTACCACCAGCTGTTACGGAATCATGTTGAAACAAAATCTCTGTCATGAGGGCAGATCATAATACTTCAATTTCAAAGGGGAGACATTTTTTCACCACAGTAGCGTGTAAAACCACTCACCCGGGGTCTGAAATTCACATTTTGCCACACCTGCCAATGGAGTGTGCCAATTGGTTGATTTATTGTTTTCTTTCACCAATGTTATTTACATCATGGATCATGAATTTATACTATAAACCAAATAATGTTATCTCCTTATGAAGAAGATTTTTCTTACCAAACCAAATTCTTTGCTATCACTTGACACATCCATGCATGTTATGATTGGACCCTGAACATTCACAGGAAATAGCCAATTTAGAGACTCCATAAAGTAGTAAATTTGCAATGCAATGAAACACCACATTTTGTCCTTTCAGCGATGCCTCAATGACATTAGAATGTTCATTTATGAATTGCAACAACCAGTTCAAAATCTGTTCAATCCATTTTATCCAGCCATCTCCAAATCTTATGTTAAGCAGTCTCTTCAGTACACTTTCAAAGACATTAGTTTATATTTCACCATGCTTTCAGAAATTCTGTTATTACTTATTAGACGAAAGTGCCTGAATATGTAGCTACAAGGTTAAGATTCACTACTGCAAAGAATACAGGATTGTATGAATAACATCCAACTTACTGTATCATCTTCGCTCATGTACGAGTACTATTATTTCGCTGACCCCGTTTCTGTTCAAACGCTGTTGCTTTGTCATCCGCAGGGAAGATGTTCTCATTTCGAAATCAATCACCGAAGGCATAAAATGCCTTGAATATGTACAGCATGTATGCATAGTGGAACTGATGATCAAGAACCTCTTGACATATCTGATTAGCAGCAATTTCAGGAGTGTGATGAATGAACCTGCTGTCATTTTGACCCTGCTTAACCTCTTGATTTTCTGGGTTCAAGTCCAATTAACCTTTGGGAGGGACGGAACGGTGAGTGTACCACCCAGTCGAGTCAATACGACCCAATAGTAATCATTTCATTTTCTGGTTCATCAAATGAGGTTTGGCCCAATTCACTCATCTCTGTCAAAGGCAGTCGTTTATCAATGTTCAGCTAACACTACAACAATGGAGTATTCGGTCGCCGGTGGCTCTCAGAGGAATATTCTCTTCAGACAGGAATGTCACAGTCACTTTTGGCTCACCATTTAAACTGCACAGTTACCTCGAGGTGTTTTGACAAGTCGTCTTTTTTTGGGAGTCCCACGAGTGCTTTTTCAAAAGTCTGTAGTGAAACGATTATTGACCGGTGGGTCATTGCAAATAAAGTTGTAAGAACTAATTAGACCTGTATGGAACATATGATAGATTGAGGCTACAGAATGTATATACCAGTTTTAGTTTATTACGAAGTAAACATCAGCTATGCCTTCATTGCATTTAAATTCAATAATTATCCAACACTATGGCCTGGTTTCACAGACAAGGCTTAGCTAAAGTCAGGACTAGACCTTGGTTGATTTAAGATGTTCAAGCATTTTTATAAACATGCCTTAGAAAAAGACTTAACTGGTGTGTATCTTGAGACAAATCAATTGTACTGGCATATTTTAAGATATTTAAGTGGAGACACTTCAAACATGTTATTAAGTATAGGACTAGCCTAAAACCTTTTCTGAGAAGCTTTGGGTAGACCTTTGATGACTTTAATATATTAGCATAATTTTAAGATGATAATAGATACAGTCAAGGATGGAGGAGTAAACAAATGTATACTGTATATGCCATAATGCATATTACATTGAAAAAAAAGATTAATTCAATTAAACTAAATTCAAAGGTAAGTGGTTACAATCAAATTATTTAAGATACATTTAAACAAACAAAAAAAGTAAAATAAAAAAACTTTTGTTTAAAGCAACACTATGTAGTTTCCATGTAAAAATGACTTACAGCTCCCCCATGTGGTGGAAAAGCGCAACAGTGCCTGGTATCAGACACTCTTCTGCAGGCAGGGGGAGGGGCGGGGCTATGTTTCCTACCCTTCACCACCACTTTCAGGCTATGTTTACATTAATGCGTTTATCCTTTAAAACGCGTTACTTTACGTTTACGCCTTTCATCTACACTACATCACCGTTTTCGACCCTCATAAACGGATTCGTTCGCAAACGCTGCAGACCCTGTATTAGTTTGAGAAATCAGACGTTGCTCTGAGTGTAAATGAACGTAGACGGAATCTTATGTAAACGAACAGCTGATGTTAACGTGACAGCGCATCATTTTCAAAGTAAAAATTAATTTATTCAGGTAAATGGAGGTATGCAACGGAGGTTTTGCCAAAAATAGTAAACATCTACCAACCAGCTATTATTAACCCTATATCGGATTGTTTTAACATTATCTATAAGGATACATGTCTATTTTATATTTATGTTTGAGTATTGTTGGGTTTGAATATTGTAATGTGTTTATGTTTTGTTTAAATTTAGTTAGCTTATTACGAAAGATAGACTGTAATTTTAAACGCCATATAGGGCGTTGTAAAGGCCAATATGACGGGAGAATTGTAATGGGTCAGACATTATTTTCGAGTTTAATTTAAGTTTTGTTTTCTACTTTAAAATGAATTTAGTTTCAGATAATTTGTCTCTTAATTTTAATCGATGTTTTGTTGATAAGTTTTGTGAATACAAATTAATAAAAACAATAAACTCAACGTCATTAATATTTAATGCTCGTTTAGCTGCTTGCGCTTTTAGCTATTTCTGTGTTGTTAGCGGAGGACGTGCACGGACCTCGCACACTTTTAAAAATTAATGCAATAAGCATTATGATGAAGATTCTTTTTAAAATGCCAGTATAAACGAGGATCGTTTTCATTTTAAAATGCCGTTTTAAAACGCAAATGCTCTAATATAAACAGGGCCTCAGAGTGTGCTTGTAGCAGCTAGGAGGCTGCTCAAGTTGCAGCAACAGTACAATTTGTCCAGTTAAAAGTTGTTCAATCACTGAAATAATTGTAGAGACATTATTTAAAGGTAAAAAAAACTACATAGTGTTGCTTTAAATGTAGCTTAAATAAAATGATTGCAACCACTTACCTTAATTTTTTTTTTAGTAAATTAAATGAATATTTTTTTTCAGTGTAGGTTTAATATAAAGCACCTGTACTGTATGTTTTGTCTGCATGTGACCGATGCATCTTCAATATTCAATTTGTTTTATTTGATGCATCTATAGTATGGACAGATGTACTGTATATTTGAGTGTGTACTACTCCTAGTACATTGAAAAAAAATGATTCATTGAATTTACTCGATTTTAATTTTTGTTGCAATCAATTTATTTAAGCTACATTTAAACAAAAAAAGATTAGTAAAGTACAATAAAATATAAAACTTTTGTTTAAATGTCAATAAATTGATTGCAACCACTTAACTTAAAAAAATTGATTAAATTCAATGAATAATTTTTTACAGTGTAGGGTTGCATAACGATTAATCGTGATTAATCTATTGCAGAATAAAGGTTAACATCATATATTTGTGTGAACTGTGAATAATAATTTTAAACATTCATGTATAATTTTAAGATAAAATAATTTATATATATTAATTTATATATTAAGTATTTACATTTATATATAATATAAATTATACATAAATATACAAATGTATTTAAACATGTAAACATTTCTTAAATATATACATGCATGTGTGTGTATTTATTGATACAAAGTTATTATTCACAGTACACACACATATATGATGTAAACAAAAACCTTTATTCTACAATAGATGAATCACGATCAATCCTTATGCAACCCTAAGTCATCATGTGTGTAAAGATATAGAGCAGTCTATGACAAAGTATGCTTTAAGGTGAAATTCAGATCCTGCACAATAGCCCAGAGCACTGTTTGTTTTGCCCTGAGCTGAGGGAGGGGAACAACCTGTCAGATTATGACCAAGCTATCCTACAGTTGCAACTACTTCCACCCCTAGATCCAATCTAAATAAAGTGTGCCCATCTGGTGTGCTCACGAGGTCGTGAACCATCTCCCCGAGACCCGAACTCACCAGGTCTGGGGATACAAATTCACAGTGAGCTTTGGCTCTAGCGCCGCTAAGCTGTCCAGTAGTCAGGCCGTCGCTTGCTGTGTGCTAACAATGCACTGCTGGATGGGTGGCTGCGGGGAGGGATAAAGACTCGTTCCTTTCATGTGCCACATGGCTGGAGTCTGAATATGGGCCAGAAGGGGCTTGTTAATACCATTGTTCCCCTGCACGGTGGCATACGTCCTCACCATATAAACTTGTTCCGATAGTTTGCCCTTTTCCTCAGACCTAATTCCCAAGTGGCAGATGCACTTTTATTCTTGTAAGTAAGTGTTAATCTCAAGAGCTTAATAGGATTAGTGTCAGTCGTGTGTTTTCATTTATCAACATCATTATGCAAGGCTTTCCTTGTATGACGTGGTGCATGTCTAATAACTAAGACTTATAATAGGTTAATACATGAATCCAGATTTAAATATCCAGGCTATAATAACAATACAATGCTATTTTTTAACATTTAAACATTAACGTTTTAAAATGCCCCCATACTGTCTTTAGATGTAGTAATTGATATGAAGCATAAATGAAATGTTGCTATGCAAAAATAACAATTAGTTTAAGTTGCTGTTTAGTAAAACAAAAGTAGTATGGTCACACTGTACAGTAGCTTTATTTAGTTAAAGTATGGCTATTGACTACTCAACCCCTAGGACCAGAACTGTACATTTTAGGAATAACTCTTGAATGCAGTTCATATAATTTCGCATCATGCATTGCTGACAACGCTGGATCATCTCAGGTGGTGCTCCATTATAAGATTTTAATGCTGAATATCAGATTGTATATTTAGTTTCTGTTTCAAGAGGGCCAGCATCATGCTCTGAGGATTTCTCTCTACTCAAACCAAATGGCAAAGTGTGTCATTCCATCCACTCTGCCAAATTGGGCATCACAATAGAGATTGTTCACATTCACCCACTGTACATGACAATGGTGCAATTGCTGTCTGATTATGTGGACGAGATGCCTTTAAAAGGCAAATTACAAGCAATCCCTTCTGATGAGAGGGCCACCAGGCTTGTTGCTCCATGTGTGAGTGTACCTTTCCACACCCACCCAAGGCTGAAAACAAGCATGACCATTCAAATAAGCTCACACTACATCTTTATGGCTTGCAGCAGCTGATTCATTTCAAAGACAACAGAGGGAACATGGGGTTCAATTACACAGCTGATATCATGAATGGCAGTCGCCCTCAGGGCCCCACTACATCTGTACAAGAACTACAGTGCCAGTGAAATATGTGAATGGATGTACACTAAGACAACAAAAGAGTTTGAGACTTTGCAGAAGTGCAATGACAATCTGAAGTTGAATAATAACACATTTTGATCTTAAAATGTAAATGTATAAGAAATATAAATTATTTTTTAAGAACTATTAAAAATACATTGTTTATTAGTGTATTATTATTATTATTAATCCCTGTATTTTTATTGTGGTCACAGATGATAAAAACTAAAAGTTTTCAGCGTTATTCATTACAGTATCCATTACTTGGAGAGTTTGTTCTTAGAAATATTTGAATACTTTTTTTAATGAGTTACCGCCAAAATCAGTATTTTATCACAACAGTTTTAAAAAGTAAATTCTTAATTTTACACAAAATCCAATACCCGCCGTCTTATTCTGTCATCTTTTCTCCCTTTTTCCCCGAAGTCGATAAATGCCACTTTTCTGCAGAATGCAATAAATCTGCTCAACAAATCAAAGCACACCGTTCCACGCATTGTGAACAATAATAGCGGTATGGAATACACACGGAATCCTAGTTTTCCTACTTTGTACTTCGTGATCAACAAACAAAAACAAAATAATACTTTTGATGGCATTGATAAACCTGTGGTGGTTTTCTGTGAAGGGAAAGAAACGTAAGCCTCGGGAGACAGAAAAACGTTGGCTGTTGCTTGTTCTCACACGACAGCATCAAGCTTTGACCCCAACACATTGACCCCAGGGGATCTTATGAAAGACTTTCCATTTTTTTACTCAGTCAACGAACATCGAGCAGGACCAAAACATTTTACAGCTCATTGTATTGAAAAAAAATCAGCGTTGACGTCCGAAGGATGACAGCAGCAATGACAGTGTTCTTAATATGACAAAGTAAGTGTTTTGATTAAGGACATTAATGTTTATTTTTTTTAATCAGTGTATACCACTAGTCAACTAAATGAATATAACATGGCAAAGATGAATGGACATTTATATATTGATTCAATAGATTCATAGCATTTAAAAAAAACTACTTTGTGGAAAAAGTAATCAGTTTTTATAATAAATCTTTGAAAATCAAATAATGGATCTGAATGTTTAATGATATTATAACCTGACGATGCTATGTGAAAGTTTGTAACAGAAAATAGTGTCACTTTATTGGTATAGAAAACACGGTTTTACCGTAATTAGTCAAAATGGATTTATTGCATTTTGCAACTCTTAATTTGCTAAAACCTCAACATTATCTAGCTTTTGATGGGTTATTAAAACAAAGTACAAAAAAGATTTTCTATCAAAACCAACAGTAGCATCAAGCTGTTATGCTATGGGTTGTTGTAATAGTAATAATGGCCTTTGGATCTCATTTCTCACCTATGGACTTTGAAAAGAAATTTTAACAAAACCTCCTCATATCCTAAGTGCATCTTGCAGTCAATAAACTGGCAACCCTTGTGACATCTGGAGAATGAATATGGACTTTTATTTATTGAACTTTCGGACCCTTTCTGGACCCTTTTTTATATTCTCACCTATGATCCTTGATCTTCCGGGGAAAAAAAGATGAATTATTTTTGCCATTGATCCTCAACAAGACTAATAAAATGAAGAAGGTTTAATGAAAGACTACCACACTGTAAAGGACCCAGTTGCCATTAACCCTGCTGCTACGGAGTACGGGGAAGATAGGTGGAGTCCATGGTCAAATATACTCCCCGAAGCAAATTAGTGAACACCATAAAGTATAGGAGTGCTCCAGCGAGGAGCCCTACTGACCCCTGCTTAGGGACTGCGTTACATTTTGACCTGCTTAGGAAATTTATCGCAACATTTCAATTAAAGGGTGGCAGACGCATAAGGCAGGTGGCCATCCTGCTGTTTTTGACCTTGCGTCCAAGACTAGCTTAGATTTCTATTTCCTAGCAGATGTGACGATGACCTATCTGCACTGTGTTCAGTACATTCCCTTTGTACACCCACTGGGCCCAGGTAAAAACAATTCGGAAATAAAAGTTAAAACCTTTAAAAGGCTCTGAAACATCTGCCATACTTGTATTTCAGGCATAGTATCCTTCTATTACAAAGCAAGGTTTCCCTCTACTTTAGCGTCTCAAGATGCAATATGACACATAAACATGTATAAATAAACATCCAAAAATAAACTCTTCCACTGAGTGCTTCTTAAGATAAGATTTGTATTATTGCAGTCAATGTAGATATCCATCTAGAATCATGCAGGTCATAACTGGGCAGAGGGCCAAGTTCTTATCTCTCTGGTCATTTGAGGTGTTGAGATGTGTCCAAACAAATAGGTGTCCAATTTCCCCCATTGTCAGACTGACCTAAGGGGTAACAGAGACTCTCTCAAAGGGCCTGTTTGTAGAGACTGCCTATCATAGCCCAAAGCCTCCAAGTGTTTCCCATAAGGAGACTCCATCCTTCTCAATCATCAAGGCCCAGTGGAAAGGGACAGTTCTCATGGCCCGCTGGCATGTCCTGTATAAGGATGCTCAGTCTTCGGGTTCCCCTTGTCCCCCGATTGTTGTCTTTATCAGGTGGGCAGTTAAACAGTGACCGGGAGATGACAGACACGTCCTTTCAGAGGCAAAAAAGGGAGAGATAAAGCGTTTACAGTGCTATCTATAGGCACAAACCATTCTTACTGTGGCCCCACAAATTCTCCACAGAAACAATAGAGAGGATGCTGTCATTGATCATGCCATCACAGCTGACTCTACCATGTCAGTGTTGTTGTTTGGTTCATTCGGAGCATATTTGTGGCCTTGTCTGTCAATAGGGCATATCAAAGATTGAAATCAACTTTTAATCTAACATTGATGCTCCTTATCTCATAATTAGATAATGAGACTTTAGTCTGAATTTTACAGACAGGGTCACATTTTATCCGAGCATGGTTTGGAGCTAAAACTATACAAAATGTACTGACTGTCACATTTTTACATTTATGCAACACTTTGTCTGATAAACTCTTTCTGTTTATTCACAAACAAAATTGGATTGTGATAAAATGCATTTTCTAACCATGCCCATTAGTGTGGCACCATCATGTACATTTTGAATTTGTGGCTTCAGTGTTATTGGTACTTTAAGATTATTCTTAGACATTTT
This sequence comes from Paramisgurnus dabryanus, assembly GCF_030506205.2. Taxonomy (NCBI): domain Eukaryota; kingdom Metazoa; phylum Chordata; class Actinopteri; order Cypriniformes; family Cobitidae; genus Paramisgurnus; species Paramisgurnus dabryanus. The sequence continues at coordinate 12,106,762 of NC_133341.1, forward strand.
TCTTAGAAGTAATTGTCACACCCAAAAATGTATGGAATGGAACATTAGATACGCCAGCAAGGAAATTATTTTAATTTTAATTATTTTATAGAGTTGGACTAATAGAGCACTGTTATTTTTGCTATATATACATTATAACATTTACTAATAGTTTGGTTTTGAATAAGACATTTTTAAGGTCATATTTAAATCAATCATATTGACTGCTGGGCAGCGGCGTAGCGTCTGGGCATGCAGGGTATGCACATGCAAATGGGCCCGGGCCAATAGGGGGCCCGGCCCTGGGCCCGCCCCAGCTTTTAATTAAATATTTTTTTCAATTCAATTTTTATTTGTGGCTGCAATAAATATATTTTTGTATGCATATCATGTGTAGTGATTTCTTATTTCTCCATAATGTCTAATCCGTCATTTCTTGTTTGCGTTTATTTTTTATTTTTTTACTCCGCAGCTGCCGTAGACTACTACGCCATCATTTTTTTACATGACGCATGGCCGCGCCAAAAAAAAAAATACAATGTTAGAGGTTACTTTAGTGGCTATCTATATGAACATTAAGGATGGACATATACATAAATATAAACATAAAAGTAGGGCCTTAAAGAGAAAAGAGAAGGTGGAGAGGTTAGTCACATTTCGTTTTTCTTTATTTAATTCTACCCTTTAAAGTAAAAATATTTGACTACCTTATTAAAAGTATATGTTGTTAACAGACCTGCGCCCCACAGTTAACAGTGCCAACGGGCAAGGTTGGGGGGGGCTTTGGCTTAAGGGGGCCCGTAATTTTTTTTTTCATATGGGCCCAGGACTGACTTGCTACGCCACTGCTGCTGGGGACATATTTGAGATCGCAGAGAAACATCTGAGACTATTTGCTCTTTAATCTCATTGCTGTTTAGGAGAAACAACAGAGATAATTAAGAGATCTATTTTTCTTTTTATTGGTTATTATAAAATCTAGGTTACATATTTATGCTACATGCATCTAATAACATGCTAAATTCTTTAACATGATGTTTGATTGTCTTATTAAAACAAAAATGTATTTTTTTCATTATTATCACCATCATGCAAGGTTATAGTAAAATAATGATTCTGACTGTGGTAATGACTTTGTTCTTTGAGTTTGCATGATGCATTTGTGACACCCAACAACATGTGTATTTTTAATCTAAATAACTTCTTACTCCAGCAACGGTTCTATTGGTAAAAAAATAAAGGATTCTCTTTTTTTATCTGCAGAGATTTCACTTTGCTGAAAGCAGGCTCTTATCGTTTACCCTGTTTTACAAGTGGGTCCCACCTGCCAAACAGCCTGTGAATCAGAACAAGGAATGCAGGCTGACAAAGGGCATATTACCTTCCATTGTAAGCCTGCTGAGTGCTTATTTATTTAGTTTAGTGCCTTCGCTCTCTCTTTCTTACTGGTACACAGGCCAGCATACATGCACACATTCAGGGACTTTTCTAATTATGTTGCTTTTCAGACGAAGGATGTCAGATGTTCGGTAACAGGGACTGAATAACCCTATGACAAAGTAATACTAGATTGTTGAACAATGGCAACAGTCACGCTGTGTGTTAAAGGGTTTCTGGGTTTGCAACTTATGATGCAAACTGTTGTCTGCCAAAGATGGCAATCAATTATATTTTATTTTCTGTGAAACTAGAGTGGAGACATTGTGCTTGTTGTCTTTGTGCCCTGTTATTGTACTATACTGGTTTAGCCTGGTTCTACCTCCCTGCCTGGCCAAGCTGGTGTTTTAGACTACACTTATAGTTGTGTGTTTTTATTTTAAAATGCAATACTTTTGCTATGGTTACACCTGCCATCCAGGAGTTTTTTGACCCAAGACTTTTGTACTGAAGCCCTTGGGGTTGCGCTGCACTGGACCTTACCGGAGACTTGTGTAAACAAAAGTGTCACTGCCCACATTTGCTCACTGATTGGGACTTCTGGACCATTTTATTTCCTTCCCTGAATCATCAAGCCCCTATCGTATGACCATTATGCTACCGAAAGATGACAATGACCAGCCGCAATGACAATGCAAACAATACTACTGTATGAAGACTGCAATAACATGAATCCATGAAGACTGCTGAGTTTCAGCTGTTCAAATGCTCTGCACATTTTTGTTTATTTATGACATAAACACCCAAAACAACAATGCCACGCAAAACTGAGCAAAATAAGTCGTGACTATTTCACGTAATTTGTGAGATCATGCTGGTAAGGGACAATGTACAGTATATACTCTAAATCAAACGGTGCTAAATAGGACTAAAAGTAGTTCACTGTTATCATAGGGGAACCATTTTAAGTGCCATATACAGTACCTATGTAGTACCTGTATAGCACCTGTGTAGAACCATATTGTGCTATATAGAACAATATCTGGTGCTATCGTGGTGCTATATCACCCCCGTATGGTTCTCATAGGTTCTTTATAGGTGCTATATAGCTCTTAAAAATGGTTCCCCTATGATAACGAGCTTTTAGAGCTATTTTGCACCATTTTTTTATTGTATGTAGACTGTTGTTATTGCAGAAATAAGCCCTGACAGTGTGATCAGGAGTGTGTGGTCTTGTATCACACTAAAGGGGCTTATTTCTTGATAACAAACCTACTGCCTGTACAGTATCCTGCTTATTGCACAGCTATTTACCTCATAAGTAAGGTAAGAAACATTACAAATGTATTCGAAATTTTGTTTTCAAATTTTTTCACAAATGCAAACATTCAGCGAGAAAATTTTGTCTATTTCGTTTAATCCGTTGTAAATATAATGACATATAAGGGCACCTATGGCCCGATTCACGATTTTTCATTTCCTTTGGTGTGTAATGCTGCATTTACACCAACAGCTGTAGGCGGCAAGTGATTTCAATGTTAAGTCCATGTGAAGACGCGTTGACGCGCGTCTGGAGGTCCCGCAGCACGGATGAGGGGTTTAGCGCGGCACGGAACACGCATTTCCGCCTCATTCGCGCATGTTGAAATCGCGAATGGCATGAATTGAGAGTATGGTGCGGTACGCGCGAATGGTGTTTTTTGTGCATTTTGACGCGAATTTGCGGCTGACGCCTGAGTTGAAAAATGTAAACTTTGGTGGATTTTCGTGCCGCGTTAACCAATCAGGAGCCTGCTTGCTGCTGTGGCGGCAGCCCCGCCCGGAGTCACTCATTCAGCATGAAGGCTTGATATTGTCCGTGAGCAGTCACCCGGAGCTATATGACACAAGTTCTTATTTCTATAGAGACAGAAATAAAAAGGACCTCGCTTGGAAGAGTGTCAGGGAGGACATTGGGCAACCTGGTTGTAAATACACATTTCACTTTTGAGTCACGTGAAGTTTTATCGACCCGCGCCATTTATTTTCCCCCTATAGTAAGGTGACTAAATACAAACCGGTAACTCATTCGATAAATGCACGATCAACATCAGCCATCCTGCAAACAGACAACCGCATAGCACTTGCCCCTCCCACAAAAAGCGGATTTTGCCTCTGACGCGCGTCAAATGCTTGCTTTTTCCGCGCGTCTACTACGCTCTACACACACGAATGCATTCAAACTGTTCAGGCGGCAAAATAGGCGCAGTAGACACTATTTTGTCACCTGAAATCCGGTTGGTGTAAACGCAGCATACAGGTGTATTAGTACATGTTAGCAACATGCAGAAGGTACAAACCCCAAAGTAAACAAAGACGCGAGTTATCATCTTCAACGTTAATCTCTTTTCTTGGACTACAACAAACACACAGATTGTAGGCAACAGTTTATTTCCTGGGATTGGTGATGTAGACAAGACCGACATTATCATAATTCCTCTCGCTTCGGACTCAGTCTGTAAGTTAACTCCTGTTAGCATTGCATTGTGAGCGAATGTTTCAAACATGGTAAGGAGCGTCACATTACCAGCTGACGTCAGAGGTATTCAGGCCAATCACAACGTACAGATTAGCTGGCCAATCAGGGACACAGTGATTTTCAAATCTATGAGTTTTGTACGGGTCACAGGGTGCAGGGGTCACTTGATGCAGGTGGTGAGAAAAGATGTGCTCTAGTGAGCTCCTCTCACTAGCTATATTATTAATCAAGAATCCTACATTAATCTCACTAGTTGCTAGATTTTCGAGTGTATTAAGGAATTGGACAGACAATATTGTTTATGGCAGAACACAATTTGCGTCGAAAAGGACGTAAAACATGACCAATTAGCAACACTCCTGAAGCTAACGATTCTGACTTGGTTCCCATCATGGCTGAAGATGTGTAAGGTGAAATATCGTTACAGACTCTATGGAAAGATATCAAAACCAGTAAAGATGAGTTTTGTACAAAATCAGTACGTTTCAGGAAGAGAGTAAAATCTGGAGCTACAAAAATGTATGGTATGTGGAAAATAATGTGTTTTTTGAACCATAAACCACGCAAACACATTGTATTATAAAAAAAATACACAAAAAAGCAATGTTTTTTAGCAACGAAATAGGTGCAATTTACAACACACACTTTTTTGTGTAAACTGTACCTGTCTAAATGATTTGAGGCATGCTGGTTACTGTGTGTTATTAGTTTTAAGCGGTTGTTATCTGGGAATAACAAACCTGCAAATGTCGTGACTGGGCAATCAAAATCAAGCATTCCAACGAGCCATGTAATTAATAATGTTAAAAGCACGCTTTGTCTGTTCCATCACATGCAGTATAAACTAGGGATGAAACGATTCAATCGAGGTCCCCATTAAAATTGCCTGTCTTAAATCGATTCTGAATCGCAAGGCTGCGATTTTTAGTTTCATGCACAGCTTGTGCGTGTACTAACGCATTTGGTCAGTAGGAAGTCCTTATCAATCTAAAATCATTATGAGTCAGAGTCGTTTATGACGTGCATTTAAAAAAGCAACACTCATTAAATAAAAATCATTCAAAATATTCTTTATTATCATGAAAATACCTGAAACCATTTGAAGAACAGCATATAAATATTCCTGTAGACATTTCCTGGAATAGCCTTGTTAAAGGTGCCATTTGTAATAATTGAGGTAAAAGATTTTAAAAAATTAGCTACACGCATCAAAAGAATGAGAAGAAATAAGGGCAAAGATGTCATTAAAAAAATGACAAGGTGTAGTGCTGCAGAAATATCAACCTGAATTAGCATGCTAAATTACTAGCTACAGCCCGACTGGTGTTGTAATACCAGTTTCGACCATGGGAGGCGGTATGCGGGCCACGCACATAACCGCCAGCCAAACTGCAATACACGAATAAGTCGCATGTGTGAGAGTACAGCCCTCTACTACTACCGCTGCGTCCGAAAACTAAGGCAGCTGACTTGTTGGCTTAAGATTCATGAAGGCAGCTCAGAGAAATGCAATTCGGACAGCCATGGATTCGGACATGCCTTGATGCCTTCCTGCCTTGCAATAGGGGTTTCGGACGTATTTCAGTTCAGGGAAGATAGCGGAAGAATGGCTAAAGCAAGAGACATTACTACTACCACAAACATTTGCTGCAGGGAACAACGCGCTCGGAATCACAAATAAAATATGATAAATAAAGTAACCGAACCAGAGTAAATACTGGCACTGCTTTTCATCGCTGGAGACAACTAATGGACATGAAAGAAATGAGGTTCGACTCCGAAATGACAACATTTCTTTTCGATTGGTAAGTAAGATGCTGTTAGTATTTCGCTAGAAGTTCACTTATAATAGGCATTGCGATAACCTATGCTCAGCTTGTACATGAACTACGGCTTTGTGCAGTAAATGTGGCTCCATCTGAAAGCAGCTGATGGCGATTCACTTTTAATCAAGAAACCGGCTTCACTGACGAGAAGCGCAATGACTATCGCATGCAAATTATTGCGCATCCTTAGCTGTTAGCGTTTAATAGTTAGCTCTACCCACGGATCCGATCCGGTTTTCACCCGTTATCTACCAAGCTGATGCTAAAATGTAACATTAGCTAAGAAGCTTGAAATGTCTTCGATTATAATGAACACCAAATGGACGCACGAAACGTAGCGGAAAACATTGCAATTTTAATGAGACCGAATGTTTTTTTTGTGACTAATGATAACTTAGTTGCTAATGTAAATCAAACTTGATATATGCTGCTAAATTTGCAGCTGCTAAATTAAAATAGACCAACTCACTTTTCTGGAGGTATACTGCCCCCGTCTGTTTGGAGTGTGGAGTATGAATTGATTTTTTTTTGGGCGGACATGTTAAATGGTCCCTTTAATGCTACTTCTTCTGTGGCACAAAGGGAGTTTCTGCATGAGAGCGCCCCCGGTGTTCGGATGTGCCGGGATTTCACCGTAATTCATTCATATTCATTCATTGAGAAAACGCGCATCTGCACGGTTAATCGTTACACCCCTAGTATAAACTCACGGCAGGGGCTCAATAAAATTCAATACAGTTAAGCCTTTGTCCAGTTATAACACTGTGGCTGCCTAAATGCGCAAGAGACAAGCTATTATGAGAGCAATAACCACTTTTACACTTGTTTGCATAAGCCCAATGTGTGTGAATGGTCATGTAGTGTGGATGAAGATCTTTTGTGAAACGCGAGTGTTTAGGCCAGTTATAAAGGGCTTTCATTATAACACAAATATGTTATTATTATAATTATTATTATTATTATTTGAATTCACACTGATTTGACTACTTACTCTCTTGGCATTCATTCAGTAATTCAAATAGGATGCAACCATTTTGGTCTGACATGATGATGACCAGATTAAGCGTTTTCAATTAATGCCAACTCATATTCTAAAGATGCTTTGGACACCACCTTTATCCTGGTGACCTGAAAAGCAGTACTGGCAAAATGTCCTTTAAATGGAGAAAGGCTTAGGCTTCTCTTTGTGTCTTTGCCCATGCATCCACCAAATCAAGGTGCCTTCTCCAATTCAGCCAGGTGGCTTTATTCCTTCTCCCGACATGAAAGGAGAAGCCTCCATCTGCCAGGTCACACTGAAAAGACTGATACTGTCGTGTTTCTCTGAGGCAACAATGGTCTAGTCTGTGAAGGAGTATTCCTGATGATTATTCCAGGTCAGAACCCGAGCCAGCTGTGAAAACTCACTCTTTTAGCGCTGCTTCTTTGATTAGAGTGGACGACTACAGGCTAAGGCCTTTGTGACCTGCAACTTTTTCGATCCTGCTTCATCGGGGGGTTTGGCCTTGTATCCGTGGCCCACGATTGACTCTTACAGCCTTCCTCCGGGCTCGGCAGATTGAATCTGTCATGTTGTGCTAAACAATGATGAAGAAAGCTGAACCCGGGCAGGTTGTGTTATTTTTTCCTCTGTTCATTCAATCTACATTTAATCAATGAGAGTAAATTTTGCATTTCTTTCAAGGTGCAGATCAAAAAGCCATCCCCAAGGGTTTTTTGATTCCAAGTAAACTGACATCAGGGTGTCTTTTGCCGCGAAAACCAGCCTGTGACCTCTCGAAGCACGCTCAAAGGCAGGTGTTGAAATTCTTTTTTGATTTTCTACCAAAAAGACGCATTCACTGTTGTATATCTGCCTTTGAAACGGCTTTCCCTTTATTCAATTTTTGTACGTATCTCTGCCATTAAAAATGTGTCAGCCGGTTCCATTTATCAATGTAAAATTCGCTCAGGTGTGCATGCTGCGGGGTTATGTGATTTTAGAACCCTGTGAATAAAACATTGGCTATCAGTAATATTGCGAGTAGGCAGCAATGACTTATGCAAGTTCAAGGACTTTATCGATCGGTGAGCTGGGCTTAATCAAAGTCTGTCTTCCCAAGCACTCATTGTGATTAAATAAGTCAGACATTCTGAGCAAAAGTCTTTGACCCTTTCATTGCTTCTCAATCACGGCTGCTGCTCTCAGCATCTTTGAATGCTTTTGTTCACGGGGCAAAAAAGAGAATGGGTCTGAAAAATGAATCAATGAGCACAGCTCCTATCCAAACATATTTTTTATAACTGTTGACAAATTAAAGAAAAAAAAACATAACTCATTTAATTAGACTTTTTGTTCAATTTTTTTCCAAACTATAGTATTCAGTGACACGTATCAAATGCACCGATCCACCAGACCTGTTCATACACAAGCATGTTTACAAGGAATGCAAATATTTCTCTCTGAAAGATAAAAGATTGAAAAGATAGACACTTGATATTGTTCATCAGCTCAATTAGACTTTTCCGCATGTCTGTTCTGTTGGAAGTGATTGACAGATCTAAAATGTCTGCTGTCCATGCTGGGTGGGTAGCTTCCTGTGAGATTTCAAAATATCTGATCAAAGACCTGACAGCACACAGATGCATTCTGCGAACACACACATGCACACGCCAGCTGACCCTCTCATAACAACTAACAGATCACTGGCCAATGCTATCTGTTTTGATCATTGTAACTGTAACCTCAGCACAATCAGATGAAGCGGCAGTTGTGTCTCTCGCCTGCCTTCATGTCATGCACAGATGTGATGGGGGGAGTAGCCGTATTCTCTCCCAAGTGTTACATCTCTGTTGCACCTTTTCATCCAACCATAGGGGATGGTGGCGTTTCATCAGATAGTCTGATTTTTCATAGGCCTTCAAGGTGTGGGTAAATCGCACTGACTAATCAGATTAGCTGCCAAACTGCCAGAGAATGTGGGTTTTTACACAACATAACCACAACATCTTTTGAAAGATAAGTGATGTTTCTTAACACACGGTGAGCGACTTCGGGATTGGTTTTTACAGCAGTCACTGTAAATTTACATGAGAGATCAATGAAAAGGGGGAGGATTATAGAGAAAATAAACATATTTACCAAATGTATTATATTAAAAATGATGTGGGTTATTAGTATTGACTTTTCGTATTGACTTTTGGTATTCAAATCATTATTCACTTAGAGCCTTCTGTTCATGTGAGCTCATAGAGAAATGACCTAACCAATTCATAATATACTGTGATCATTTATGTTAACTGGATAAACAAATTCATTCTTTGAGAAGATTTAACTTGACTATGGGCTGCTTTATGGTAAAATGTATTTGTAATTTTAGCCCTTTGGCATACAGCTCTGGTACCCATATTTTGATCCAGAGAAAAGAAAGTCATACAGGAGTATTTTCATGTGAACAAATACATGTAACAGGAAATAATGTTCTTTACTCTTGCAAGGAAATCTAGAGATGAAATAATATTGACACATAGGCTACACAATGATTAAACATGGAAATCCTTGACACATGCAAAACAAACCTATTGTTTCTTTTCTGTGCAAAAACAGAAAAGCAAGAATTCCCAGGAACAGGGTGTGATAACAGGAATTAATCTTTACATATTACACATGTTTTACCTTAAGCAACAGTTTGTGCACCCCTGATAAAGCAATTATGTTATTACAGTGATATGTGATATACAAATAGACAAATGCCTAATTTTAAAGTCAACATAATTCTATTGTATTCAATGCTATTCATTTCATGTAGTCAGCTAATCCAGCATTAATAATAACATATTGTATCTGCTGCATGATCTACAATGTCAATAAATGCATATTCCCATATAGTACACTGTAAAAAAAATTGCTGCCTTAATTTTTTTTGTTTTTGTTGAATTAACTTAGATTAACAAGTCATTTCAACGTACTATTATTTATCTTGACAATATATGAGTTGTTATAACTACAGATGAGGTGTTATAACTTATAAAATTTTGTTGAATTAACTTAGATTAACAAGTCATTTCAACGTACTATTATTTATCTTGACAATATATGAGTTGTTATAACTACAGATGAGGTGTTATAACTTATAAAATGAAGTTTTTTATAAGTTGTAGCAACTCGTCTCTTGTCAAAATAAATAATAGTAAGTTGACATGACTTAATGAGTTAAATTGAAGAGTAATGAGTAAAATTAAGTGATGAGTAAAACTAAGGCAGCAAATTTTTTTTACATTGTAGTATAAGATAAAATTTAACATTTTGGTGATCGTGTCTTTGTAAAGTTTTGAAAAACTACAACACATTTTTATTTTATCCTGAACCAAAATGGTTACACTTAAATTACATTTCCAAACAAGTCAAAGATCTAAAAAAAGATTATCAGACACTCGTGTGAGAGGAAGTAAAAATATGTGCACACGTGTGATCCTGAACTTAAATACTCTGAGCCATAAGAGACCTTTGTTTATTTCCTTTGTTTCTTTTTTAAGGGCACTTAACAGGGATATATGAACTCAACCACAGCCACTATAACAGCGTTTTAATCCCCGCTGTTTCATTTATTCGCAGAACAACCATTCATTCTGCAAATTACACCTACAACAGGACATACAGTATGTAAGATAAGAATAGCAAAACAAAATACTTTCATTATTGATCAACCACCGTATTCTAAAGTTTCTTTTAGGTAACTAAGTAGAGTCCAAGTGAGCAAATGATCTTGAAGCGATTCCATTACGCACTTAAAAGGCTCTTTTCAGCTCTCTGTATCATTTCTCAGAAGTCCAACGCTTTCTCAATGCAATTTGTACATATTTTACAAGGTGGCCAATTCATACAACCATATTCATATATTTTTGTATGATTTGCTTTTGCCCCTGTGATGTTGAGGGTGGGGCGTGGTTTTGTTATTGTTTTTTAATGATAATTGTATGTCCAATTAGCCAACTCGTGAAATGCATATAAATTCTTGTGGGATCAGGCTGCTAAGTCTGCTAAACAGCAATGCTGGTGCTTTATATCCTTGTTTTGGGTCAACTCTCGCTGCGTCCCAAACCGCCTACTTCCATATTATATAGTAGGCAAAGAGTACGAGAAGTCTCACTCATGCCCACCACCCGGCTACCGCCATGCCGCGCACACGCACCAGATTTCAAACAACAACAACACACCTGCGGCTGTGGTGAGTTCGAAGGACCGTGGCAGTGACACCAATAAACGGAAACGACGAGATGATTTATGGACATTCTTTCAGTATAATCCATCAAAAAGAAAAACAGAATGCATATTGGGAGACGACGGTAAATGTGGCCACAAACTTGGTGGGAACAATACCACCAACCTCAAGCGGCACCTGAAGGCTCATCACGCTAATATTTTTTTAAAGGTAACTAACAAGTCACGCTGTTAACATATCATATACATTCAATTTTACTCGACATTCGGCTTGTGACACATTTCATGGTAAGCTTAATGTTTTACATGTATCTACTTGTCAAACCTAAGCCCATTTCCAATACTTTTTGTGGTGTATTTAAATAACAAGGCAAGGCACTTTTTAACCTAAATTAATTAGTTAAAAAATACTTTTTTACTAAAATTGACTTAAACTTTACTAGAACCTTTTTGCGTTTTCGTTGACTAAATCTTGACTAAAACCTTTTTGTGTTTTCATAGACTAAAACTTAACTAAAACTATCAAGTTTATAAGTGACTAAAATGTGACTAAAACTAGAAAGCATTTTCGTCCGAAAGACTAAGACTAAAACTAAAAGGGCTGCCAAAGACAACACTGCTCTATATCATCATTAACCATAGAAGTTCAATTCCAAATCCCAAGAACGCAAGTAAAGAGGACGCATGAAAATACCCGGATGTGTTCTCGTTATCGAGGATGCATCGAGTGCAGACTTGCACACTGAAATCGTTTTACACCCCAGAAGTCATTCTGGCAAAACAATGGCGGAGGTCAGGTGACCAACAGGAAGATCGCACACATCTCAATTCTCACAAGTGCGTTCTGTGGTCACGCAACCATCTGATTTCATTCTTCCAAGGTTGCCTGGCAAGACCAATCTCCACAAGAATGCAAGTCTATTCTTTGCATTCTTGGAATTGAGAAACAGCCACTGTGAAGCTATAACATTTTAACTGAAGTTACAGGTCATATCAACAAGGATCAATTTAGGCTTGCCATTTAATATGCAGTAACTCTATTTATCAAAGATTTCCACTGTAAAAAAAAAATGCTACAGTATATGAAGTTTAAACAACTTAATTATGCAAGTCAGTTAAACCTACTTTTTTAAAGTTTTGACGTAACAAGTTGAAATTGTTTAACTTAATTTGTTGAAATATATGTTGATTTTTAACAAAATTACTGTTTTAAGCTCATTTGTGATTTATGATTCTGTTATCTTTCATTCAAACCTCTTCACTGTAAAACCTAACAGTTAACTTAACTCAAACCATTTAAGTAAACCGGTTGCATTAGACCATTTAAGTTTTAAAACACATAAATGTAAGTACTGTAAACTAGTGTGAACTTAAATATAAGTGCATAACTGCATATGACTCAATTTGTTTAAGTTCATCACAAAACTAAAGCAACCGGTTTACTTAAATGGTGTGAGTTGAGTTAACTTTTAGGTTTTATAGTGTTGTTACTACTTTTACTAGGGATGCACCGAATGTTCGACAACCAAAATTATTTGGCCGAAAATATAAAAAAATACTTAAAAAGAGTGCATAAACTTTACTGAGCAATGAGGTCTTTGATGACGTGTTATAGAATAGAATAGCAACTGCCTCAGAGTGAGATGACCAGGCAACGACCAGTGTTGGGAATAACACATTATAAAATATAATATATTACAGTAATATATTAGTTTTTGCTGTAACACAGTAAACTAATAAAAAAGTCATTACTAATTAAATGTTGGTCATATTGTACTCGTTACAGTCTTAGTAATGCGCGTAACAACAATGCATTTCAAAAATAGACTGTGTTATTTTTATTTTTGACGAATGCCGCGCGACCAGCACATCCACACAGGAAAAAGCTGCGAGTAAAAAAAAAAGTATGTCTGTTTCCGGGTGCTGGGTGCAGCATGTTCATTTACTTTAATTTGTATTTGAACTGCTATTTGGACACGATACACATCAAATATAGACGCGTATCTTTAAGAGCATTGACTAAAGTGGTCAGGGGCGTCAGACTGGGGGTAAAACCAGGGCCCCAAAGGAAAATAGGGCTCTTGATAAGTCTGGAATATATTATGGGGGTGGGGCATGGGGGCCCATCAGGACTGCCTATGCATAGGGCCCGAGATCTTTTGCAACACCCCTGAAAGTGGACGCAATCAGGTCCGGCAGCGCTGCACATGCATCCAGTGTAAAAAAAATTCTACAAATGAGAACACTATAGTAAAAGAAATACTGCTGCTTGAACCTCAGAAGTAATGAGACTTTTAGTAAGTTTGTCTGTAAAATCCGTATCAACACCAGCAATGACAAGGTAAGCTAACGTTGCTATGGTTACAGTCCATATACATAATAGTTTGCGCGGCTATAGTACGTAATAAAAACTTCCTAGAACCAGTAAAGTCCTACAATCACAAACACGCTTATATTAATAAAACGTTTATCAACAAAAGCTTGTGCAATGGTGAGAAAATTGGCAAAATAATTAGGGGAAAAAAATTGTGCTGTTGTTTGGTATCTGGGTGTTTCATCTTATTCGGCTTCAACCAAGAGTTTTCCTTTCGGTGCATCCCTATTTATTATGATATCTCATTGTGATAGGATAATAACACTTGAAAGCAGAGAAACCAAATAGCTAGTTCACATTGCCTCAGCAAACAGGACCAGACATTTTCAGGACTAACCCTAACCCTTGAACAGTATCAATAATATGTTTAGTGTTGTACTGGTGTATGAAAATTACGTATGTTTTCTGCTACCCGTTCTCACCAAGATGCGTACAAATGACACGCAGTGTGATTATCGTGTAATAGATACGCCAAATTCCGATTTTGCGTGCATATGATACGCCAGTCCTTCCCATTCACTTATATGGCGAATCGTTTCGTGACGTTTTCTTTATTGTTTTCTCATTTGTTTTCTGTTTTTTAAACCATTTTCGCTTGGGTTTAGGGTTAGATTTCACATTTGTTTAAGCAGGTTATTTAATATACAGGTTTCTCTAAGTTTTTAACTATATTTAAGCCATGGTCGCTTGGAGTTGGGGTTAGAGTTGGGGTTTGGGTTAGGATGTCATTTTTATATAACAAAAAGTTGTTCTAACCCTAAACCCAAGCGAAAATGGTAAAAAAACAGAAAACAAATGAGAAAACAATAAATAAAACGTCACGAAACGATTCGCCATATAAGTGAATGGGAAGGACTGGCGTATCATATGCACGCAAAATCGGAATTTGGCGTATCTATTGCACGATAATCACACTGCGTGTCATTTGTACGCTTTTTGGTGAGAATGGGTTGGTTTTCTATCATTTTGAACCAATAGTTTGTTGTTGTTTGATAAGACCAAAATTTGGATTTTGCTGTTGCCAAAGTTCACGTTTGTTCAATAAACTTCAATTTGGTTTATACAGTGTTTCAAAAAAGTTAAGCAGATATCGGGATATTTCAATTTATTGTTGTTTTTTTTTTGTGTGTGATTTTATTTTGTTAGTTTTTAAGGTCTTGAGTGTAACATTTTATATTGATGCTGAGTTTTGTTGTTTCCCAAGGGCAAAACCTTATTGTGAACTCTAAATTTGCTCATGCGTACCACAGGTTTTTATGACTCTGGGTGCATGTGTGTCCAGCTTACACATTAGCAGTGTAATACAATCAGGAATGCACCTGTCCTGTCCGTGTTTATCCGAGTCATTTTCACTGACCTCAGTTAAGCGCTATGGAATATCCTCTTATGCAATTCGACCAACGAAGTTGTAGGGTCTTACATTATTTATTTTTATCAGCCATCTTTTTGCCCCAAAACACAAACTCTCAATTAAGAGAAACTAGAAGCTCTGCATTGCTCTGGCAAACGATGAGTAGCTCAGATTTCTTCACTCTTTTCTCCCCTGTCACAAGGTTAGCAGTGCACAAACACTGTTTCCCCTTAGTCCAGCACTTACACAGAAACTCTATCTGGAGACGTGCGGACACTTTAATGCCACCAGACCTGAAGTGCTTGAAGCTCTATGTTCTATTTTTTCCACATAGGTTTTAGCACTGATTCATTTTACCCGCACCACCACCACCCTTAAGAGCAAGATAGAGCATGTTAGACTAAAACCAGTGACCTTCACATTCGGCAAATATGTCAGACCGCTGCTAGTGGTTCTTCCCATTCTTTTGTATTGTTTGTAATGTGCGTTAGGAACAGGTGCCTCCCCGCTCAATGGCTTCTGGTTGGTTTTGTGTTCTCTTTTTGTCTCTCAAATGAAAGCATGTATTAAGAGACATGCGTCCATCAATAAACACACCGATGAAGAGAGTTTTCATTGTAGCCTCCATCTGAATCTGGATGTATGCATTTTCCACTTATATTTCTTTCATTGTGCGATTAATGAATGCAGTTCATTATTTCAATCTCATATGTCCAATGCTCACGTCAACATGAGAATAAAACATGGCATTGTGTTAGAGCAACATCCGAAGCCTATTTTAATAGTCGGCATGCATGAAGGTGAAACGCAGGCATTGTTCTCTCTTTGCAAGGAGCACCTGCTATTTTCTGCACTAGCAGATTTCTTTTCGACAACTACCAGCATTGGTACCAGAAACTGAATTATTCACATCAAAAATCCCAAAGAGACAGTACAATGAGCCCTATCCATGGTGAATACGCAGGTAGGGCTCAGGAGAGACGAGAAAGGGGGGGCTCTTCAGTTTCCATTCTCTTCTTCTCGTGTCATATTTTTGTGGCCTTGAAGTCTCTATAGAGTGGGTCTCCTGCTCTCCTGGTTTTGTTTATGGATCATTGGTTGTTTACTATAAAGCCAGCAGCAGCCTGGAGAGATGTGGGAGATGTTTTATCTCTTGTCAGGGCCTGCTTCAATTAAATTAATGGATCCATTCAGCTCGCTCTTTCCTCCTTTCAGGCACAGCCAGAGAATACATTAAAAGATCTTATGCCTCAAGATGGTGCATCATGGTATTAGCTAGGCCAGATATTTTTCTCTCGCAGCTAGCTTGCTTTTCTGTCCCAAATAATTAATGAGAATTTTATCTTAATAACGTTCGGTTTTATTAGCCGGGGTGCTGCATTAACAAATAAAATGCCTTTAACTCGTGAATTTCTTTGTTCATTTTTGTTTTTATAGATCATAATTTTCAGCTTGATTTTTATTTCATGCTGAATAATTAATCAAGTATTTTAAATAAATATATAATGTTGAGTATTTCATATAAATTAATGTGATTTGCTGTCAAAAATAATTGTTTTATGTCCAAATAAAGCAGTATAATAGCAGAAAATATTTCAAGCACTACCAGGCAAAAATACTATGCCTGAAGCTTAAACCTCTACTCAACTTTTTTCATACGACATATCAACTCCTAAGCCAAATAGATGTTTTAAGGAAAGTCATGAGATAGCTGTGAAAAACACAGTAAAGAGTGTGAGGTAAACCAAACCAGGATGACCAGCTAAAATTACTAATTGGTTTACTGATCAGTTGTACTTTGTTCGATTGATTTGCAATTAATTCTGGTTTGTGGTTCACAGAAGACAGAGCTTGGCGCCAACCTTGGAGGCGACTGATACTCTATACTCACCAGGAGAACGAAGGAGGTGAATATCAATACGTTGTTGTGAATCTGGGCTCAGATTTGCGCTAAGAGTGTCTTCCTCTTTCCTTGCGGGCGGCAGGCTCGGTCCACGGAGAGAGTAGATTCTGTTCGTCATGAAAATATACACTTTGATATGTTGAAAGTCATACAGACTTTGTTTGTCCTACTGGCCCATGCTATTAATGGACATCTGTGCGTATAGCTACTGTATTCCAATAACCTTGAAATGTCATATAAACCTTCTTCAAAGTCCCATTTATATTCAATAAAGAATATAGGTTACACATACAGTTTTATTCTTTTTTTTTTTTGGTCTTTTAAATTTTTCCACAATTAAAAAGTTTAAATATTATTCAAATTAACATTTAATGGAATTTACTCTAGCATATTGTTTTTTTATGTTTATCACATATCGGAGACTATGTTAGCTCTTACATTTATTAATACGTGTAGTACTGTAGTTATATAGACCTTGCACAGCAGGTGCACAAACTTACAGTATATTGTGCTGCCAGCACTTCTTATTGAATAATTATTTCAGCACTAATGTGACATACTGTACAGTGATTTATAAAAACATGCTAAACTACATACTAAATTTCTCATGTAATATAGTGAATTTTTGAAATGACAGCTACATGTACATTCTCAGAAATAAAGGTACAAAACTGTACCTTTTCTGTCACTGGGGCTGTACCCTTTCAAAAAGTACAGCTTTGCACCTTAGGATTTCATTTTAGTACCTCAGAGGTACATACTGGGACCAAAGAGAGCTTATTAGTACCTCAAAAATACATAGTAGTATTTCAAAGGGACATATTGATACTAAATGTTTACATATCTGTACCTAATGGTCCATACAATTACCTTCTTAAAGGGTACATGCCCAACTGACAGCTAGGGTACGTATTTTGACTTTTTTCTAACAATGTAGGTCCTTAAGGTATGGTAATCTACCCAAAATTGCATTCTGTTTTTTATGCATGAAAAGGTACCAAACGGAAACTTAGGGTACAGCCCCAGTGACAGAAAAGGTACAGTTTTATACCTTTATTTCTGACAGTGTATACAATAGACAGTTTCATTGGACACATACAAGTTGCCACAGTTATGCGCCTGGCTAACTAGTAAATATGATATGTACAGTACTGTGCAAAAGTCTTAGGCCACCATGAGATTTGGTGTTTTTGCAATAGTGATCATATATAATTATTTCCCTGTCTTTTTATTAGAATGCAACCAGAAAATACAGGAAATGTGTATGTAGTATTAAAAACAGTATAAAAGTATAAGCTGAAGTGTCAAGTATTTAGGGTAAACTCTTCTTCCACTTAAGCCATAGCAGGATCTCTTAAACCTAAATTAAATCCTTATTTCTAATTCTAATCCTAATCAAATGACTTCCTAAAAAAAAGCTCAAGATGTGTTTCATGCTAAGAGAGGTCACACTAAATACTGACTGATGCCTGAAGAAGACATTTATTCTGATTTTTTTTTTAAGTGTACATGTTACCTATATTTATCTTTCTGTATATTAAAGGTGCTCTAAGCAAATTGACGCGTTTTATAAAACATATTTTGTTACATACAGCAAACATCTCCTCACTATCTGCTTGCTGCCTGTCCGCTGATCAAACTGTAAAAAACGCGATCTCTGTAAACAGCCCAGGCTTCACAAACGGCATTAACAACACAGTGGCAAAACCTACAAACAGAAACCATAACAAAGTGTTCCAGTCAATAAACGACAAGAAGGATTTGGGGTGGGGGTTGGGCGCGTTCATGAAAGCACGGAAGGGAGGGGGAGGGGGAGGAGTTAGCTACGCTCCGTCTGTTTGAAAACAATTCAAACGTCAACAAAAACTAACGTCTCGCAGATTTGCTTAGAACGCATTTAATAAAAAAGTGAAAAATAAATATTGATTCACAATAAAACTTTGCAAAAAAAAATTGCAAACTGGTAGTGGAGGCCTAAGACTTTTGCACAGTACTGTATATTTAGGTTTACAATTTCAGTAAATAGCAAAAATAGCTTCATTTGTTGGCAAATGCTATTTACACTAGCTCCGCCCACCAATGTCTAGTTGGAGCACTAAAGTTTAAAAAAGACGCACTGCAATTAATGGTTTTAGAGACGCAGGCAGTAGTGTATTGCTTGTGGAACTGAATTTTGACGTGATGTCACTGGTTCGAATCCCCCTTTTGCCAGCATCGCTTTTATATTTTCAATAAAAATGAAGAAAACTTTTGAAAAGTGGAAATAATGTGACTAACAAGTGTTTATTAAGAACTGCAGTATTTATTGGGTAGGATTAGGGGTCGGCAGGGAGAGTGCACTGTACAGCGCGTTGTGAATGTGTTAGCATTTAGCCTAGCCCCATTCATTCCTATGGTACCAAAAAAAAAGTTTTATTTTGTGGCACCATACTTACTGGTATAACTCCTCATGTAACAGTCTTTAAATAGGGAAAACATGGAAGTGTTTGGTGGCTTCCCTGTTTGGTACCATAGGAATGAATGGGTCTAGGCTAAATGCTAATACATTCATGACTCGCTGTACAGTGCACGCATTGAAAAAGATAGATATGTATTAATTCGTCTAAGTTGAGGAAATAACATAGTTTAATATGGCAAAAGGGTAGACTATTCCTTTAAATGTAAATAGCACCTGCAGATATTTGCACTTAGTGTAATCTAGCACTATTTGCACTTTTAAATAACCTTTTATTTCTATTATTAGACTGTGAAACTGAAGAATTTGACATAAGCAGTGTGCTTAGTGCTATAATAAATATTCAATAACATGTATAAATAACTAAAATGATTATAATTTTCAAGGATCAAACATCTAAAATCTTGCTAAAATCCGGTCGATCGTAACGCCATTCATTTGTCTCACTCAAATAAAGGCAGATTTCCTCCACTCAGTCTGCGGAGGAAACTGAGATAAGAGAGGAGGGGTCTGACCACAGACGCCTTCACAGTCGAGACTGCTAGCTTTTTAGCGCTGGCCGCGCAGTGATCTGGTTACAGCGGCATGAATGTGAGTCCTTAGCCGGCACATTAGAGCCATGCAAGCAGCCTCCCCAGAGAGGAAGGGCCAGGTTTACTGACTCCAGCTCAGAAAGAAGCCACTATCTGTCTTGCTGTGGCTGCCACATCAACCATCAGCTTGGGCTGTGATCCACAGTGCAGACTGTCTGAGATGGAGGAAGCCAAAACTCAGTTGACAGGGCCATGACAACTGTGTCTGGATCCTATCAGCCTTTGGGAATAGTGGGCATCCCGAACCCAAAGATATTAAGAATTGTAAATGGGGAAGATATTACAGCCAGACTGAAATATCACATAGGGGATGTAAGCAACAAACACTACAGAGGTTTTCTGCAGCACAGAGATGTAATGGAAAAAAACTTAAATAAACAAAAGTTATTTATGCACTAATGCTGTTATAATCATACAGTATGTGGGCAGATGGTTCATATAGATAGTAGATGGACATGCTGTCAAAAATATTTGAGGCAGTACCATTAAAAAAATCATAATATGTTCTATTTAGATACAGATTTGTATACATTTGGTGTTAATATATACCTTAGAGGTACATAATATTGGTACCAGAATGCATATTAGTACCTTAAAGGTACTAATTTGATCTCTTGGCAACACTTTACCTGAAGGGGTGTTCATTAGACTGACATGACAACTTCATAATCATGACATGCCATGTGTCATGAACATGAAGGAGATTTTATGCACGTTTATGATACCTGTCATTAAGTGTCATTTGTTCAATTATGTCATTTTTAATGCAAAGATGACATTGTTTGAGATGTCTTTGTTATGACAACTTGACATTAACCAATACATCATAACTTGTCATGACAACTTGACATTACCAAGATAACATAACTGATCACTTTTTACCAGTGATACAAATTGAATTTGTCATTAAAATGTTAATACTCTGTCAAATGCAAAAGCCATACAGCATTGGGTCAATATCGCTGAAAAAAAACAGTTAATTACATTCAATTAATTAATTTAATGTTTGGTTAGTTTTTTCAGACAATTTCAGAACCCTCTGTTTGAGGAGGAACAAGTTCTGTTAGTTGTCAGTTTTTTACTGTATGTGCACATACAGTACATAAAGTTAAGTATAATATTTTGACGTGTCTGTTCCATTTTCCTAAGGTATTAAAAATTATTTGACAATATATTAACACTTAATGATATTTAAATTACAGTTTAATGTAATGTTAACCTATAAAGCTAGGTCGTTTCTTAAGTTGGATCATTATTCTGCTATGTCATGTTTATGACAGGTTATGACTGGTTTATGTCAAGTTGTCATAACAAAGACATCTCAAACAATGTCATCTTTCCATTAAAAATGACATAATTGAACAAATTATACCTAATGACAGTTGTCATAAATGTGCATAAAATCTCCTTCATGTTCATGACACGTGTTATGTCATGATTATGAAGGTGTCATGTCAGTCTTATGAACACCCCTTCAAGTAACATGTTACAGAACTCTTTAGTTGCAAAGGTGTACTTTTTGAAAGGGTACTGCCCCAGTAGGGATCATTTTTGGAAAGAAAAAATTCAGACAGTGTAGTTTATTGTTACAGGGAAGTGCTTTTGACCAAACAGGCCTGTGCATTGAAACATTTCAGAAATGCAACCTCAGAATCCCAAACATGAGCCTTTCAATCAGAGCAAGGCAATAATCTATTGAGATTTACTGTTTTTGTGCTCCCCTGACCCATTCAGTGACCCCTAACATCCAGGTCAAACATAGCAGCAGGTCTTTAAGTTCACCCCTCAAATAAATCCCAGGCCTGGATAAGAGACCTCATCATTCTATTGATAAAAGTATTGATTCATGTACGGCTAATTAGTAGCCATTCAGGAGCCAAATTGAATATACACCCATTTTGTAGATAAGATGCTGTATAGACTCCTTCTGTGCTGAATGAATTGCACCCCAAGCTAATGATAGATACGTGATGCCCTAATAAACAGCATGAAGGTAGTGAAGGGTGAAGTTATCAGAGCTGTCTCATTTTACCCATCAGTGCGTTTGTGTTTTTGATTCTAATGATGGTCACTTTTCATTTGCTTGCTGTCGTGTGCATCGTTGAGAGGACTTATTGGGAAAACAACTTGGTATTTTTGTACCTGGATTACAATTATTTTATACACACGTTTTTTGAATGCATAATTTGCAGATAAAGCTGAATCACTGTACTATAGATGTATTATTTGGGTGCATATAAATCTATACACTATAAAAAGTAATATGATATCACAGTATACTTTCATGTTATGTTACTTAACAAATTAAGTTAAACAATTTCAACTTGTTTTTCTATGTGAACACTTAAAAAACTTGCTTTGTTCACATAATTAAGTTGTTTAAACTTCATGCTGCATTTTTATGGTGTATGCGGCATGAATAAAACACACATTTAAAGGCTACTTTACCATCTCAGATTTAATGCAAATTAGATTATCCAGAATTCAGAATAAATTATAAAAAGCAATAAAAAATATCCATCCAAGCTGCACAAGTGCCCAAAGGCTCTTGTTTTAGGATGCTTTATAACTTAGATAAAGGTGCTTTGAAGTGCATAATATTCTAATATTTTACATTGTGCTCCAGGATACCAAACCATGTTAATTTTTACTCATAAAAGGACACTCCACTCTTCACTTTTCCAGCTCCCCTAGAGTTAAACATTTGATTTTTACAGTTTTGGAATCCATTCAGGCGATCCCCGGGTCTGGTGGTACCACTTTTAGCATAGCTTAGCATAATCCGTTGAATCTGATTAGACCAATTAGCATGGCACTCAAAAATAACCAAAGTGTTTCGATATTTTTTCTATTTAAAACTTGACTCTTCTGTAGTTACGCAATTTTCAAGGCAGATATGGCTAGGAACTATACACGCAATGATATTATGCAGTGTCTGAAAATAGTCCCCTGCTATTGAAAGTTACTAAGGGGTCTATTTTCGGCTGCTGCGTAATATCATTGAGAGTATAGCTCCTAGCCTAGTTATCTGCCTAGAAAATCGCAACTTTAAATTTTCTGTCGGTATTAGTACACAATGTAACTAATGTACAGAAGCGTCAAGTTTTAAATAGTAAACTCTTTGGTTATTTTTAAGCGCAATGCTAATGGTCTAATCAGATTCAATGGATTGTGCTAAGCTATGCTAAAGTGGTAGCGCCACATTCGGAGATCGGCTGAATGGATTCCAAAATAGTAAAAATCTAATATTTTACTCTAGGGGAGCTGGAAAATAAGAATGTTTTCTAAAAAGTGTAGTGTCCCTTTACAAAGTACATTCTTTAGAAGCTTTTAGCATATAGCTACAGTATCAGGGGAGACTGTTGTGCCTTGGTCACCATCAAGTGTTTTTTTAATATACAGTACATAAGTGGATCTAATAAACAAAACACTAAAAATATATCATCAATTAATGTAAATCAATAAAGCTTATGTGTAAGTGTAATGAGTATTCATTCAACAAACTATATACCGCTATACCTTTGCAGATAGCTCTGCATATACACACTACACATATTACACCTGCTAAACCTACTATTAAATATGAAAGATCACGTTGCCATGCACAGCCGATTTCCATTTTCATGTAATTCAACACTCTGTACAGTAACATTTGTGGGTATAATGCACATAAAAATCTTGTGTTGCAGAAAAATGTCATGATCCGTGCGATCACAGACGATCAAAGTCAGGACAGCTCTCAGGCATCCACCTTCAGTCCCATCCCCATAATTACCTTGAGTGTACAGCAGATGACCCCACATGGACAATTTATTGCCTTCACTATTTTCCCCGAAGCCCTGAATAGTCAACAAAAAATGCGTGCATGCAACAATATATTCTCTTGTGTTTTCTACCTCAAAGAAAATTGCTCTGATTTCGGACTCAAGGCCTCTGTCTGAAAATTACTTCATTGTGGAAAAATGGCTTTATTACAAGACACCAATCTTCATTTGATGGCATTTTGTTGTCTTTGAAGAGCGCAAATTCATGTATACAGAAGCATGAGTAAATTACTGCACTTTTCCTTCATTTTTTGGAACAATTTGGATGGAATTAAATTAAGAGCGTGACATCTGTCCTACAGTAAGAAATGCAGACATGCCCAGTTGTGTTTGAATAGACAGAAACACAAAGAGAACCAACATTTTTGATCTTTGCCTCTGTTTTTAATACAGCCACAAACACTTGAGACAGGGAGCGTCTTGAAATGCAGATTGTAGGAGGGGCTTTTTCATTGAACCCTGTGACAAAAAGGCTTTGTGGTAGTTTTTACTCAGCAGTATTACAAGCAATCTATCAAAGGGAATAATAAACATACACAAATCTTTGTATTAACCTGTAGGTGCAAAAAGTCTTAATATTGCAAGATGGTTGTCTCTCTTGTTGTACCAGGAGGTTCAACTGTTATCTTCCTATTAGCCCAAGAACAGACCAGGCATGATAATTTAGCTTGGCTATACTTAAAAAATTTGGTGATAACTAATATGTCTATTTTTCTAGTTGTACTTAATCAGTTGGTGTACCTGATTTTCATCTGGTATAAAATCATAGTCAAGATGGACCAGCAACCAGAATTTGTGCATATTATGTTTTTTTATAGAATTTGTCTTATTCATGGGTTTGTGATCATTATCTGATATTTTCATTTCACGTGTTTTTCACAATATTCAAATTCACAAAGGTAATTGTCAACAGTTTACACACAACACAGTGAAAATGTCTATCCAGGCTCCATGACAGCGCTGATTACTGTATCTACAACAGATAATAATGAACTGTAAATGCGTATTTCTGACAGAGGTTTGAAGTGACTTGCTCGCACAATGCTCCCTGAGCTGTTTTAAAGAGAGGGGAAATGCCTGATAAGCTGGCACACAGCCAGTCTGTGAAATGGTCCAGCACAGTGTGCAGGCAGAACGGTGCTATATGGACACATTTCGTGCAGGTAGAATCTACTGTTTCTGTTTTTTGTGGAACTTGTAGAAGGCAAATCTTCAAACGCATGCAGTATTTGCTTTAACAGTATAGTGCAGTATAGTTCAGTAGAAGGAAGATGTTGTTTGTGCTATTATGTGTTTGCTATCAAATAGCATCATGTACTGAATAGATGTTGAGTGTCATTGTGAAAGCTCAAAAGTGGTTCAATATTACTAAAAGTGTATGTATCTCAAATGCAGCATGAAGTTAAAACAACTTGGATTTGCAAGTCAATTCAAATACTATTTTAAGCTTTTACCTGTGAATAGTTGACATAACTTATAAAAACTAGTTGAAGTTGTTTAAGCATAAAAATATTATGTTTTTGTACAGTGTAAAGTTTTATTTCTTAAAAATGAGCAGTATGCAGTCATTGAAGACACTTTAGATCCTTGGGTCCCAGTCTGTGAGAGGTGAAGATTTTAAAACCTTTTGAAGAGTAGAGCTGTGATAATCGTGTAAGGCAGTGGTTCTCAAACTAGAGGCCGGTCCCCTGGGGGACGGGATGGTGTCAGGGGGCCTAATTTTTATGATATTTTATTTCATCATAAATACTGTTGTATTAAACCTCAGAAAAAAGGCTACTACCAACAGCACTAAATTGTATTGTTTAATATGTTTTGCTTAATTCAAATTCTAAGTTTGAGGTTGTTTTATGTCATTAATTTTCTTTCGGGGGACTGCGCAAGTATGCACCCTCCACAATGGCAGACTGATCTCACAGAAAGTTGTGTTATATTCATGAAAAAAATTATTAATTTATTTGTGTCCATGAACAAAATTCTGTTTTTTCATGCCTTGAGCACGAATGTCTTTGTGGTGTCACTCTTTCTATAAACAAATTTCTATTAATAGTTTTTCGTGTCCGTTGCACGACTTTGTTTTTCATTTCGTTTTATGTATTGTTTTCTAATAGTGTTTTTTCTATTTTCTTACCATTGTCGCTTGGGGTTGGTGTTAGAATCACTTTCTGTTAAATATTTAGACATCCTAACTCAAACCCCAACTCAAGACGAGAATAGTTTTAAAAGCGGACGAAAAACATGTAGAAACCAATACATAAAAGTACATCCTAACTACACTGTAAAAAAAATCCGTAGAAATTACAATGTTATTGCAGCTGGGTTGCCGATAATTTATCGTAGATTTAAATTTATGTTATTTACTGACAAGAGTTTGTTCAATGTTAAATAAATTTGAAATATTAACAAGTCTTTATCTTTACAAAATAAAACTATACAATAACAGCCTCATGCAAAGCATTCTGGGAACCAGAAATCATCATCAACCTTTTTCTGTTTTTTTTTTTTGCTCCAGATTTTGTTTCCCAGAATGTTTTGCTTGATGCTGTTGTTTTAGTTTTACTCTGTAAAGATAAAGACTTTGGATGTTTAATGTTCATTTAACTTTGAACAAAATGTTGCCAGTAAAAAAAAACATAAATGTAAATCTACGGTAAATTACCGGCAACCCAGCTGCAATTTCTGCGGAATTTTTTTTCAGTGTATAGGGTTGAGTCTCACTGAGGTTCGTGATATAGTCACATAAATTTTTGTTTTGTTTTGTAATATATTTCTGTGTTTTTTTTTTCGTGATTGCATAATGGATTTCTGTTTTTGTGTGATTATGACGTATTGGTTACTCAACTGATTTTTCCTATTTTCAAACCATTGTCGCTTCGGTTTAGGGTTAGATTTGGTGTTTGCATTAGAATGTCACTTTGTGTATTGGTTTAAACAATTTTTTTCTGATTTATTTTTTATATGTCGCCTGGCGTTAGTGTTAGAGTTGGGTTTTGGGTAAGGATGTCATTTTATGAAATCTAACCCTAAACAGAAGAGACAATGGTAAGAAAATTGGACAAAACAGTTGAGTAACCAATACGTGATAATCACACGAAAACAGAAATTCGTTATACGATCACGAAAAAAATGCGAAAATTCGTGATAATATCACGAAAAAAGAATCAAAAATGTACGTGACTATATAACGAAATTTTGTGAGACTGGGTTGGCCAATTGACGATAATATCATGTGTCGACGATCGTCAGACATATTGCCAATAGCAGGCTTTCATGACGATACAGTAGTTGGCGGTGGTTATTATTATTATCATTATAGTTTCACATTAACATGCACAATGCATGCTTTTCCTCACATGAGAGGGTTTGTGGGCTTCACTTTGCGCGAGAGAGTGTGTAACGCACGCGACCATTAGTTTTAAGTAGGTTACGGTCATGATAGTGTTGCCCTTTATTCTTTTTTGTCCACCAATCAAGAGACTTGTCATAAATGAGTAAAAAATGTACAAATAAATAAATTAGTAAACTATCGCCCCGCCCCCAAAACTATTGTGTATCGGCGAACTCACAGGCTGACAATAGGATGATCTCAAAATGGGGCATATCGCCCAACACTAATTCTAACCCAAACCCCAAATCTAACTCCAACCCCAAGTGACAATGATTTAAAATAGAAAAAACTATGAGAAAAAAATACATAAAATGATACGAAAAGAAAATCGTGCCACGGACATAAAAACTATTTATAGAAATTTGTGCATTTCATTGCCATGGACAAATATTACAATTATTTGTGACTATAACATGACTTTCCATAAGATCGTGTTGACAAGGGGGGTGCATGCTGAAAAGAGCCACTGGTGTAAGGTACAGAGTATGTGGTTAGACAAGAACAAAGTATAAAGATACAGACCTGAGAAAACATCAGAAAACCGCTGCATATCTTAACATATTGTCGTATTATCAGTAAGATGCACTGCAATATTAGATTTGCTTAATTTACAATATCTAGTGTTTCTAGTGGCCTAAGATCTATGATATTTTCATTTGTCGTTGTGACCAGACAGTTAACTCGGCCATCCAACAAGGCTAATTTCATATTTCCTCATTCATGCAGATAAAGTATGTTAATTTGTAATAAATTGTGGCTTTAATTCAATTATTTAACTTTAAAATGACAGACTGCCGTCAGTGTTCACACACTTGTATTCCAGAACTATATTTATTTTGGTTGGATATGTCATTATTTTGGGTTTGTGTTCAAAGGGGGTGGACTGCTTAAGAATTAAGAATATGTGAAGTTGTCTATTCAATTCTGAAATTATAAAGGCTATGTTATTGGCTTTCACCAATACATTTCATAAATTTAAAAGGTTTTCCAAATGATAACAAGATCTACTGCATGCAGACTTCAGAGAGCTGCTCCTCCCTCTTATGTCCTTATGATGTGTAGGAAAAAATATATAGAGAATGCAACTTGAAAGCTTTAATTCTGCTTTTCATCGTTTTGTTATTTATCTAAAAATACATATTTTTTTATCATACACTCTGCCCATATCCTTTCTAAAGAGAATCACTAAAGACATCACAGAGTTATCTTGTTTACTATAGGGCACTGCTGTCTCACCTTTTGGTTAGCTTTTCAGACTTCGTCACCTCAAATAATTCTGTGTCCTCTCAACAAAACAACCGTGATGTAATACTTTAACCATGCATAAGAATTAGAATTAAAGTTGTAGTTAAAATATATAAAGCACAAGAGTAATACTGCCATCTGCTGTATCTGCAGAAGTTTAAGCAGCATGACTCATCCGATTGCGTGACTGAAAGAGATTGAGACCTATTTGCAGCCTTGCTCTGTGCACCTCTTAAAAAAAAGGAAAAATAATGTGTGAAATCTAAATCCCAAGAACCATTCACTAACTTCAGAGACTCCTGACCTTGCAATCCTGATGCTCCCGCAGTACACAACAGAGATCCACTAAGAGCTTGCTGAAAGGTTGTATGCCAGTCATATTAGGCCATACTGGTTTATAACTTTTTTGTATTGCTGTATTCGGCTGTATGAATGTTCAAGGTGTGATCCATGATTTTTATAGTAAATGAGAATAAATCCTTTAATGTGAATAATTAAGTTTTTGGTGTTTATGCAAAACACATACAAAACCCTACAGACAAGATATTGAAAGACAAGCTTTAAAGGGATAGTTCACCACCCCTCCCAAAAAAAAAACCGTTCACGGACCCCATTTACTTCCATAGTATTCTTTTTTCCTATAGAAGTCAACGGGGTCCACAAACTGTTTGGTTACAAACATTATTCAAAATATCTTCCTTTGTGTTCATCAGAACAAAAAAATGTATGTGGGTTTGTAACAACATGAGATTGAGTAAATGATGACAGAATTTATTTTTGGGTGAACTATCCCTTTAATAGTGACATCAAACACACAGAGAAAAAATGATTTAGTTATTTCAGGACATAACATTGGATATATGTCAAAAATAACAGGACATAGCATTCATAGTAAAATTGCTTGTAACTTTTTAACAAATTGCGTTGGGAATATGTTTACATAACTCAAAAATGAAAATAAATACTAGTAGTGGTCATCTTAGTCTCTACTGAACAAAATAATTTTACCACCCATTTTTTAGAAACTGGCAGAGGATTGCTGTATACTAAAATATCAAAAATATTAGTTTCCTCTGCTTTTCCCTTGATGTTTACTTATAATATAGGTAACGATTTTCCAGTTAAAATCTATAATTTAAAATTGTAAGATCATTCCCCCACCTCCTCTATGTTTTTTGTTGCTGTGCTTTGTGAAACGGACCCTTAACGTGTGAAATGTGCTGCATTTTAAAACATAATTAGAGACCTTGTTGACATTAAGCTTCAGTTGTTGTTTCTTTCTGCAGATGACTGTAGCCTATGCAGAGACAAAGGTGCTACACACAGCCAGAGAAAAGCACAAACTTTGAGTTAAAGCATTGGTTCCTAAACTGGGGGGGGGCATGAAATAGTGCTATGGGGGCCTAGTTTTATGACATTTTATAAAATACAGTAATTTATTATAAGTTCTGCGTAATCAAACATCAGAAAAATATAACTACCAACCAAAAGCACTACATTGTATTTTTTTAATATGCTTTGTTTATTTAAAAAACGAAAACCAGAAACGTCTCGGTTACGGATGTAACCCTCGTTCCCTGAAGGAGGGAACGGAGACGTCACGTCGTGACCGACGAATTGGGAACTCGCTTAGAGAGACCAATCTGCTTCGTTTACTACAAAAACGCCAATGAACTTGGCATTGAGATATTTGCATAATGCTGGCGCCGCCCCGCCAGGTGCCTTTATAAGCAGCAGGTGCAAATAGGGAAATTAGCTTCTTTTCGCTGAGAAAGCCGGGAAAAAGTGACCGGTCGATAAACAGCAGGTGGCAGCACCTGTGGCGACGGGACGTGACGTCTCCGTTCCCTCCTTCAGGGAACGAGGGTTACATCCGTAACCGAGACGTTCCCTTTCAGTCGGTCACTACGACGTCACGTCGTGACCGACGAATTGGGAATCCCTACCAAAACGCCACTAGGGGCTGACCTCTTCCAGTGACTGCGTAAAAGCCCTCCGGTTCCACTTAAGGAGGAGGAGGTAGGTTTTAAGGCAGAAGGCCGGGCACTAGATGTTCCTTTAACCCCACAGAAGTGCCAGCGACTGGGAAGCGCCCTACCTGAGCGGGATAGGAACGCTGCGGAAGCCACCACCCGTCTTAAGGGCTAATGGTGGGCGAAAGTCAACCGTAGTTGAGGTAAAAATGACAGCCGTGGCTGTGTAAGCAAAGCAGTGCTCTGCTAAGGGAAACGTGGGCTGGTAGGATTAACCCCACGGAAAATACTCACAAAGGAACCCGGTGGGACACAATGTGGAGCCCGAGCCAGACACGTAGGTTCGCGAGGATACAGCTAGTGAAAGGCTGACAGCCAATGCTCCGCAACAAAGGCTGCCAAGGCAGCGGAGGAAGAACAATTCAAACCATTACGCATTTTTGTTCTGAAGGCCTTCCATACTGACACAGTTATGAAGCATCAGTTGGAGGCTGCAAGCCGACCTGCGAGACTGTTCTCCGTGCTCCCCCTGGTGAGGAAAGAACACGAGAGGATACAGGCTCGATACGAACACTGTAAAATCTAGTGAACGCATTAGGTGTCGCCCAACCAGCAGCTCTACAGATGTCTGTTAGCGAGGAACCACGAGCTAAAGCCCAAGATGAGGCAACGCTCCGTGTGGAGTGCGCTCTCAAATTAAAGGGGCAAGGAATACCCTGAAGATTATAAGCCAGGGTGATAGTATCAACTATCCAATGAGACATCCTCTGCTTAGTGACAGCTTTCCCTTTCTGCTGGCCACCATAACAAACAAAGAGCTGGTCTGAGGTCCTGAGGCTTTGCGTGCGAACCACGTAGAGTCGCAGTGCGCGTACGGGGCACAACAAAGCCATGGTTGGGTCTGCGTCCTCCGGGGGCAGCGCTTGCAAGCTCACCACCTTATCTCTGAAGGGAGTGGTGGGAACTTTGGGCACGTAGCCTGGTCTGGGTCTCAGTGAGACAGCAGGACCAAACTAAAAGCACGAATCGTCAACAGAGAATGCATGTAAATCCCCTACTCTTCTTCATGGAGGCCAATGCTATCAGGGTCAGAGTTTTCATTGATAAAAACCTCAGACTCGTAGACTGCAAAGGCTCAAAAGGGGAGACCTGAAGGCTTCAGCACCATGGACAGGTCTCAGGAGGAAAGAGGGAGGGCGCGAGGGGTTTAGCCTGCGAGCGCCTCTTAAATGTAATAATTAAATCATGCTGGCCAACTGATCTGCCGTTGATAAGAGAGTGATGAGCAGAAATAGCGGCGATATCAACTTTAATGGCGGAGGGACAGCCTACCATCTAACCTATGTAAAAGATATAAAAGCACAATGTTAATGGGCATTCTCTGGGGTCCTCGCGTTGCGAAGAGCACCGGGTGACGAGAAAGGTTTCTTTAAGCGCGTAAGCCCGTCTCGTGGACGGTGCTCGAACCGCGTCGATGGTGTTAGATACCGCTTGCGATAAATCACCTAAACCTTGCGCGCGCTCAACGACCATACATGGAAATCCCACAGGTCGGGGCGCGGGTGCCATAATGTGCCCCTTCCTTGAGAAAGAAAGTCTTTCCTCAGGGGAAATCGTCAGGGAGGGGCTGTCGCGAGGAGCATTAACTCTGAAACCCAATTCCTGGAGTCCAGTACGGGGCGACTAATAAAAGGCTCTCCTCGTCCTGCCTGACTTGCACAGAGTCTGCGCAATAAAGCTCACTGGAAGGAATGCGTCTTAACGCATCCCCCGCGGCCAGCTGTGTGCCAACGCATCCACGCCGAGGCTGCCCTCGGTTAGTGAATAAAATAGGCGACAGTGGGTATCGTCCGGCGACGCAAACAGATCTATCTACGCACAACCGAACTTCTTCCAAATTAGCTGGACCGTCTGGGGGTGGAGTCGCCATTCGCCGGGGGCGCAGCTCGGGAAGCGCCGCGTATTGAGCGTACCCGGGATGTAAATGGCACGAAGGGACCTCAGATGCTTCTGACTCCAAAGGAGGAGATGACGAGCGAGATGCGACAGGTGACGAGAGCGCAAAACCGCCTTAACGGTAAATAACGCAACAGTCGCAATGTTATTGGTGTCGGCTAATACATCCTTCCCTCGCATCTCCATAGCGGAGCGTACAAGTCCCAGATATACAGCGCACCGCTCGCGGCAGTTGGGGTGCTATGCACACCCCTGAGACTGCAAGCCCGTCATACGTGGCTGATCATCCCGTGCTGAGGGCGTTGCAATATACAGAATGCCAGGAGACCCCTCAGGGGCATATCTTCTATCGGAAATGCCGGGTCTACCACGGGGAAAAATTGAAATGACACGCAGGTGCAATGTTTACACGGTGTATGTCGGTGTGCCACGCTCTCCTCGAGACTCGATCGGAAGCCAACGCTGAAGCGGTCTCATATGAAGCAGCTAGGGCGGCGTCACAGCCGCAGCATGCTGTCATATGTCCAGGAGCTTCTGAAATTGTTTCAGAGGGACCGCGTACTTCCCTCGAATTAAAGCGAGGCAAGTCAGAACTGACTGGTTGCGCGCTCTTGTAAAACACGCCAATTAGTCGATCGAGTCTTATTTCCATACTGAGAAAAAGGATCCTCTGCACGGGGCAAAGTTGCTCTTTCCCAGCCGACCTGAAGACTTAAACGAGCGAGATGCCGAAGCATTAACTCTCTGTGTTCGCGCACGTCTGCCAAGAACGGGCTATTATAAGTCGACGTAGCTAAAAGCAG
The DNA here is from genome assembly GCF_030506205.2 of Paramisgurnus dabryanus. Classification (NCBI taxonomy): domain Eukaryota; kingdom Metazoa; phylum Chordata; class Actinopteri; order Cypriniformes; family Cobitidae; genus Paramisgurnus; species Paramisgurnus dabryanus. Next base: position 12,139,527 of record NC_133341.1, read on the forward strand.
AATGCGAACAACGCTCTCTCTGACATTTTAATGCCGTGACTATGGAGACACGGAGAGAGAGAGAGACAGCTCGAATGGTGCACTTAGTATTAATATGCCCACCCCACGACGCAGAGCGAAAAAACGGTCTAAAGCGAGGGGAGATGGACACATAAAGTACACGTCTTACAGGTCTAAGGCTGCAAACCGATCTGAATATTGAAATACGAGCCTCGGCGTTATCATCCAAAAAGAACACCTTCGTAGAGCCGGTGCGTAAATCAAATCGATCGTAACCCGCCGCGTATTTTGGGTACTATGAGATAAGGCTGGAAAAACCCCATCATCATCATCTCGGTAAGAGGGACCGGCTCGAACATCCTTCGCCAACAGGATATCGACTTTTGCACGCAGTACATGTGCATCGGACGCTTTCACCACAGTGAAACGAAAGCCCGAATTTTGGGGTGTGCCGGATTCGTAACCGAGGCGGATCGTGCGTAAAACCCAACGAAACGGGCTGGGAACTGAAGCCAAGCACCCAGGCACCGTACGAGGAGAAATAACGACACTACCGAAGTACCCGCGGTGGGGCAGCGAAGCGAGACAGGTGGGACTGCCGGTGCGTCTGCTGTGACAGCATAAACATCTACAGTATGTGTGTGTGACACTGACCTGAGCCCGCTGAGGGTAACGGTCATCTGGTCTCCTCTACGGAGAGCGCAGACTCCGATGAGGGTGCTGGTGGTCCGGTCTCCTCAGCGGAGAGCTCGGACTCCTCAGGTCACCCGTTGGCGATAGAGGAGAGGTAGGGGAGCTGGTGTGTACCCGCTCACGGCTCTCTCGATCCTCCGGAGACCTAGAGAGGGAAGAGGAATGCACTCTTATGTGTGGTTAAGTGGGTACCGGCCGAACAGCCGGTGGAACATATGCAAACCAAGGATTTTCCACCCGACCCTCTATCGGGGGAAGGAGCTCCATCTCCTGAAGAGTGATCCTCTGCCAATCCGGGTCGCCCTTCACTGGCCACTTAAACTCCCGAATTTCACGGGAAGCGGCTAAGCGGGCGGGGCGAGCTGCTGACGACCGGTTCCCCTGCGCTGCCGAGATGGGGTCCGAGAAGGGGAACGGAGGTGGTCGCCGCAGGACGCCGACGGCGAGAGGCAGACTGAGGAGCCGGCGTGGTGGACCAAGGGCAGCTCTCTTCCGCCGGGGCATGACCTAGGAGATCGCCTCAGTCTGCGCAGCGGAGCTGTACGACTCCCCTGGCTCGCCGAAGAGGCCGGTCTATGAGACAGGAGCATTCAAGTTGTTCTCGTCTGCGTCCGTCATGTCAGCCAGACACAGCCAAAGGTGGCGATCTTGAACCACTGTGGTGGACATCGCACGACTGAAGGTCGCGGGCTCCCTCGTAAATCCTTGTGAGCCTGCAGCAACGTTATTGCGTGCAGGGCCGAAGCCGCCTCTCCGGCATGCCTGATGGGCAGCGTCCGTGACCGGACAACTGTCTACAAACACGGGAGGGAAGGGTTGGGTGGTCCCTCCAGGAACGCATCCCGCTCCACTGAAAGGGTCCCCGCCCTTAGCGGCTCCGTTGGTGAGGGAGGTGAGGGGTGAAGCTGAACGGCCGGACGGCCGCAAATCACGTCAGCTCTTCGTGCCGCGGGAAAGAAAGGCACAGGAGGAGAGGACCGAGAGGCCCGAGCAGCTCCGAAGTACCAATCATGTGGGCGGGACGGTTCGGGCGGAGAGGGGTTAACCTTTCCAACTCTACCGTCTCCGCCGCTCGCGGGCACGGCCGCCATCTCCGGAACGACTCTGCCTCGGAGGAAAAATGGACACCCCTCTGATGCTGCAGAAGTGACGGGACCAGAAGGAGGTCCAATGGATTCGGCAGACATCGTAGAACACGACTCTGCAGTCTCCACCGGAGCCTCAACCGGTTGAGGATGAGAAGGCCGGTAGGCGGAGGACGCATCCTCCATCCTACTCAGCGTAGTGACGCGAAGGGCGCCCTGCGAGCGCTTGACAGCCGCACCATGGCGGCGTCAGCACTGCAAAGGCGCGGACAGCGTTCCCGTAGAAACGACAGTCATCTCCGCAATCCAAGAGGGTTATGCTCTCACAGAGAGAACAGAAACTCTCCACGAACGCAGCCCCGGAGTGCTCGATGCCTGAGCACGAAGACAGCGCTCGTGACCGTCACTGGAACCCTTATACTTCTCGCATCCAAGATCGCACGGGCGAAAAGCTATCCTGAAAAGGACGCTGATCTCCGCATATACGAGAGAGTGGCTGCCTTTAAAAAGACACAGAGCTCTCACGTATCACTCTTTTAGGGAAATCACTCTTTAGGTGCTCAGCTGATGATGCGCACAGGGAAGGCAACGCACACACTAAACTCAAAACAAAAAAGATGCAGAGCCGTGGAATACTGCGAGCGTCCGCTGTGTTAGTACTGCTTGTCAATCAACTTCAGCAACCGTTCCCAGAAGAGCAGAGAGTAGCTTCTCAGTAGCAGATAAAGCCGGCTTTCGAAGCGAAAGAGCTAATTTCCCTATTTGCACCTGCTGCTTATAAAGGCACCTGGCGGGGCGGCGCCAGCATTATGCAAATATCTCAATGCCAAGTTCATTGGCGTTTTTGTAGTAAACGAAGCAGATTGGTCTCTCTAAGCGAGTTCCCAATTCGTCGGTCACGACGTGACGTCGTAGTGACCGACTGAAAGGGAACTTTTGATGTTTTGCATGGAACAGAAACGAAACCAGAAACTTTCAAAAAATATATGTTCTGGAACAGAAACATTTATTTAAAATAATGGTAACCGGTTAATAACGTTATTTTTTTCGTTCTTTGACAAGATTTCTGTCTAAGACTCTGTGAAGTTCACTTTCGGTCGTTGACTCCTTGGAGAAATGAGAACCTTGCCACCAGCAGTGTGTCTAATGCTCAATCATAAGAGGTAAATATTGTTGGCTACCAAGTGTCTCAAGATGTTTTTTTTTTTAATACTAACTAGTGGTGTAACGAATCGCAGTAGATCCATGATCCGTACAGATCATGACCCACAGTTCGTCATGCATGAGATTTGCAGATAAATATGCACATTTATATAGGGTGAAAGTTTTTCAAAGGCTTGCAAATGTTAACACTCAAGTGATTTTAAACAATTTAGCTGCAAAAGGCGCTAAAGTGAACAATTTTCTTTACGCACAGATGCACATGTTGTTGAATGTGTCCGGTCCAACTCTCATTCATTGATTATCCCTATGCCCTTCAAAGATCAGAACTCTTCATGTGTAAACTTGAGAGAGAGTTGCACTACTGTGTCACTACTGTTTAAAATACATTTGGCAAATTAAGCACTGAAAAACAACGTAAGTTTCATTTTGTTGAGCGACTGTTTTGCTGCATCTTCTTCCCGAAGGTCCGTTTGGAATTCGTCCTCCGTCTGTGTGTACGCGTGTTTAAGTGCACTCATCAAATGTAGGCATGTCAGAATTACAGTTATGCTGCTTACATAATGTAGCCTTTTTTAATGTTTGATGACAAGATAGAGACTTAAGGAAAATTTCGTAGACTAATAATTTAAGTTTACCGTCCTAATGATCGGCCTACTTATTTGTATGCCCCACAGCTGACATGGAGCGGTTCAGGAACTTATTTTTTTTGTTCTAAGCGGTTCAGGAACGTCAAATTTAGGGTTTAACCGAAATCCGGAAACGTTAAAATACTGTTTCTGTTCGGAACAAACCTATTGGAAAAAAATTCTGGTTCAAAGCCCTGTTTCAAATACTAAGTTTGAGCAAAGGGATGCACCCAGCATAAGGGGGGGGGGGGGGTTGGGGGGGCGCACGTCGAAAAGTTTCAGAACCACTGAGTTACAATATGTTTTTGTAATACATACAGTATAAAAAGATTAGGAAAATTTTTATTTCTCATAAGAGCCATGTAAATGGTTATGGTTTGCTTGATGTCTGAACAATGTAGGAATATGCTTACTGTCAGATGGCATTTATGCCTTTGACGAAAGTAGTTTAATCTCAAAAAGGTTTTCTTTTAAGACAAAAGAGGGTCTAGACATAAATATTAAATGAGGACTTTTAAAGTTACCATGGGTTTTAACAGCTGCATCTAAATACAATGGAACATCTGCACATTCAGTGATAAATCTGATATTCCCCAGACAATGGCAGTTTAAAGCAGATTAGTGTATCAAAAGCTTTTGTTCGGATATACGCTCAAAACCCTCAAATGCCAGTATGAACCCTTTCACAAAATCAACCTACAACATATGGGAGACAGTATATTCTCCATTAACCTTAAGGTAAGTTTATTTAATATTTATGATTTTTAACAAAACACGTAAAGGAGTATTGTCTCTAAATTATTAAAATTGTTATGATAAAAAGCATTTTTGAACAGGTGCTCAATGCCGTGAAAATTAAAGATGCTCTTGTGCTTTTTTAACAATAGTAGGCTGACATTAAATTGTAACGCACAACTTATTCTCTATGAAACAACAGTCACAGTGGAAATGCTGCGATTTTATTATGTATCTTTATTCTTCTAGTCTTGCTGAGTGTTTGGTGGTTCAGATTTTTGGGTCAACGTGTAAACAAGAAAATGTCATTCACAACCACCGATGTTTGACCTCTGCTTGCCCCCATGCACTTCAGATACAGGATTTGAAGATCAGTGGGCTGAGCCAAAAGCTCTTGGAAAGGTTACACAAAATGCTTAGTTTGCTGTCACGTATAGCGTCCAGTGCATTCGGATTTCTTTGCAGGGAAGGTTCATTGTGTATTTTGAAAAGCATATAAATAAACTTTAGGATCTGGAATAAATGTGAGTTTTGGACTTCAAACTGGACTAAGGAATTATGTAGTCTTTATACTGTCTGTTAAAAAGGAAACGCTTGCAGAAGAAATTTGCACAATGCATTATGCACCTTTCCTAAAGGTTTCAATGTCTTGTTTCACTTATTTTCCAAATAAATCATATTTAAGTACTCACATTTCATTCATGGTCTTGTTATTTGTAACTCCTCATTAAGGATTATGAAATATTGTAAGTAAGTACTGTATGAGACCTTCATATGCGTTCATAATACAGTAGTCTATGTTACTGAAGATCTATTTTAAATCCTAGTGTATGTGGTTGTAACCTGCAGGTACAACGGCTTGATTAGACATCACTCCTCTTGTTCTTTGTGTTTCCGCCCGCTGCTATTCTGTAGATTAGCTCTCGATCACAGCATGCGTGGCCGCGACTCTAATAACAGTAATCCAGTCAACGGATTTGGGTCTGAATAAATTCGAGTGAGCGCACACCTTGTCTTAAAATCAGCTCCCTCTGCATCTGAAGGGGCACACACAGATTCTGGATGCGACTCAGCACGTATAACACAGCGTGTAATTTGACGGTACTTCATGTGTACCTCCGCAGACACAATCAACGGTAAATGGAGGAGATTCTCGAGCGGCTCAAGAGGTATTCATTACCTCCAAAGGCCTTAAGAAGCCTCTGAACAACTGCAATAATAGGGAGAGGAAAAACCAAAGGTTTGTGGGTATTCCTACCATGATAAGAGACCCTGCATGGGGAGAGATCAAAAAAACGTTCGACTTCAATCTCCTAGTGCGTGTGTGTTTTACATTTATTTTCATATTACTCTTGACCTGAATTTCCTGGCCAGTGCGTCTCCAAGTGTGCATATCTAAATAAATGTCTAATGACAAAGCTAGTACCATCTGCAAACTCATGACCAATGAAGTAGGTATGTATTTCAGTTTGAGGATTTTGACTGCATTTAATGCAACAATTGATACAAAATCCCCTTTTTGTGACTCTGGGATGCTGCTGTAGGTGAACAGTGGGCCACAGCTGAAGCCATATGGTGACAAAGGCCATCAAATCTTCCCTAAGGTCTTGTCAGTCCAGCCACAATCTATTGTCAGGCACTGTTGGTGTAAGGTGATATTCACTCTACATCTTTACAGAGGCTGTTTGCATGATAGCATCAGAAAGGCCAGACTACATGGCAATCCTTCTATCTCCCTTTTAGTCATCCATCAACCTAAATGGCAGGAAACCACCTAAGCAGCAATTCTATAATGCAATGGTTCCTGTAATATTTCCTTTCTTGATCTGTTGATGCTGGACATTGTGCAATTTATAGATGCTGTGATTGTGTAAGGTTTAAAGAAACTAGTGCTGACCTACAGCTAAAGAAAGGAACATATTGTTTTTCAAAAGTTTTGATATTTTAAAGCACATGAAGTGGAGTTTTCAGTTCATATAATTTAAATAAAATGTTCTGCAGCTCATTTGGTTGAACACGGTGTTCGCAACACAAGTGATGTGGGTTTGATGATTTCCAGGAGCACACATTGCTTACTAATAAATATATATATATATATACCTTGGTTGTTTGGCTGTTGCACAATTTTTACATCTGGCTTGACATGGCAAAGTTCTTTGTTGTCCATTTTTTCATTAACTGATAGTCTTTCAAACTAATTCTGTAAAAAAAACTCTTCAGTATTACAATCGAGCTGATACTACTCACAACCTAAAGAATTAGCCGTACTTACATTGTTACACAGAGGGAGACTGATTTGCACTTTGCTAACCCGAAATGATATAGCATTGTCCGGAACTACATTCACGTAATTTAAAGCTAGAGGGGCAGATTCAAATCTGCCCATATGGCTCTCTATTAGGTGCTCACTGCATTTCCATTTTTCACCACAAATTTACATGGAGAAAATGTGGAGCGCTGTGGAGCTCAGGAGGGCAAAGGGGCAGCCTCTGCCCCTCTCAGCTCAATCATTACGTACAGTAGCCAACCGAGCAGTGCACTTAATTTACGACTTAAATTTGTCAAGAAATTAAAAAAAATATTAGTTGAAAAATATTAGACACATTTACATATTTAAAAAAGTTTAGATTTGATTAAGTTTATTTAGAGTTTTATATTTTTATGTGAATTAATATGTTGGTGGGATACTGCCCCACCTGACCATATGAGCAGCGCCTATTTAAATGCACCGTACACTGTTTTGCATAAAGTGCATAAAAGTAATATATCATTTAATCTCAGGTTTCTTTTAAAATTTCTGAATGAGACAACTGATGAGTATTAAAGCTTAGAAGAGTTAGAAGAATTTTATTAAAATATTTTATATTGAAATCTATAATTTGTGATTTTTATGGTATATTGGCACAACTGAGCAAACTTTAAGCTGAGAATAGAAAATAACAACATGTAAGATTACTGGGTTGCTCTGGAGAAAAGTGTGAAAAACAAGAGTCTTAATTTGGTCTCTAATCGCAATGCTGTCTAAAAGAAATAATTGAGATTTAAGTTGAAATATTCCGATTATGATTTTTCTTTCCAATTGTTAAAGCAACACTAAAGAGTTATTGCTCTTTGCTCCCCCTAGAGGTTAGACGCGTAATTGTTCATTAGCACTGTTGTAAATACTGCAGCATAGCTGGCTCTGATTGGATTGTAGGACTGCCGTAGAGCAGGTTTTTGTAGTTTTCACTCGAACTACAGGACCACAACCCGACGGTTGGAAACTTTTTTAGTGCGGTTTTGGCCGATAGAGGGCTGCAAAGCGAATGCGAAAGTGCCATTCACCCTGTTTTGGGTGGATGAACCACTGAAACTTTTTTGGAAACGTTATTTTAAGGTAAAAAAAAACTCTTTGGTGTTGCTTTAAGGGTCCTGAATGCAGATGATGATCTTTCATTTCAACAGTATGAAGTCGTAAATCATGCAAAAACGTATGATTTTCATTATAAAAACAATAACAAAACCTTACCACAACATCACAGAGGCAAAGGCAAATTGTGCAAAAATATATATGAATGTGGTCGTACAAATTAATATGAATTTGCCACCTCAAAAATACATACGAATTGCCATGAGATAGCTCTGGAAGTTCCTCTCATGTAGGGGAACACAGATCAAAAGTGAGGAAAATGACATAAATGTGTCATGAAGTGGTTTAATGCACTTCCTAATGCACTTTTCTCAGCAGCTCTTGGCTAGATTTAATAACAACATACAGAGAGGGCAACAGATCAGCTCTGTGAATTCCTGGGATGAAACCCATCTGCATATTGCTCTTCTACAGCCGTGCAAAATCCGGCGGTTTATTAATTCCTTCCCAAATTGCTCCTGTCTGTTGCAATCACATTCTTCAAAGCATCTAATAAATAAATGCCTTTTAATGTATGAAATGGGGCTCAATTTAAATAGATCTAAGACTCACTGAAGGTCAGCGGGTTATGAGGATGTAATCCGCTATAGTATGTGGATCTCAGTTCTCTCAATTTGGATCTTAATAACATGATAAATTCCTAATGATTTTTTCATCAGGGATTATATGGGCAAGAAACTACAAGCTCATTATTGAATGATGGATCAATGAAATGTGGGAAAGATTTAAAATATTAGAAATGTTTCAGTATAATGAAAAACTAGGATTACTAGTTAATTTTACATTCACGTTCCATTTAGGCATTTTGCAGACGCTTTTATGCAAAGTAACTTGCAAACGTGAGGATAAACAATAGAGTTGCATTGTCCTCTAGGGAACTAACACTAGTCCTACACAAAGTTTCTTTCAGCTTATAAAGAGATGTAAATAATATTTCAAACTATTCTTTCTTTGTACAAAAAACGTGATCTCACGGAAAGTCGTGTTATAGTTACAAAAAAAAATATTTGTGTCCATGGCACGAAATTCAGCTTTTTTCGTGTCTTGAGCACGAATGTCTTTTTCGTGTCACTCTATAAATAGTTTTTCGTGTCCGTGGCACGACTTTCTTTTTTGTACCATTTTATGTATAGTTTTCAATTTTTTTCCCCTATTTTTAAATCATTGTCGCTTGGGTTTAGATTTGGGGTTTGTGTTAGAATTTTCTTTATGTATTTGTTTCTACATCTTTTTCTTCTGCTTTTAAAACTGTTCTCGCCTGGAGTTGGGGTTTGGGTATAGGATGTCTAAAAATGTAACAAAATAGATTATAACCCCAAGCAGCAATGTAAGAAAATAGGAAAAAAAATGAACAATACATAAAATGAAATGAAAAAAAAGTTGTGCAACGGACATGTTAAACTATTTATAGATTTGTGTGAATTTATAGAAATTTGTGCGAATGACATGAAAAAGACATTCGTGCTCAAGGCATGAATTTCTTGCCATAGACAAAAATAAATAAATCTAATTTTTCGTGACTATAACACGACTTTCTGTGAGATCAGTCTGTTGCACAGATACCAAAGTCAAAAACATTAGCTATCATCAGAATTATTCCAGAATTTACTACATTTTTTTCGTGTCTTGAGCACGAATGTATTTTTCGTGTCACTCGCACAAATTTCTATAAATAGTTTTTCGTGTCCATGGCACGACTTTCTTTTTTGTGTCATTTTTGTGTCTATTTTTAAGGAATATGGAATAAATTGTAACTACAATATTGCATATTTATTGGGTAATATTTGAATTAAATACAGCTGAGATCTTCATAAAGTATCTTTGCCTTTAAAAATTTGTTTTTTATTCTTTAATTCTTTAAAGAACCAAACTAAATGGATTTGAGTTGGATGCACAGATTTTTACTGCCCATCTAAACAAAGTCTTAAGGGTCTCTTGAGCATTTCGACACAAGCAGAGCTTCAGCACCTTCCCCACACCCATGACTATACAGCAGTGTTAAAAGGTCAATAAAAATAAGATATTGAGTGTTAAGAGGAAGATGTCTCCAATGGATGAATGTGCTTATTGAGTTTTTTTTTTTTAAGGTTAATATCTCATGTCTACTAGCTATACAATCATCTATTATGGTTGATCAAAACACATCTTACAATCAATAATGCCTAAATGAAACCAAGTTCGCTGAGATAAAAGGTAACTCTTTGTGACAAATAAAAACCCCAAGCCCACTGCCACCCTGCATCCTGCATTTTTTCCTGCTGGTTGTCACTCAAACCCCAACCAAGAAAGTCATTTGATGGTAATATTTTGCTCAGCACGACATCTCATTTACTCTCCCTAATCATCATTTCGTTTTACACACCCTTTCCTCCGCTGACGGGAGCCCCGTCTTCCCCACCCAGTCATTTCTGATCTGGGTGGCACACTCCCATTCGGGTCACCGCCTCCGAGCAATACTATTCACAAGGGAACCGGAGGAGGGATTTACATCTCCAGGCCGAGTTTTCCCCTCCATTTGTTAGAATGCCAGGTCACCGCACTCCTCGCGCAATGGAGGCAAGATAATGGCTCTTGGACTGGCTCCTATTTATTACGCACTCAGTGTGTCTGACCTTGCTCAGGGGCTGCAGATGAAGTGGGAGAGTGTTTTTGGATTTCCAGACTGTAGTCTTATGCAGTAAGCCATACATTAACTTATCAAAGAATATCTGTATGCAGAGTTGCTTTAATGTTACCGTAGACATCATTGTTTGATCTCTTTTAGGTGAGGTCTGTAATGCAGAATGTGATTGATTCATATCCTTGTGCCAGATAGTAACCCTGATCAGGTATGTTTCACATGATACAGTGGCGGCTGAGATATTTTTAAGTCCAAGAGCAAAAGCACTATGTGTAAAGAATCCGGGACAGTAGCTCTCAGCTAACTGTGATGCATTAGGCAATCGCGCTCTTAACCTTCCTCTATAACAGAAATATTAGCCAGGTATGCTAATGCTTTTTGAGGTTTCTATGGCGGCAGTGGTCCCCGGCTCAGCACAACAAAGGGATAATAACATAACCATACCATCCATATGCTATTAACAAAATGGGATCTAAACATCTCTATCTTCCTGCTTTAGATGGATAATGTTACTCATACTTTGCTTTTTTATGGAATATGAGTGGGCTGTATTCAGAATTCCCAGGGGCCATTTTGAAAAAACAAAATGCAGGGAAAGCTTCTCAGAGTGGCCACTTAGGATTTCAGATGAGAGCGTGTGGTATTACAATGTTATGAGGTATCATTAAGAAGTTTTTCTCCCTTTTTCTGCTTGAAGAGGAGCTTTTACGCACCTGCAGAGAAGCAACCTTTGACCAGGTAAAAAAAATACTACAGCACCACAGCCTTTAATTGGGCCAACTGAGTTTACAAAGCATAAAAATATGGCACAACAATTCCTGTGAAATGATCCTAGTTTTTGGTTTGCTATTCAAAAATATTTAAACCATTATTAATGCAACATACCCTGTATTGGAATTATTTTAATAAAAATGTATTCAAAATATTATTCTGGCTTATCACATCTTTTCGTTCCATTGACTTTTCATCCACATGCGGCAGTGAGGAAACAAGCAAGCAAAAAAAAGTTTCATAGTTCCAGTTTGCTGAACTCTGGCTTGGAAATTCGTTTCACTTTTCAGTTGGAGAAAAAACATTGCACAATCCAACTTTGTACAATAATAACAAAAGCAACAATAACTATATGCAAGCACATCAAAATCCATTATGTGAATAAAGTCCACATTCTAGTGCTTGATATTATATCCACTATATTGCAGTATATGTAAAATTCTGCATTCTGAAATCTGTAGCATTTCTTTTTTTATTAATGTGTGTCCTGCGAAATACAGTATGATAGCCTACATATACGGTGTGAGGCATCAAAGAAACTTCAGTGCACCTGTTTCAAAATTGCAACATCAAAAGCAGAGAAAAACGTTGGACTGTATAGCTGCGACCATTTTACAGCCAGAAGCCGAGCACAGGGGACAATCCTCCACTGTGTACTCCTCTCTATTTTAGGGCCTTGCTGATTTTCTGTTATCTTGTCTTTAATAGCTTTGATCAAATTGGAGTAGAGCAGTAGAGACTGCTAGGACCGGAATGGCCCCGGGCTTGGCACAGCACTTGTGCAAAAACACTATTATTACTGATCCAAGCTGTTGCCGTGCATTGGGTGCAATTATATTCACTTAAGGGTCCCCATAGAGATGTGGCTGCGTGATTTTAAAGTTAGTGCTTTTAGTTGTTCCAGTAAGGTTTGGTTCTGCTGAAAGAAAAGATTTTAAAATAAAGGTGGAGATAAAAAGGAAAACGGAGATGACTCTGTTCCATCAGGGAGCATTTTATGTGTTTGTTGAGGAAATGGAATGACATAGTGGCCATAAGATCTTTAACAGAGACACAACCTGCCCATATAATCAAACAAAAATTGTTGCATATTTTATTTATTTATTTGTTGGTATTATTATTATTAGTCATTTTTGTACATGCTTATCTTTGTGTGATACAGTTACATTTATTCATTTAGCAGATGCTTTCATCAAATCAATTTTCATGACAAGCAATTTATCAAAGAGCAGAAGTTAAATGCAAAAAAAAAAATTGAAGAAAGAAAAGTCTTCTTAAAGGGATAGTTCACCCAAAAATTTACATTTTCTCATTATTTACCACCCTTAAAGTTGTTACACATTCTTTGTTTGTCAAGTTGATACAAAATTATTTTGTTTTGCTGAACACAAAAGAAGATTTGTAATCAAGCAGGAAACAGGAGCACAAGTCAAATCCATAGTAAGAAAAGAAAATACTATGGAAGTCAGTGGTGCCTCAAAAATGATGTGTATACAAACATTGCTCAGCTAAAAAAATGTACAGGTTTGTAACAACTTAGGGTAAATGATGACAAATTTTTATTTTGGGTTGAACTATACATTTAAACCCATATACAATGAATAAAACAATAAGTACAAAAAACTACACTTCCAGCAAATATGGTTATTTTCATTGCGAGAATCAGTTATCTTTACATAAGTTGGAGAAGGATATTTGGAATCTTCAATTCATCTAACCTGCATGTCATAGGACTGTGGCAGGAAACCGGAGTACCCGGAGAAAAACCCATGCTGACACAGGAAAAGCATGCAAACTCTAGAAAGCTTGAACCAGGGACAAAATACACTGTACACTATCTTTCTAGTAAGATGCACATTACAAGACATTATTTCTGTAATATTAGAATATTCCACACCTTACAACATATAGTATGAGAAGATGAGAAGACATTTTTTTCTGTTGTCTTTTGCCATCTGTCTGACTTTGTCTGAATAAAAACTTTTAAGTTAAAAGATACTAATTAAGTACCCATATATGTGACCCGGTCTGTGAAACCCCAGCTGAAGACATTTGTGATTTATTGTTTTCTACATAAAATCATCATACATAATAGAGTTTGTGTAGTATTGCATCAGTATTGTAGATCAGGTCAGTATTAAAAAGTCAATTCTTCATTTTACGCAAAATCTTATATCCGCTGTGTTATTTTGTCATCTTTTCTCTCTTTTTTCCAAACCGCGACAAATGCCAGTGCTCCTTTTCTGCAGAATGCAATAAATCTGCGCAACTAATCACAGCACACCATTCCACGAATTATAAAAATTAATGGTTGTACTTTGAATACACACTGATTCCTAGTTTTTCTCATCTTAGTTGTACTTTGTGATCAACACACAAACAAAAACAAAATAGTGATTTTGATGGCATTGATAAACCTATGGTGGTTTCCTGTTGCCGGGAAGAAACGTAAGCCATCAAAATAAAAAAAAATGTATGTGAGAGGCACTAGGGCGAAGGAAAAATGTTGGCTGTTGCTTGTTCTCCCGACAGCATCAAGCTTCTGTCATGCTTACACATTGACCCCAGGGGATCTCATGAAAACTTTCCATTATTTTACGCAAAGTCCACAAAAATCGAACAGGTTGTGATGGGACTTTATTCTGGATTTCAGAGATGGGACCACCTTTGTCCAAGATCTACAGAACAAACCTATAGCCTTTAAAAGCCGTGCAAATACAACAGACAATTTGTCTAAAATCGTCCTTTACTTATGCAGTGTGCAACTTCACTCATTAGCAATGATGCTGGTTCTGTTGTGAGTTCTTATATTTTCCTCTTTATTCCTTTAATGATTCAGAAAGCCATGTCAGTCTGCCTCGGCAGACAAGCCCCCTCTGTGAGAGAGCACTTGATTAATGATCTGGAAAACACTTTGCCATTTCAGCTGATTAAATAAAATTGACTGGATTTTTGCATTTTATCATAAAGTGTTCCTTGCATGCTTGAAATGACCCGAGAGAAAGCTCCCCCCCCCTCTCTCTCTCTCTCTCTCTCTCTCTCTCTCTCTCTCTCTCTCTCTCTCTCTCTCTCAGAATCTGTATTTTGTCCCTTGCATTACTAAGGGTGAGATGTTTCCTCAAGCAGAAAAACACACTCTGTCACCAGCAGATGACAGTACCTGCCAACCATGTGCGCCTCTGTACGGAAATGCGGGCCTCTGTACTGTAGCACAGAAGTTTCCTTTCAATTTCCCATCAGGTTATTGAGCAATGGGGCATTCGCTCTCTTCATTCATGTGAAGATTGGGTTTTCAAGCTAAATTAGTAATGATGTTGGCAAGTTCATCAGATTGACTTGGTTTATTTTCACTTTGTTCTGTTATAGCTCCTCATGTATTGGTTTGTTTTAGTTGTTTCTACAACTTAATAATTTTCCTTTTAAAAACATCAAATGCATTTGCATGCTTTTGCCAAAACTTGTCTAGGCAAATGCACCGGATGTGTAGATAGAACTATAGCATCAACTTAAAACCCGCAACCTTTTGTGCCCTGTAAAACTAACCCCACATAAGCCATGTTTGCCGTTTCCCTCGACTTGCTTTTACAATGTGACTATCATCCAGATCAAAAGGCTGGTGGTGAGATAAAGACGATAAAAAACACAGAACTTTGCTCCATATCTTTAGGCACAGCCACCCCCACTCGGCAACACAAATAATTACTGTCCATTCCCAGCAGCATCGATCATCTATAGTGCAGATCGTTGCGCTTTCAACACTGTAAAAAATTAAAAGTTGAGTAAACTTAAAAAAATAAAGCAACCAGCTGCAAAGCATTTTTGAGTTTACTCAACTTCAGTGGTCGAAGTTCATCCAACTACCAGTCCAACTCAGAGAAATGAGTAAGCACAACTACGGAGTTCCTGAAGTTCAGTAAACTCAAAAAAGCTTTGCAGCTGGTTGCTTTATTTTTTTAAGTTAACTCAACTTTTATTTTTTTTTAGTTTATTCAACTTAAAATTTTCTTCTAACCTAATTTTACATACTATTTTGTCACCCAAATTATTATATGGCCCTGACATTATAAGAATCCAAATGCAGGGATTACTGTAAATGCAATGCAAAGACTTTCAACATACAAACATTTTTTATTCAAACTTTGCAAAACACATTTTCTGTGGTACAGAAATTTTAATGTAAAGTTCTATACTCTAATCATCAACATGTAAAGTTCTACTATCCTCCAATCTTGCAATGCTTTTAAAGTGCTGGCATTATACAACACAAATTATTTTAAAGTGCTGGAGTAAAAACATTTGTCTTTAAGTGCTACAGTATCAAGCTTAAAATGCTGATAAAACAGTTACAACACACCTTGAATGGTATTTTAAAATGTTGTCTTACATTTAGCACATCCATGCAACAAACTTGCTAAAGTAATCAAGTAACAAACTGTTAAAACAACATTTCACCTTACATTAAAACTCAAATCTTAAGTTTCTGAACGGGAAGAACTGGAAGAACAAATTAGTGCTTGCCTTGCTTATTGACTGCAGCTACATAGACATTACTTTGTTTTTGAATGACTGGACCCGTTGTGAGCACTGGGGGTCAAGGCCAATAAACACTTTTTGAATAGTTTCAAAAGTGTATTTAAGTTCTTTGGGATAGTTCATGTTCAGGCAGTAAATCAACCCAAACAGGAGAACAACAGCAGTGGGAAGGTCTTGGACATTATCCAGCACAACTAGCTCCTCAAGAACAACAGATAGACACCTTACATTTGGACTGGAATGGATGGTACCAACATTGTCTTTGACGATACTTAAGATGCC
This sequence comes from Paramisgurnus dabryanus, assembly GCF_030506205.2. NCBI lineage: Eukaryota > Metazoa > Chordata > Actinopteri > Cypriniformes > Cobitidae > Paramisgurnus > Paramisgurnus dabryanus. Next base: position 12,155,445 of record NC_133341.1, read on the forward strand.
CATCTTCATCCCCTTTGTGTATTGGTCTTCTGGCTCTGTGTCCTGGAGTAAAAAGCAGCATAAAAACAGGGTTAGTAAATTTAATTTCTCTTAGTTTATATCTGCTGTATTCATATTCTTGTACACTCTTTAATTTTATTTATTCTTTACTATTGCTACACTTTTTTAATCTCATGAATGTGTACTTTATTGTTTTCACAGGTTGAAGATCAGAGGGAATGTCTCAATATCAAGTTTTTCAATGTCTCAATATTGCGAAACAGTAATATTCCATTGTGTTCGCTTTGGCATAACACTTAATGAATTTGTGCCCTCAGGTGAAATCAGACTGATCACTGAGAAAAATTAAAACGGTAACACTTAACAATAATGTTTCATTAGTTAAACGGATACTCCACTCTAAAGTGAAAATTCTGTCATCATTTACTCACCCTCATGTTGTTTCAATCCTTTATGAATTTCTTTCTTCTGCTCAACAGAAAGGAAGATATTTAGAAGAATGTCAGTAACCAGACAGTTTCATGGTCTCATTGACTTCCATAGTATATATTTTTTCCTACTATGGAAGTCAAAAAGACCAGAAACTGTCTGGTTAATGACATTCTTCTAAATATCTTCCGTGTCTTGACTTTTTGACTCGTTTAGAAGCGTCTCTTGACTGCTTCAGAATGGAGGTCAAGGGCCATGCACAAACATGTCATTAAAACAACACTTAACGTTCATTTTCAAAACTGTGCTACTCACCGAGTGGTTCGTGGTGTTTGTTGATGATTAAAAACAAGTAGTGTAGCAAAATACAGTTGCTGTCGTGTTTAATATATTTGTTTTTAATCATCAACGAACACCACGAACCACTCGGTGAGTAGCACAGTTTTGAAAATGAACGTTAAGTGTTGTTTTAATGACATGTTTGTGCATGGTCATTGACTTCCATTCTGAAGCAGTCAAGAGACGCTTCTAAACGAGTCAAAAAGTCAAGAGACGACCCATTGTCAAAATTTCATTGTCCATCACTGTAGTTCATCCAAAACAAACCAGAAATGAGACTCAAAGTGTTAAATACCAGAATTATCCTTTAAGCATTACCAAGTATTAAATAAACTTTTTTTTACCATCACTTTGTCTCCTAATTTCTCTTTTCCCTGCCCTGCCTCATGTCAGATAAAACAGTTAGTTGATGCATCTTCTTACCAGGCAAGTCCTCAGAAAGTTTCCTGATTTTTCTCTCATAAACACCGGGAGCCCTTTGAGAGCTGTAGCCTTTCTATGAGCAAGGACATCAGAGGTCTGAAAGACAGAAAAACAAATACAGAACAAATTATATACATGTTATATCCAACCAGAAGCAGAAATAACGCTCCAAATGTAAGTTTTACTGGCAGAGGTTTTCTTTTCAAGAAATCATCAAACTTTCATGTGGACTTTGTAACTTTGCAGATCGATTGCATGCACAAATACCTACATTTCACATTAAAAAAGGGGTAGCATCCAAAAATATCATGTTAGTTCACTTTAACCAGAGATTCTTGAGAGAGATTTGATAAATACCTGATTATCAAGTTGGTCCAGGAGGGTTTTCATTTCCTCTCCATATGCTCCACCACGGGCTCTGTACAGCTTGATCATCGGTGATGCATATTCATCCAAAGATGAGAAAAAGGTACTCTTCAGGTTGGTTTGAGTAATCCGGTAAAACTCAGCAGATACCTTTAAAAAACATAGTTAACAGTAAGAATAAAGTCTACACAATGTAAAAAACACAAGTCAATTCATATTTAAAAACTTACCTGATCTTCCAAAAACAATGCTGGCCATTCCCTTAGGACATCAGCCACAAGAGGTTCTTTGTCGACTATTTCCTTTCTTCTCAGTGGGAATTTGACTGTGTCGTGTTTCTTCAAATGATTCCTGATATGGTTTAAAAACTGAGATGGTTGACAAACATCTTTAAAATCACATAACTCACATGAAAAATTAAAGTGCTCTTTAACTGCAGTAGTCTGTTTGTGTGCTCTTGACAAATGTGATTTTAACGCACCTACAGTTTTGAAAGTGCAGATGCAGTCAGTATACAAGCAAGGCTGCTGCCAGGATCGTACTTGATAATGGTGAAATCTGTAGTGTTTCAAAAGGACCTCTCTGCTACTGTGGGCAAATTTGCAAAACTTACACTGCATTCCAAATCTATAAAAAGAAGAAGAATTAGTTAGAGATGTGCAATGTTACATTTCTACAAAATTAACATTAAAGGTAATTAACGAAGAATGAACAATACTTGTACAGCATTTATTAATCTCAGTGTTAATTTCAACATTTACTAATACATTATTACAATCAAAAGTTTTATGTGTTAACATTAGTTAATGCACTATGAACTAAAACAAACAAATAATGAACAACCGTTTTTTTATTAACTATTATTAAAGATTAATAAATACTGTAAAAAATGAATTGCTCATTGTAAATTTATACATTTACTAATGTTAAAGAACGAGACCTTAATTTACAGTGTTACCATATACTAGGGCTGTTCCGAATACCATTTTTTGAGCTTTGAAGCTCTAGTAGAAATCAAATCAAATATTCGAATTTCGAAGCTTCGGAAGGAGGGGATGAACATATTTTTCTCTTTAATAAAGGCAGGAATCTCTGTGTGTGTGTGTGTGTGTGTGTGTGTGTGTGTGTGTGTGTGTGTGTGTGTGTGTGTGTGTGTGTGTGTGTGTGTGTGTGTCTGTCTGTTTACAGTTGTACACATGTGGCGGATATGTTGCTGCGGACCCAAGGGAGTGTAGAGCCTTTTTTTCGTGCAATATGGACATGATGTGACACGTTTAGAATTAATAAACTTTAAAAATACTACAGAACAGCGCAAGCCGGAAGCGGTGTGCCTATCAGGCGCCATGCTAGAACAACATTAGTGAAACAAAACACAAGAGCAATACTTTTAATAAGGTAGCCTAACATTTTTCTAACAAACAAACACTCCCGTATCAGAAATTAGCAGCACAGTAATTACTGACAATGTAAAGTGTAGGCTACTTAAATAAAACAACGAAAATAAATGAACGAAGTTCAACAAACTGTAATAAAACGTTAGCATACATTCAAAATCTAGTTTATTTATAACACTTACAGCATCCAATATGTTTTTTTCATCAGTAGAACAATAAAGAAGATATTTTGCAGAAACCCCAGTGCTCCGTCATGCAAGTCAACCGATCCGCCACGTCGAGAGGTAAAGCATATATATCCAATACAAAAGTAATCCCCCACAACTACGTGTGACATATTGACGTCTTGTGAAGCAAATCAATCAGTTTTTGCAAGAAACTGAACGTTATTTACAACACTATTAGCGTGAACGACAAAGCAGGAAGCGCGCTTTACGTTCGAGGCGATCTCTTTCACTGGTGGCGTTTGGTGGCTGTTGGCTATGGATGTTGGTCTCTCTGCGCCACCTATAGAGCGGGAGCGTGAAGCGCACTTCCTGCTTGGCAAAAGCTCTGTATTAACGCAGTAAAATATTTATATATATATATATATATATATATATATATATATATATATATATATATATATATATATATATATATATATATATATATATTCCAATCTCAAAACTGAAAATCGAATGTCAACCCACGGAACGAATATTCTGGTCCAGCCCTACCATATACCACACATATGCTACGTTAATAAGAATGAAATAATATCGTAAAATATTTAAAGCGTGCCACTATAAAACAAAATAACAGAATGTGGAACAATAACGTTTTATGGAGATAATCTTATTTCTATAATCGTTTGAAGACTAAATCAAACTTATATTACGGTTCAATCACATGTTCTGAACACTTGGTCGTGTATAACTTAATGTTACAGCACAGTATGCCTGTAGTAAACAGAGGACGAACATTATGAACAAAATTAACACTATCTACCACACAAAATCCACTTCTATATATGTAATTGTTTTAATTGACACACTCTAACCGTGTATTTTTTATGACCTTCAAATGTTAGCAGCTGAACTATGAAGATTGATATCGCTGTCTGAGCTTGTTTGAAAATACAACGTGCTATAGAATGAGAAATGAGTTATTTTTTAGGAACATAACATTGCACTTTATAGTTTAGGAGTACACTTTATTTATCTTAATTTCAACAATAAAATAAAAACTTACCTCTTAACAGACGAAATCCTCCCGAGTCCCTTCGTCAGCGTGGTTGAAGAGGGAAACCCCGTGCTAGTTACCGCGACGACAGACCGCGCATGCGTAACAACAGGAAGTTTAACGGTCGAAATTAAAAATCGAAATATTACGTTTTCTCAACTTAATTGTTTCTGTTTACTGGACAAAATAATAGTTCACTTGCAGTTAAATAGTTTTTATAAGTAAACTCAACATTGCAGTCAAAAATTTGCCCACTCAACTTAAAATTTTAAACTGAGTTAACAATTTGCAAGTTGGATTTTTTACAGTGAAAGGAGGTCTCTCTTCATCAACATCAAACCCATTTGAGTGGAAAAACTGCAGTGTCCAAATGATGTTTACACTTGGGCTCTGATGTCTCTACTTAGTGATATACCCAGTGTAGCAGGCATACTTCCCTCACTAAGGCTGGATCGAGCTTTATGGCCCATTGGGTACAGAGCTCCAATAGCATTATGTTCCATTTACACAATGACTAAATAGCCTGGCTGAAACTTACTTCATTTTTAGAAACAGGAACAGGATTGATGAGTTACAGGAATAGGAAGCTATTTAATGTTAGGTATGCAACAATTGCAGGAATGCGAAGTTTTGATCATAGACTGGGTTTAAATAAATGGCATTAAAGCTGCAATCCATAAGCTTTGGCGTCTCTATCGCCATCTCAGTTTGAACTATAACATTGTAGTTATTTGCGAAATCATTTTCTGTACGTGTGTTGTGCTTCTCCCCGATACTCTGCACAGATTTATATGATATCTGTGATCACCGCATCAGAGTACATCTGACATTTTACATCAAAATGAAAGTTACAAGTAAATCCAAAGTGTCATATATCAGAAAACATGGCATATTAACAAGTACAGTGTTTCTCTTAAGGCGGCCCACCAAAAAAACCCAACCGCTACAAATACGTTTTTTTGCACAGTATGTTTTTCACTACCTCTCTCTCACGTGGCATGAGTCGCCACGCCCCGCTTATACTTAACGCATCCCCCATGTGAAGGCGCCAAGAATGTCATTGCAGGGAGGGCGGTCGTGCATGCTGAGTGCGCAAGATCCCATTGAGTGGGGACGGTGGCATTTTGCGTCTTTGCCTGCATTCAAAAATGAAAAAGTCTGTGGGAAACACAGAAGTAATAACTGTCATGTTTGTTATGACTAAATGAAATTGAAAATGTTTCAATAGATGCCTTACCTGTTCAGAGGAAGCCGTCTCTGCTGTAGTATTTAATACTGAAAAGACCTGCTCCTGATATTACATCTTGCCAGTGATGGGAATAACGGCGTTATAAGTAATTGGCGTTAGTAACTGCGTTATTTTTTTCAGTAACGAGTAATCAAATAAATTACTGTTTCCCCCGTTATAACGCCGTTATCGTTACTGACATTAAAATGCTGCGCGTTACTAAAATTGATCTTACTGTAGTGAATAGTGATTTTCAGCCGAGATGCTCACTCTCTCAGCCAAACACTGTTTTTCTCTTGTGTGTGTTGTGAGAAACATAACGGATGGTGATTGGCTTAATTTCCATCGGTAGCCAACCAGAGGCAGAGTTCACAAAAAGGCCCGCCCACACGCGCAGTCCAAGTCAGAGGAGCGAGCAGCAGTGTTAAAAAGTCTGAGCAACTTGGTCACTTTGTCGCTAGATTTAGCAACTTTCTATCACTTTAGCGACTTTATAGGACAAATCTAGCTATCTTTTCCGGCGTGGTTGGAGACTTTTGTAGACTGACATGAAAATACGCGTCGTTTTCTCTTCTCAACGAGCAGCGGTGCTGCTGCTGACTGTGCCCCATCTCAAAGCACCGGTCATCGCGCATCAATCACTCCGAAAACACCAGCGACAGGGCGATGGCAAGTACAACACGCTCAAAGGTAGCGGTCGCAAACACGAAGTATAAAGCACTACTTTTCCATTGTTGAGGTGAAAGGCAATAATGTTTGTGTAATGTGCAACTTATGCCCATGAAGAAAACGTCTCTCCACGTCTGTGGCAAGTAATTCTGATCTAATAAAGCACATCACATCGTCACATGCTGCCACAAAATTTGTGATTTCTCTTTAGTATCCATTTTAGTCATTTAACATATTTAATTTTGTAAGGTGCATAAGTTATTTGAAATATAAAAAAATTTTAAGTAACGCAGTAATTACTTTTCCTGGTAATTCATTACTTTTATAATAATGTAACGCAGTTACTAACTCAGTTACTATTTGTGAGAAGTAATTAGTAACTATAACTAATTACTTTTTTAAAGTAACGTTCCTAACACTGCATCTTGCACGAGCTCTTTCGCGTTCCCGTTTTTAACTGGAGATTCTTCACAGTTTGAGCTTTCACAGATAATTCCCCAGATGTAAGGTTCGATGTGACATATTTACATGACGTTTCCCTTCTTCAGAATATCATTGTTTAAAACTTTACAGATTAAACACCGCCATCTAGATGTCAAGTTTAAACTCTAAGCAATTGTTGTCTAAACAAGGCTACACACTCCCACCCGCAGCACATGCAATGAAGTAGCCGCTCCACTTATTTCTGTTTACGAATGTGACATAATCACGAAAATAATGACTTTTTCAAACTTCTTCCGCAAAAAAATGACCAGGTAACGTTCTCCGATAACGTTGTCTCTTAGCGCGCTACGAAGACTCTTAAGTTAAACCTTAACTACGGGTATACCTTTCCTACGTGTGTTCTCCGAACTATACCTTAGGATGTTGCTTAAGGTAAACCTTCTTAAGTTCGACCTTAGCGGGTGCTGTCCATGGTGGAGGTGCTGAATAGGTTGATATCGATTGCTCGACAATCAATTATTCACTTCCTGTAATAGATTTTGCTGCGTTATGAGATAGCGGTGTTCTTTTTAAATAAACATTTTAGAAATCGTTAAAAGTTCAATTTATTTATTTATCTGGTAAAAAATATTTCAAATTGCAAACAACTAAGTTCAACCTTCTATATTTTATAACAAACCCGTGCAAAACCCGCAACTTTATTTCCAAACGTATCATGCATAAACTGCTCCAATGCATCCGCTATGCCTTCACTTGAAAGAATAATTAATATTAGGGGTTCCCAATAAGTGCGTTGCACAGGGGAATAAGGTGGGTCGTGCAAGTACTTGGCTGTGCATTACACTTAAAATATATTAAAGCAAACTGCTGTTGTTCATTAGTTCACGCGTTTATTGTGCTTGGACACTGGATGCGCAAGCAGCGTGGTTACAATGAGGATAAAGCTTAATGGACGCATTTCTGGAGCCTGTCTGTCTAAATATAACATATAAAATATTATATAATAGCCTATATAAATATATAGTATGATTGCTTTAGATTTTAGCTTATTAGTATATGTGGACATTTTGTTGACCTTATGATACTATCAGTGTCTACTAATGTTGTTTACTATCAGCAGTGAACAAGTGCGCAGTTTATTTTGAATGCTTATAAAGAATATGGCATGCAGTTGCCTTTTTTTGTAATTTTACCCAATTTATTTATGCAGCTAAAATACTAGCCGGTAGACTATGATTTAACGGATATGAAATGCACAAATTAAATAGTAGGATTCGCTGTATAGCTGCCAGTTTCACCAACTCCATCACCCAAAATATATTTTTTAAATAGTTTCTTAATCCTGTAGCATTTAATAGTTCGCAGCTGTTGTCCCCTTGGAAAACATAATTAAAAATCTAACAACCAATGTAATGATGTCTAATTATGTGAATGTTTTATTCTTTACTAAACACGGAGTGTATTGCAACGTTTTTTTTTACAAATATTTAGTATATAGATTGCAATGTAAGCTTTTATGAAAGTGATGGCCCCTGGAGTCATGTGGGATAAGGTATAGCTAAGAGTGCTCCAGACCAACCTTACGAACGTATGACTTACAGAAGGTATACATAACTAAGAACGTTTTGGGAAACACGTATTAGCGATAAGGTACAGTTTAAGGTACAACTTAAGAACGACGTAGTGTTAAGGTAGTTTCGGAGAACGCAGCCCAGGCCATTCAAATTATAAATAGTTATTATAAGCTTACAATTGTGAAATGGGGTAAGATAAGGAGATAGTGTTAGACATTGATTTTTATGTACTTATTTACAAACTAATTTTTGATTATTTTTAACTGAGAAAATGTTACAGATTGCAGCTTTAATAACAGGGTTAAATGTATAATTTATTATAAAATTGCTCGTACATTTGGTGTCATAATTTTTTCTGCTTTTTCAAATTATAAATTATTTTAATAATTTGGTACTTATGGATCACAAGATGTTACAGGCCATAACAATATAATATTTTTTAGTAAAAAGTGTATTATAAAGCTGATAATCATTATTATATGTTGTGTACATTCTGTTACCAACACTGTAACAAATTTCTGTAGAAATTACAGTATTACTGGGTATTACTGGCAACCAGCTGCTAGTAACTTACTGTAGATTTTACATTTATGTTATTTACTGGCAACAGTTTGTTCAAAGTTAAATTAACATGAATCATTTTCAGTCTTTATCTTCTACAGTAAGTTAAATCTATCAAAATTATAAAATCACCTGTGTGTCTATTGCACAAACCTCTATTACTTATACATACAGTATATTATTGAGATAATGTATCCATTAATAAAACAGTGTCAGTGTCAATGATTATTATTGTTATAATGTTATATTATTAAAATGTTATATTATCTAGGTAAAGTTAAAACATCCAATATAAAAGGACAGGGACGGGGGGGACTCATGTGCTGTATTTCAAGATTTATAAATCGAGTCTTATAAAGACTTTTCCTCTCCTTTGTGAGAAGAGAAGAAAAGAGATAAATTTAACTTTTTTTCATCAATATGTTTCTCCTCCACTGCAGTTCTCAAATTTTATTCATGTTAGCGCATATTCAAATATGGCCTGTCAAAAAGTCTCATGCCACGTTTGATGCCAATGGTGCAAAAAAAGATCAGTGTGCATCAATCACATGAATCAAATCACATGAATAATATTTCAGACCCATTTACATTTATGCATTTGGCAGATGCAGAAGCAACTCACAGTGCATTCAAGCTGTACTGCTCCTTGGAAATCGAACCTACAACCTTTTGTGCTGCTTATACAATGCTCTATCAACTGTGCAACAGCAAGACACAAATAGTATAGCGCAAGATTTGGTCTCTTCCATAAACAAAAAATGTTGCATGACTTTGGGAGACTTAGTGGGGTGCACAAAATTATTAAGGTTACTTTTATGGTGAGTTTTTTCATAATTTTGGTGTAATCAACAGCAAAAAATTCTAAAACCTAAGTCAAAGTTTATTCCTTGAGGCCAGGTTAAATGAGCTCATAAAAGCAATGATCTGTATAGTGTACTCCCTTTTGAACAAGCCCAACTGGACCTGGGCTTTATTTGCATAAGTGTAATGATGGAGCAGGATGATGCTATGAGACGAGGGAATGCCGAGCTGGTAGCGGATAGCTGCTGTGAGACGTGGCTGCTTAATGGCATCCTGACAAACAGCTGGCAGTCTGTGGGCAAATATTTATTTAGTATGCAAACCTGACATCACCTGGGCTTATCGCTACATAAACACCTTGTGTAAACAGGCAGATGATGGCTTGTTCAGCTGTGCGGAGTCAGAGAATGAATTTCACAGAAATGCAATGAAGCACATTTTCATTCTGATCATTACTGTGAAGCTCTGGCCGTAGTCATTTAAGTGCATGCTCCCCCCTCCCGTATTTGCGGCTTGCTTACTTGAAGAGGTCACTGAAAGGTCATGCCATTATACTACAGTACCGTTTTACAATTGACTTCACGGTAGATGTTAAATTTAGATTGGCATATATTTTAAATGCGATAACTTACAGTAATAAATGTCTTTGTTAGACATGTTCCATGTGCTTACTGTAGTAATAACAGTCAATTATGTTATTTTTTATGTAAAGATGACATTGTTTGAGATGTCTTTGTCATGACAACTTGACATTACCAAGACAACATAACTGACCAATTTTTACCAGTGATACAAATTGAATTTGTCATTAAAATGTCATTAAGTGTTAATACTCTGTCAAATAGTCTTCAGTTCAAAAAGGTTTTTTAAGTTTCCTCCAGATGTTAGAGAAATAAAATCAATTATCCAATAATAAGAAGAAGAATTAAAATTTATAAAATTATATTGCATTTGGAGACCAATTAACCCAAATTTAAATGAAAACAGGACAATAATGGGTTAACCCATGCAGCGTTGGGTCAATATCCCTGCAAAAACAGTTAATTACATTAAATTAATTAGTTAAATTAATTAAATGGTTTTTTTTTAGTTTTTATATTCTTGTTTTTTATATTGAATGTCCCTCAGTATAAGGAAAACAAGTTCTGTTAGTTGTCATTTTTTATGTATTGTGCACATACATAAAGTTAAGTATAATCTCCATTTTGTTAAGGTATTTAAAATAATTTTACATAGTATTAACACTTATTAACATTTTAATGACAAGTTCAATTGGTACCACTGTACTGCCCTCAAAAGCCTAAGTGCAGTATCTACGCAAACACTGAAACTGAGAAAAATGGCTTTAAAGTTTTTACACTAGCCAGCCAAACATGTTGTAGGTAGATTAGTGGTAATGCATTCATGTAATGCCTTGTTAGGAAGAAATTTTTTAAAGATAAAAACCATGACCACCGATGTGACCTTTGACTCCCAAAATGCAGATACTGCACTCTGCCTTTGAAAGACAACTAAAACACTATTGCAAAAGCAAAGTGCAGTATCTACGAACTAAATGTGTTCATTCAACTTTTTCTCATGCTTCTTAATACATTTTGATTGTTTTTAATAACTGTAATAGTTTTATTTATGTTTTTGAATGCTAAAAATGCTCCTTTTACCACAAAGAGAGTATTTAACTCACTTTATTAATTTTTATTTATTAAAAAAATTACATTAGACGAGGTTTACTTTAAAACAGTAGTTAAAAATTAACATAATTTAAAAATAGAAGAACATGTTTGTCCCGAAGACATTATTGTTTCAAATGTACTATAAGTGGTAACTAACAGTATGTACATTTTAGTTAATTTTCATCTCAAAGTAGCACAGTTATGTAAACTTAGATATTTTTAAGATTAGCTTTAGAAGTACTAAACTAAATGTTTTAATATTAAGTAGCCTACAAAATTAGTTCGTGGAGAAAGAGCACTTATTATGGAAGTGTACTTTTTCACATAGTGTGCTTTCTGCTGGCCCGGCTGCGCTTGTCAGGTTGACTGGGCTCCGCTATCTTTGCCTAACAATAAAACTTTACCAGACTCTTATCAAACTTTTGAAGGAGTAACCCCTGCCAATACAATTTGATTAGCTGCCTAAAAAGTGGAGAGATGTTCGAATCAACAAACACCAATGCGCTTGAATCGGATTATATCATTATTGTCAGAGGATATTGCCTTCAATGGACGAGCACAGGTAGGTCAAAACTTGCTAGCAGCTGGCTAGTCAATGTTAACTACTTATAAAGCTGTAATTTGCCTTAGCATGAGTTATTATTTAGCTATCTTCCTTACCAGTATTTGTTTTTTTGCGTTTTAACGCGAGTTCAACCATCATTTGGCCGCGGGATTGTGCCATGGTTTGTTGTTTCTGTGTGTTACGATCGGGGGAAACCGCAGTATCTGCGGTATCAAAGCCGGAAAAACAAAGCCAGAACGCAGTAACATCACTTACTGCGGTTTGCCTTGGTATTAGCATGGATTTTGTAGTTACTGCAATTTTGACACCCTCATTTCTCTGAAACGGGACAAAATTGAACCAGGAGACTTTGTCACAAGACAGAACAGATGTCATAAAGCTCATTTCAAGCCTTAACTCAATTTCGACCAAATGTGTAGTTACTGCGCTTTCGCTTTGGACGGCAGTGTAGTTGAGGTCAAGAATAATATATTCATAATGCTGTTATAAAACTATTTGACACTCAGTTTAATGTAATGTTAAACCATAAAGCTACAGTAGGTCGTTTTTTAAGTTAATTATTAAAATAATTATTCTGTTATATCATGTTTATGACAGATTTATGACGTGAAGTTATGATGTATTGGTTTATGTCAGGTTGTAATGACAGGTTGTCATAACAAAGACATCTGAAACAATGTCATCTGTGCATTATTGAACAAATGATGCTTAATGACGGTTGTCATGAACGTGCATAAAATCTGTCATGTCATGATTATGAAGGTGTCATGTCAGACTTATGAACACCCCTTCAAGTAACGTGTTCATAAAGGGTAACTGAAGACTTTATTGGTCAAATATTTGTACAATTAATACAATTCTTTAAAGGAGACAATTTATTTCAGAAGTTACATTCAGTAATGATTGGTTGAAGTAACAGTCCCACAACTTATAAGGTGTCTTTAACTATGATGTAGATAAGATTAAAACATTTATTATGTTGTACTTAATGTGTAAATATGTTGTTCAGTGTAGGTTTAGAAGTGGGGGTTAAGGTAACAGGTGTGTTTACTATAGGTAAGGGGTTCAGGGATGGGGTGGGGTTAATTGCATGCAAATACTTTAAATGTAATTACAATGTAAACATGTATGTACACAATATTTAGATTGTATATGTACTTACTTTTGTAAGTGCTTCGTAGTTAAAGAAATCTAATATAGAGTGTGACCAAAGAAACTCTAAAGGCAGGATTTTTTAATATATACAGGTGACATAAAAATGTTTCTTTATCGTTTATATATCTCAGACGAATTCTTAAATGCGCATCTCACTCAACACCCATCACAGATGCTGCATTTCAGTCGAATGGCCTACAAAGCAACCAACACTCTAATCCTATGTGTAGCCAGCATTAAAAATTGGATTGGGATGAGATTAGATTAGGCCTGCTGGATTTAAAATTTTAGAAAGTAAAAGCTCCATTTATGCTGGAACATAATCTCCTTTCTCTATGTTGGGAGCACCAAGCTGCTCAACAGATGCCCGTAGAGATATTTGTCTTCTGAAGGTTCCACTTCTTTCTAATGACATTTTATTATGATTATTGTATTTCTTTTCTATTCGTATTCATCTTCTTTTTTCTATTTTGTTTTTTTTTTCATCTTCAGATGGTTTCATCTTTGCAGAAGCTTTGTTTAACCCAAATAGGCCAACCTGATGTCACCTGCCGTATGTATCTTCCATCAATTGTTTCAGTTCTTCCAGCTTTTACACTGATTCGTTGTTTCTTCAAAGCTAGAAATCGGATTCATGTCCTCGACTGTTACATCACCTTTATAACCAAATAATTCAGAGTGCTTTTAGAAAATTACCTCTCCCCGGGAGCTAATCCGTACTGTGAAGCGCCTCCACTCCGAAATATATAATACAATGCACAAACCGAGAAGCAATCATATCAAGAGATTGGAATTCATTTTTTTTTTATTCGACAACCATTTTATCAATTAAAATAGGTTTTATATTAAAAACCAAAAAATAAACTCTCATCAACTGAAATGAATATCAGTTTTTAGATAACAGAGAGTATTTTGTTTTTCAAGGACTGATCTGAAGCGTTTTAAGAAAGCTCTTCTCTGAAATACATTATAAATTCCCTCCAGCTGTAAAACCCTGTTAAAGTGCCCTGCTGGTAATGCTGTCCTGGCAGATCGCCCAGTTTTGCCTGCCACCAGGTCTTATAAAGCCATGCTGGACTCACTCAGAGAGCTCTTGGGTTACATCTTAATCCCTCATATCCAATCTAGACAACATCTGCAACTTTGGACTAATATGCCAATGGCACTCAATGACAGCTTAAACATACTGTCTACACTGACACCAGCATATAAGACAGACAGCTTACATTTTCATTGTACCCAAATGGTCATTCAGTGATGCTATTTCAATCCAAGTCTATCAGAAAAATATTGCCTTTTCGCTGTTTGAATTGTTAATCCTTGCATTGCTACACATCCTTAAAATGATAAAGGTATCTATTTCAAAGCCCCTTTCTCTTCATCCATTCATGTTTAGCACTGAGCATCACCTCCTGCCAGCGCTTCACTAATCTATATCTGCTTGCTATGGCACACGTTTTTAGTCTTTGACACGAGGGGTCTGCTGCCTGTGAGGGCCAGCAGGACCAGCTGTCTGAGAGGAACTGGACCCCATAGGATCCACCTTCAACCATATGGCACTTATCCGCATCTCAGCACTAGGGTCATGGGCACAGTGAGGGATCTGTTTTCAGGCGGCAACCCAGTCGAAAGCCCTGCAGGCTAACACCACTAATCTGTGCTAGAAGCCCCAATGTTCTTCTGGATTAAGAGCACATGAGGGTAGAGAGGGGGGTCATAAGAGCCTCTGGCACAATCTGACCTTTATCTCATTGACGTTTAAAAAATCTATATGGCGATTTGAAGAAATAAAACATGAAAAGCAGCATGCAGGTTTAAAACATAATGATAAGTTGCTAAAAATGTTTCCTTTAAGTCTGAAGTTGAAACAGATGCCTGTTGTCACTGTATGTTTGCCTGCTATTGATGAACAGATCCCGTATATCTGATAGTCAAAGAAAGAGAATGAGGGATTACCAGGTGCGTAGCAGTTACACACCAGTGGCAGAAGGGTTAGTGGAATCTTATCATGATCCTGGTCCACCTGACGTACGTAAACTGACGTAAAAGTCTGCGTGGCCAACATCGTCTCTCCTCTGAGCTTTGTTGTTATTCACGCAGACTCTTCATGCTCTCAACAAGTGTCTCTCAGACTGTCTACTTTACAAAGGAGGACGCGGGTGTGTTGAGTCGAGGCGTGTCTAGTGAAAGATTCGCTGAGAAATTCTTGGCTACTGTAATCGAGATCAGTTATCTGCTGGTATTAAACTTTGTTTTTTTTTTGCTTCCATGAATGGGGTGGATCTGCGCCATGAAGCTACTTATATTTGCCTTATATGCCCAAGACCAGGAAACAGGAGACATTAGCCTAATGATTGATTAATTGATCAATGTAACCGGTAATACTTAGATCAAAGCAACAGCCGCCATCACTATTCCCACACGGCCTGTGGGGCTCTTACATCACCGGGCCAAACAAGCATCAGCCCATCAGCCAAATGCATCGTGTACCATCCTGTACCGCACCCTGAGCATGGAATCATGGGTGTGAGAAGACCCATCCTCCCTCAGGCAACAGGTAGCGGGACGCCTGCCATATCTTTGAAGCTGATATTACACTCAACAAAGAACATTAAAATGGTGTTATATAGCAATGCTGTTCTTGGTGCTTGTATTTTGACAGGTCCCTTTCACCTTGGATTTATTACAGTTGCTCAGTTGTTCTATAGGGATAATAGATGATCCACTGCGCAACTGTGTGTGTGTATATATTACACCTGTAAAACTATACAAAACGGAACATATTGCCGATCACTTCAAGGGCAAACAAAGAGGAAACATCACACCAAATATTGGTTAGTGGAGGGATAATATTACTCATGTAAGGCAGGTACAGCTGTAGTGCTTTTTCCAGAAGCACCAGACAGTCAATTCCATAGAGTGAACTTTTATTAAGTTTGTCTTGAATTTCTTTCTTCTTAATATTTATTTTGGATTGTGGCAATGCAGGGTAGATATTAGATTTACATTTATTCATTAGGTAGACACTTGCAGTGCATAGCAATATATAAATTTTTATCAGCATGTGTGTTAGAGTTCTCAATGGGTCGGGTCGGGCTGCGGCACCCGCGGGTTTGGTCAAAAATATAAGCGAATGAGTCGGGTCAGACCTCGGGCTTAATCTTTTCCGCTCAGTGAAAAAAATCACTGCTGTTCACTGTAAAGAAGTCTGGCTGCTGCGTGCAACGTGCATCACGGAAAGGGGCGGGGGCAGACCTGCGTGCATGCCTTTAGCCTGGAGAAGAAGATGGAGTTGGAGAAAAGTAAACTTGCAGCAGGTAATATTTAAGGCATATTTATATAACCTATTTATATATTTAAAGTTTATTGTTTCAGTTGTTTGTATTGTTAAAAGGTGTGAACATTAAAGGTTGATTTAAATTCCCGTCTGCTGGTCATGATAATATGCAGGAGCATTTGCACTTTACCTGTATGCATTTGGCACACACTTTAATCTGAAACGACAGTACATTTTAATAATACAGTTTAGTAGCATATACAAACCTTAAAATAAAAGGTAAGACACTTAGGCCTATGGTGCAGTAATTTTGACGGAAGTTTGAGCGAGAGGGGAAGTATTCAGGAGTGATAGTGTTTCTGCCCGCCGAGGTCAAAGTGCCGCAAACTTAGTGCTCTTACGCAACACAATATAGTTCTTATTTTTTATAAACCACGTTGTATTTTGTGCCAACATACTTACTGCTGTAACTACTCGTGTCTTCAGATACGGAAAACATGGAAGTGTTTGGTGGCTTCTAAATTCATCCCTGTTTGGATCCTAAGGAATGAATGGGGCTGGGCTAAATGCTAACACATTCACGATGTGCTGTACAAAGATTAAGTGCACACATTGAAAAAAGATAGGTATGTATTCATTTGTCCAAGTTGGGGTAAGACCATAATAAAATATTGAAAAACGGTGGTGTGTTCCTTTAAATATACAGTCTCTCTCTCTCTCTCTCTCTCTCTCTCTCTCTCTCTCTCTCTCTCTCTCTCTCTCTCTCTCTCTCTCTCTCATATTGAACTTTAAGTATCATACAATCTAATAATTTTTTTTAAAAAGAAAAAAACTTTAAGTTTGTTTACTTTCACCAAACCACACAATGGAACACAATGCATTTATATGTAGACCACCTCTCCTCTCCTCTTGACCTCCCTCCAACCGAAAAGCATCTTATGCTTCACTCCAAAAGGGAATATGGCTGAAATTTAGCTTCAGGTCCTGCAGAGGTAGTGGATCTCTAGTGCCCCCCTTTGGTTGCTTTGGTTACTGAATCTTGTGGCCCCATCCAAAGCCACATCACAGTCTACTAATGAACATACAGACACCCTAAGAAGTCACTATTCAGTTCTCCCCATGCAACAGTTAATTTCTTTAATTATACAGTTTATTAGTTTTCTTGGTTCAGTACGCACCAACACATCCTCCATGTGTTGTTGATTCCGAGTGTCAAGAACGGCAAACTCCAATCAAAGAAAATTCAATTCCATTAAATAGCATCCACTGAAGCAATTTGAGTTGTTAATGAGAAAGCACAGACGGGGGGCCGCTATAAATGTTGCGTGTTTGCTTTTCTTTCTTTAATTGTATGAGAATGCATTTGCTTTACTTGGTGAGCTAATTATGGATTAGACCTCGTCTCCTGCCTCACAGTGGGAAGAGCCTTAATTATAGACTTGAGCATTATTGGAAATGTGTCAACAAAGCCGTGTACTGCAACATGTACACAAACAGTTGTAGCAGGTTCTTTCCCATTCTGTTTTCTAATTAGTTATTAACGCTGCGAAGCAGTGTTGTGTGTTTATTATTTTTGTGTGCTTTTTATTGGGGAAAAACAGATGATGGGGTTATTAACGTGTTTGGATTTATACTTATGATAGCAGGTTATTATCCCATGCTTTCTAGCTTAACAGAGTAACTACATGTATTACACAGTATATTTCTATTTGGGGATGGGGACTGAGATTTCACCTCAATTTGTCTCAATTTTCTCAATTTGGCTTTCATTGGTCTACATTAGTATTACTAAACAGATAATATAATGTATGGCACTTTCAGTGAACATCTTAAAGGAATTTCCACACTTAAACGGACACTTCACCCATTTGCATTAAGCTTTGTATAGTTAGAAACCCAGCCATGTTTTTGAATGGTCATGCATCATTCCCTCTGTTTCCTCTGACACAGGAGAAACATGGATTTCAGTGTTGCACTTCCTTCTTTCAATGATGTAAAAATCATCATTTTGCATCATTGAAAGAAGGAAGTCCTATATCTTCGTAGAGGGGGTAAGACTACAAACACTCCTCTTCTCGGTCAAATAAGCACCAAATTCTAAATTTATGTTACATTTCGACTACAAATATTATCCTCTTTTAATAAAGATTACTGTTTCCATGGGTGAAATGCTCCTTTAACTCATACCCCGCCAGCCATTTTTTTTGAAAAGATTCCCGCCAGCATTTTTTGTGATTTTCACAAAAGTTTTACAGAATGCTTGAGTTTAAAATGAGTAAATAACGTTTTGGCTTCAGTTTTTTTTTTTTTCATAAATTGGGCAAGTATGATTATCTGGTGGATAATCACGGTATTGCAGATTAACATAAAAATTCATCAGGAACACTTTTTTATGTAAAAGATAGCTCGTCAATGGTGGAAAAAATTTTCTCAACTATAAACTTTTCTACAAGCTTCTATAAAATAAAGGTATAAAATCTGTTAGTGCCCTTTCAAAAAGTACACATTTGTACCTAAAGGGTGCATTTTGGTAAGATTTAGCAGGATTTACAGGCATATGATCTCTTTCAGCTGCTAAAAAGCTTTATGTTATCTGTTAAAAAAATGGGAATGTTATTTTAAAATGACATTAACAGCAGACCTCATGACTTCAACTGCAATATATATATATACATTTTTTATTTCTTTTATTTATTTATTTTTTTGGGGGGGGGGTCTAAAAGTGGGTATGTTTTTTCAACTGCATCTCTATATTGTCCATGTCGCATACTGTCCATCGAAGTATAGGTTTTTATTAGTTTTTTCTAACTGCCTTATTTACTAGTATGTCTTCATCAACTATCTGCCCTAACCCTTATAAAAAATTAACCATGGTTTACTACAATAAAAAAAAAACATGGTTACTGTAGTAAACCCATAGTAACTACAAAATAACCATAGTTTTGACATGGTTAGTGTAGTAAAACTGATGAAACATGATTTTGCTGATAGTAAAACCATGGTTACTACACGTTTACTACAATAAAACCATGGTTAATTTTCGTAAGGGAATATTCTGACCTTAATTGACCCTTAATTTGTATCTATAGTACATTCACCAGCCACTGTACAGTATGTGCTCTGTTTAAAATGCTGAGATCTATATACCTGTACAGTCTGCGGCTGATCAACCTCTTGATGCATGTAACATGAAGGCCTGCAGTCCTCCATAATGAAATTGCTTATGGTAGTGAAGCCATACTTTACTTTGTTCTCGTATCCTGATGTATCACAGTCACGCCACTGAAACAGCCAATTAGCAATGCCGTGCCCTGTGTTATAGCCCTTTATAGCCCTTCAGAGGTCTCACACTGCAATTAGACCATATACATAATAAATCAAACAAACCATGTATCCCCTTCCCAGAATGCTTTGTCTTCTCTTCAGTAGGGAGGTAAATGTAACTTAGAGGCTTTCAGTAAGTGAGAGAGAGAGAGAGAGTCATTTGATTTATTCATCAGAAACAGTTGCTTTGGCTCAAGATTTAACTGTTCTCGCATCTACATTCCAGGTTCAGCCAGCGTCTGAAGCCACAATATCTTTATTCTGCCTAGTTGCCGACATTCCCAGCCAAGAGTTGTATTGATTGATTAACCACTCTGCCGATGAACTAACAAACACTGACCTTTTGAAGTCTGCAGGGCATTTGCCAAAAAAAAGAGAAAAAAGGCTTTGCTACATTGATTATTTAATGGAACCTCAAAATGATGCTTATCACATGCCGTTTTGTCACTCATCTGAGATCAATAGGCCCTCAATACATTGACCTTTCTAGAGATAAGCAAGTGATATTCTAATGTACTTAGGTGCTGTTTACGTTAGTTGCTGTCATTTTAACAGTAATCTCTATTTTGAAAAATTGTGTGCAAATTGCCATTGATCATCAGCTCGGGATTGCAGGATCAGCCTGCTGTGCACTACAAAACAAGACTGGTGATGCTAAAATATTTATAGCATAGAAGAAAGCGGCAGAAACACTTTGGAATATTTTCCACATCGAATGGCTTTGTATCATATAGCTTTCCACTGTAAAGCTGCAGAATTTGATCAAATAAATGTCTAGCGTGTACAACAAAATTACACTGTCCGAAAAAAAAATTGATCGCGGTTCGTCATTTGTACATATTTTACGAGTTAGATAATTTGTATGAAAAAAACAATAATGAAACCCCAACCTCTAACCCACCATAAAGCAAATCTTACAAAAGTGTATAATTGTGGTCGTAGGAATTAATATGAATAGGCCATGCACCCTGTTAAATACAGTAAGAATTGCCATGCGATTGCATATTTGCGTTGTCAGTGAATGGGGCAGTACCCTTTACAAAGATCCTAAAATGTACCATTTAGCGATATATTTGGTATTAATATGATCTCTTTAGGTGCAAATATGAACTTCTTGAAAGGTTACCACCCCAGTGACAGCTAGGGGTCATTTTTTCTGAAATTGTAGACAGTTTTATGTGTTTATTCTATAAGCACAGGCACACAGTATGTTGTGTGATCTTTTCGTGATACTGGTGCATTTGTGACATTGATCTTTCTGTTCAATTCCAAGTCTTAAGCTGTAAAAGATTGTAGACTGTCCCATCTGGTCCGTTTGTCAAGTCAACTGAATGCACATAATAAAAGGAACAACAATGCGGCCGATTCATACATTTTTATTGTTGGCTGAGTGGACGGGGGTAAGAAGTCTACTACTGTGGCTTTCTCAATAGACATCAGCTGCATTGTCACAAATAGGAGATGACATGGAACATAATGCACCAACTAGATGCAATACAGGGTTGCAGTAATGGGTCAGAAATCCAGGAGCCTAGAGCATAAGCTGTCAAAACGAAGCAGGGCACGATCGGCGAATGTTTTTCATCCATTTTTCCTTGAAGCTAAATGCGGATGTCCAGGGCCGGCCCCTTTCGCTATCCTGAATCATATGCCCCCTCCCTTTGGTTTTTCTAATCCACACTGTTCCACCCCGCAGTGTAAATCAGCCAGCCGTGATAAAAAACGTTCACTTTTTAATTAATCACCGTGATACGATTGCCAGTCGCTACCCCTCTAAATTTTAATCAATGGCGCAAGCCACAGCTCCCCGTCAATATTTTCCAAAGTGCAAAAATTGCTCAGAGTCACCGCCTTGTTTGACCTAATAATGCACCCTGAGGGGATGCTGGCACAATGGTGCCTTTACCGTGCTACAGTACACAGACTTCATTGCTAGTTCATCCATCCAGAGCTTATAGAGAAAAATCTTTGACCTACTGTGTTTTCTACATCATCTATCACCACATCCTACCATTTACAATGTGATATGTTCAGCAGAATTATTTTTGGATGTGTGTGTTTTGTATTGTAAAAGAAAATGATCTTATGTATTATAATAATATTAATGTTATAATTTAACATTGGAGTATTGCATTGGGTTAGACTTATTAAAATAACTTAATATGAAAATAAATAAATAAACAAGCAAATAAAGGTAACTATGATGAGATCCATATACCTGAATGCAACATGCACCACAGCATGATTCAATTATGTCAATTGCACCATTACTGTTTAATTCTAAGTTATTTTATTGTTAGCTGCTATTGTGTTTATTGTCACTTAGTTATTTTATCATGTGGTGATTATTCAGGGCTCATCTTTTTATGTAACAATGTGCTTGTTGATTGTCACCATTATTGTGGATTGTGTGTGAATGCTAAACATTCTTGTCTGGTTCAAAAGCATTTATTATAATCTGTTCTAGCAAAGCCCCCCCCCCCCCCCCCCCAGCAAAATCACATTTCTATGCAGCTCCTCGTCTTACATGCTAAATCTATCAGCTCAGACTGATGCTGTCATTTATAATGGAAATACAGCCGCGAAAAAAATGAAACAACCGCTTTATTTTAATTTTTTTTAATTTACTTTTTATGTGTTAAAGTAAAATTATCGTTTTTGTTTCATTCTGTCAACTACGACAACATGTTTACCAAATTCCTAATAAAAAATAATGTTTTATTTGTAGAAAACTAACAAAAACATCCAATGTTTTCAGATTGTTAATACTCTAAAGCAGTGGTTCTTAAACTTTTTCAGCGTGGGGCCCCCCTTGTGTACAGTGCATTCTTTCGGGGCCCCCCTAAAGAAAATTTATGACAAAAACAGTTTTAAAATGTAATATTTTAATTAAACAAAACATATTAAATTATACCTAGTAGTGCTGTTGGTTAGTTGGCTGGTTAATTTTTTAGGTTTAATTACACAGAATTCATGATAAATTAATGTATTTTATAAAATGTCATAAAACTGGGCCCCGGCCCCCAGTTTGAGAACCACTGCTCTAAAGAAAACAATTTAATATTGATTCAGACACAATGCTAATGTTTTTCCATGTATTAATTAAAATTAAAAAGTAAATATTTGATGGAATAACCCTGATTTTTGTTCACATCTTTCATGTGTCTTGTCATGAAAGTCTTTTTACATTGCTCAGTCTTTTACATTGCTAATGGGTGACTTTATTGTCACTCCTGAGGTTGGCTTTGTTGATATTCAACACAAACTGGATTGAAATGGTCACAATACATGCAGAAATGATGATCATTTTTCCATGGCTGTGTGTACTGTATGTGGATCAAGTGTATGCAACCCTAAAGCCGTATGCAATTAAATTCTGCTATGGTCAAGAAAGCAATAATGTCTAGACGAAGCTATCTTATGGTGGGTTTATCTTTTATTGACCTTGTCAAGCCAACAGCTGACAGAGATTGATTTCAGCTTGTTTTTCCTTGGAAATGGGATCCTTGTGGGGCATCACGGGAATAGTTCAGCTCCCTGATCAATGCTGTGGGTACTAGTGTAGTCAACGAGCATCAGGCTGACATCGTGTATCATGGGGTCTTTGGAGTGTCCTTACCTCATCGCCACAGCCTTTGGGAGTCTGACACAGTTTGAATGCATGACTGGGGGGCGGCACAGTGGGTAGCACTGTTGCCTCACAGCAAGAAGGTTCCCGGTTCGAGCCCCGGTTAGGGCAGGTGGCCTTTCTGTGTGGAGTTTCTGCATGTTCTCCCTGTGTCAGGTACTCCGGTTTCCTCCCACAGGCCGAAAACACGCAAGTTAGGCAAATTGGAGATAACCAATTGTCCCTCTCCCAACTAGTGTATGAATCAACTTGTCTGAATAAAACTTGTCTATGGATTACCTGGTTCTCACCATGAATATAGCCGTAGATGCTGGAATGGCGTTAAGAAATAAAGGAAGAATGCATGACTGTTGCGTAACAATACATCTTAGTTCTAGAACTGTTTGTAGATTTTACCACCCAAAAATAGATATTCCTAAATTCCTCAATGTAGCTCTACATTGAGCCTTTTAGCTTTAAAGTATGCTTAAATGCTAAAATGTTGGTTAATGCTGCCATCTATAGGAAATTTATGTCAAATCAATATTAGTCTGCTTTTGCTTTGGTATGTTATTATTATTATTTTTTTTATTTAATCTATTTGAAAGCATGACTTTGCATAGTGAGTTCTTGGGATGTGAAAATCTTTATTGTTATTGTTAATTAGCTTGCTAACTGAATGCTATGGTCCTTGAATAAATTAGCAATGAATACTGTAAAAACACTTTTTAACTTTGATTTTGTGAATGATATATAATACTGAATTCACACATGATGATGAATTTATTAAATGATTGACAAAGAGCACTTTCATCACCTGTAATGCAAAAAAATATTATTGATTTAAATTTTGCATTTAAGCATAATGTTTTCCATAGTAGTAAATTATTCATTACTTACAAGAAACTTGCTGTGTAACTATTTCACATAGATATGTTCTGAATGAGTGCTTGTTTTATAGAATTATTTATACACTTATAAGCACTAACAATTACTTTTAAAGGTGATATAGAATGATTGAACGGGGTATTTATTCTTGTTCTGTGATGTGACATGTAGACAAAAATGTTTTTGTTTGGGTCTGTAATGCCTTAGAAGCTTCCTAAAAACCTCTCTTAGATAGCTCTATTAGGGTGGGGGATTTTAAACAAGTGGTTTTGCACCTATTTGGATCCCCCTACTGGTTTAATTTGCAATCTCATTACTGATTGGCTGACTTTTCTGCCACTTAAAAAAATGTAGCCAATTATTTTAAAGTGGAGGGGCAGTTAGATGCCTGTGATGTCATAAGCATCAGTTTTTCAGATTGGGCTGTTTTCTGGCTGACATTTCCAAAAGAGGAATTTCTATGAGACTGAGATGTTTAGCATGTTTAGCACTTTTTGTATGTTCGTGAATGTGGGTAGACTACTATTATTCAACAAAGACCAGGTAAAAATGGTTTTTCATTCTCTGTCCCCTTTAACAGATGACAGAGACAAATGAAGAAATTGTTTATTCGTTCAATGTAAAGAGCAATATTTATATTATAAACACTGAAATTAGCATACTATTGGGTGCATTTTTGGAAAAAGATGCCATAACTTCTGGCCTAAAACCAGGGGCGTCATGCACCAATTTTTTTTAAGGGGGCACAGTGTCAACAGCTCACAGAAATTTGTGCATACACAGACATCAAACGAAATATTATAGAGCTTTCAGTCTTTTCCATGGCACTTACATTTCTAACAATCTGAAAACCCCTGCTTTCATGCAAAAACCTCCAAATTAAAAGTGATGACTAACTTTCATATCAAATACTATTTAATCGGAATAATGACACATTTGCATCATATTCACATCTGAAACGGCATGTTTTATTTAAGTCTTAATGGCTTGTTTAATTGTGTCATTAATGCATTTTGCACAACAACTACATTATCATATAAAATTAATGTAATTTTAAATCCATAAAGTATATAAACAACGAAAATGACATAAGCTATAGATTGATTTTAATGTTCAATAATGATTTTAAAAAATATGTTTAGATAAAATTATTAGAGGAACGGATTTTTGCATTAAATTTTACCTCATGTGAGCATGTGAGATTCCGCGCCCGCGTGAACTTTGGCGAACTTTGGCGTTGTGCCAAGAAGATGAATCTCTGCTAATATAACGTTGAGACGGTCACATTTAAAACCATACATTTTCTACACAGAGAAGGTTAACTGCACATTACCGTACTGGGGTTTGGAAATGTTGTGAGCGTTTCTAACACGTTTTAATTCCTCAGATAGCCAAATGCAGCAGCAAGCCAGCAACAGCAGA
The DNA here is from genome assembly GCF_030506205.2 of Paramisgurnus dabryanus. Taxonomy (NCBI): domain Eukaryota; kingdom Metazoa; phylum Chordata; class Actinopteri; order Cypriniformes; family Cobitidae; genus Paramisgurnus; species Paramisgurnus dabryanus. The sequence continues at coordinate 12,180,808 of NC_133341.1, forward strand.
GAGCTCGTGAGCGCGCCCAGACACTGATGATGTCTGCGACTGCGCTCTGACTGCAGCGCCAGCTGCCGCCAGAATAAAAGTAATGTAACATGATCAAAACACTATCAAAACGGCGAAAATCTCCGAAAAGTGACAAGGATGCAGCACAGAATGTATAATATTGTGCATATTAACAGATTAAAAGTCAAATAACAGATTAATAGACGCTTATTTGATTTTGAGGTTGGATGCAAAATCCATTGGCTCAAAAAAACCAAGGGGGCAGGTGCCCCCTCAGTTTGAATGGGCATGACGCCTCTGCCTAAAACACTATGGTTATGACTCGTAGTTCCTCCTACCAACCACGAGGTGGTGCCTTTGAACATTGTTGAACCTTTTGTGTTTAAAGGGATAGTTCACCAAAAAATGAAAATTCTGTCATCATTTACTCACTCTTGTGTTGTTACAAACCTGTATACATTTTTTTATTCTGATGAACACAAAGGAAGATGTTTTAAGAAATGTTTGTAACTAAACCGTTCGTGGATCCCATTTACTTATTTTTTCCTACTATGGAAGTCAATGGGGTACACGAACGGTTTAGAAACATTCCTTAAAATATCTTCCTTTGTGTGATCAGAACAATGAAATTTGTATGGGTTTGTAACAACACGAGAGTAAAAAAATGATGTCAGAATTTTCATGTTTGGATGAACTATCCCTTTAACGGATTGTATATCTACACTCTAAAATGATAAAAAAATGATCTAAAAAAATAAGTAAGCAATTTACATACTGTTTGTTTTGACTTATGTTGTTGCATACAGTATAGCACCAAAGGATAATTAACAGTATAAGAATTGCTTACTTATTTTTTTAACGCAACAGGTTTCCTCCGTTTTTTTAAGTAAAGTCAACTTATCATTTTTTATCTTTCTTTGTATACATTTTCTTTAAAATTACTAGCTTATCAAGCCTGTATTTAGGCACATTTATTGTATCTTGTATAACTATTTGTTTCCTTCAATATTGCTTTGAATGGTTTAAATTCATTATGGCTTAAGGCAATGTATAATTGTTGTACTATATGCAATGTAATTATATAATTAACAGTATGAGAATTCCTTACTTATTTTTTTAACGCAACAGGTTTCCTAATTTTTTTAATTGAAAAAGAGTGAATGCCACTGGAGACGATACTAAAAAATAATATTCCTAATCTTGGCTAAGTAGATGGCAATTCGGTTTGACTTTTTTTGTGTATTGCTGTCTAAAAAGTCAGGACATTATTCCTGTGGCCAGTTGCATAAACCTTTAAAGTTAGTCATGGATTTTTTTCTGACTGATCATAATTGTTTTAAGTATGTTACATAGTAAGGTAGATTGGTCTAATTTAAATCCAAATAATAATACTGATTAGCCCTAAATAATTATTAACGTCACTGCTATGTTTATGCAACCGGCCACAGATCTAATAAAAACAAATAACCTTCAAAACAATTATTGGTACAGCTTCATCCTTTTCCCCATGGGTACAACTGTACAAACACTTCAGTACCACCAGATGTCAGCATTTCATTGACAATTCAATGAACCTCGCACAATGCACAGAGACAGATCGTCCTTACGGTTTTGGCTTTCTTATCAATTACTTTAATACCAAGATCTTTATAATATGGGTAAATAATTTTACACAAGACTTTTCAAACTGTACAGTACACAAAAATAAAAAAGTGTTTAATGCGTCACATCTCAAATTAGTGTCACATAGTTTATTTAGACCTATCGTTCTGTAACACCTAAATCGCAATCTGTGCGTTTCATTAACTCGACTTTCCAACTTTGCAGGTCGACCTATATACATTTATTTACAATATTGTCTATGTCTGTAGAAACAGTTCGTCATCTTAATATAGTGAGAACAGGAAGAAAACATTATGTCATCCAAATATAACTTTTTTTCATATCAAAGAAGGATACAATACACAATATAGCTGATTTAATTGTGAAAACAACACAAATGGGGATTTGTTTTAGATACGTGTTTTGAAACCAAGCAGCTGATTACGGTGGACTCAGTGGACAACATGAGAAAAACACTGCAGCCCAGAAATAGCCAATTATACACCCATAGATCATTATGTTGTCGTTCGTTTGGCTCATATAACAAACAGGTGAAAGAAAGAAATGTTACATTTCCTGTCATAAACGTAGCTACTCATAAAGATCATTATTTGACTTCAATCAAAGACAGACAGATAGGCATAGAAATAATATTGATATTTCATCAAATGGGAAGTATAGTTTGTATAGTGTGTTTGTTTGACATACTTAAAGTTATTAAGGCTAGACTATGTTGGATTTATAATTATACTAGACACTTTAATTAAAAAATAAATAAATAGAAGATTAACAGGGATATGATGGACTATCTGTACTGAATGGTCTACACAATCATTGTTCGAGCGATTTGATCAGATGTTATGGGAAAAACATATCATTGTCTATGAGGTGCCTGTGATTTATGGGCGGTGCACCATTTATTTATTGAATCGATTGTGGTCCTCGCAATTTACTGAGGCATAAATTGGTTGACAAATATAGTGCCTCAATTAAATCATGCTATCTGTGACCGTCTGATCTGAAGTCAATAAAATGTATGCTCATCTTACACACGTTTAATACTCTAGACAGTCGCAGTGTTATTATAGACACATTTAATAGATCTGGCTGGGTCTGCAGAATGTTAAACAGGTATACTAATTGATGTTTTATTTATTTATTTATTTATATGATAGTTTTTACATTTTCCTCTGACAATAATATTATTATATGAGCTCCAGTTTAAATACTATAAACTCGCGTAATAACATGTCATTTAAGATTTGTTTGTTCAAGAAGTGGTCGTGGCAAACAGCTTGCAGAAGAGGTCGCACGTGCACCTCCATCAAACCGAGCAAAAGCTTCCCAGTCTCGCTTGTCTCACTTCTATGGAAATGAATTTTGGGTAGTCTGCCTCGCGCGCCGCCGCCGTTCGTAAACTGAATGGGATATAAATTCAGATCGCGGAGGCAAAGCGCAACACGTGATGTTCTAACAATCTTTCTTGTTTTTATTGTGTAATCCACTGTCTTCTCGTTTAGATAATAACCTGTCAGCAGTAACCTTGTTTTAAATGAACACCCTCTCCTGATAATCAGACCTGCAAATGGCCTAGAAAGTTGTGACAATTTAAATATTGGCTGTTTTGGCCATTTCTGCAAAGGTCTGTGGTGTACACGCAGACTACTTAAAGACTACGCTGTTATATTTTCAAGTCATTCAAAGTATTAATATCTTTTTCCGCACCCACCAATATGTTCCTATTTGATAATAGCCTACCAAATCTTTACCAATGCACTGGATACATGCACTGAATGTGCTGTTGCTTATTTCAGACATAACGTTATCTGGACAGAACGGGATGGCTAGTATTACTTCAAATAATTGGACTAGTCATCTACATTTGTAGTGCTTTTGATGATAATAGCAGTTCCTGAAATGATGGATAGATGCAACGGTCTACCGACGTCAGACTTCTTGGTGACTCCCAACGCAACTTTTATATTTATGAGTAACTGAGGTCCTGCGACTTAATATTCACCATCTAGCACAACTCAGAAGTGAATTAGAGGCGAGAGAAAGTTTCAAGCAGCTATGTCACCTGATTTGGATTGAAAGAACTTAGAAAAAAAGTATTTCTCCCCACCCCCACAGAGAGGAAGACCGCCCACACCACAGACAGTCGGCCCGAGACCCCTTATACACTTAAAAGAGGTGGCACTCTCAGAGCAGCATTCATTCAGCACTGTCTGAGTAAGAAGATTACTTTTGCGCAGCTCGTCCCAATACTCGTTCTCTCTTTAAACATGATAAGGATGCTAAAGCGTCACCAGCTCGACATGGGAATGATTTTGTTACTCTTGTGGCTCTGCTGTTTCATTGAAGACCACAAAGTGCAAGGTAAGTGCACTTTTATCTCTTTTTTTCGTATGCTTGTTTCGTTATAATTATTTAGAATATTTTTGTCAGGGATATGCAAGAATAAATAAAAGTCTTTCAAATGAAGTGAGTTGCTTTGTTAGTGGGCAACTGTAAAGTTTTGTTCTGTCTGAGTGTCTTCGAGACAGGTGCGTCCTCACACGTACCTTCATGTTAATCGTTTATTTTAAAGAAAAGGACATTCGGAAATGGTTACCATAAAATACTTATCATTTTCAGGTAACATTTTAATACGTGTCCAAATTAAATGACTATGCGAGGGTTGTCAAAGTAGGCAGCAGACATAAGAGATCAATTTCAATGTCTACATGAGAGCACCATTAAATTGAGTCGCTTCTGTATTCGTTTCTCTAGTTGCCATGATAATAATGCCTAAAAATGTTTAATTACAATATGATTGTATTCATGTTAGTCGTGTCTAGCATCAAGAAGAACAATGCGTCTTTTATTTATAAATATAAATTTGGCACAAAATCTAAATAAAAGTAAACCTGCATGTAGTTAAATGAGCCAGACATTCGTCTGTATTTTTCTTAAGAGTAGCTAGTGAAATTAGACACTACCTTCCAACCTCGTCTGGCTTTTATAAATTCAAGTCAGCAGACATAATGGAAAAAAATATGTAGCATTTTCATGCATTTGTAATTGCGAGGACACAGCAGTGCAAATCGTTATTAACCGGCGTGATTATTATTTATTTTTTAAACAAAGTTTGATGAGGATTGCGTGACTGTATGATTTAATTGGATTGTCTGGCGCGTGGCTTCACCGGCGCGAATCTCCAATGGCATAAATAAATACGACCGATTCCCCTTAGAGTTGACCCGACGGTAAATTACACAGCTTGTCTGTGTATCTAAACTATATTATGAACAGTGATGAAATGCGTTTCTGTGCCGATCCCGTAAGTCTGGTGAAACGTGGTGGTGGTGAGCGCAGACAGTTGGCACGGGGCGCTTGAAGAGTCTGGAGTCTAGACTACCATGCACATTGTTTAAATAGGTATGAGTCTGTCAGTCTGGCACTTACTTTGAGACAGTACCTCTCTGCACGGCCAAAATATAATCGACGGGAGCAAAATCATATCCCGAGCGGAACGCGATCCCTTGAGTTGTCTGGGTGAAGGCATGCAAGTGTAAAACAGTCGCATTACGTTGGGAAAAAATCAGACAAAATACAGCGGGGGAGGGGGAGCGCGAGAGCTCCGGCTAATACAGGCTGCACGTGTTGTGTCTGGGTCACTGGCTTCAGACACTTTAATACGACAGGCATTTTTCCCTTTATGTTTACAGCTGGTAACTGCTGGCTACAGCAAGGCAAGAACGGGAGATGTCAGGTGCTCTACATGCCAGGCATGAGTCGAGAGGAATGTTGCCGAAGTGGGAGGCTCGGCACATCTTGGACTGAGGAAGATGTGCCCAACAGCACATTATTCAGGTGGATGATCTTCAATGGCGGTGCTCCAAACTGCATACCTTGTAAAGGTAGAATCCCATGCGTGTCTCTTCTGCAACAAGTGAAGAACATATACATATAATTTATTACATATATTCGTATTATTTTGAATACAAATTAACAATGAATACAAATGAACCATTATTGGGTTTTTGAAATATAATTTCCTTATCCGACTCTTTTCAATATTAGAGACATGCGATAATGTTGACTGTGGCCCTGGGAAGAGATGTAAAATGAACAGGAGGAGTAAGCCACGCTGCGTCTGTGCCCCAGACTGCTCCAATATCACCTGGAAGGGGCCAGTGTGCGGCTCTGACGGAAAAACATACAGAGATGAATGTGCCCTTTTAAAATCCAAATGCAAAGGGCACCCTGACCTGGAGGTGCAGTATCAAGGCAAATGCAAAAGTAGGTTGTACACGCCTTTCGAAGCAAAAGCAAAATCGTATAAAGTTCGAGAATACATTTCAGCAGTTGTGCATGCAGTATGAAATATGTTACATATTGTTTTACCACATTATTGAAAGAAATATTCTAGGTCATTGGTCGTGCTGAACGTGGATAAACAGCGATGTAAAACAGCTCTCTCCTTTTCGTCCTCGCAGAGACATGCCGCGATGTCCTGTGTCCTGGTAGTTCTACTTGTGTGGTGGACCAGACCAACAATGCATACTGCGTGACATGCAACCGTATCTGCCCAGAGGTTATGTCTCCTGAGCAGTACCTTTGTGGCAACGATGGGATTGTATATGCCAGCGCGTGCCATTTAAGGAGAGCCACGTGCTTGCTTGGTAGATCCATTGGCGTGGCATACGAAGGGAAATGCATCAGTAAGTGTCTAGAGAAATGATCTATATTTTTAGACATTAGTTTGCTGGGCAAATACATTCTGTTCCTTTACAGTCTCTCGTGACGGTCCTGTTGTGATTATTATTTGCGAAGGAAAGCCATCGTTGTTTCCTGATGTTGGCAGCATTGTCCCGTCTTTTATAACAAACTAAGCATATCTAGCCCACGGCTCTTTGTGCAAGATCTACCTCCCAGGCTCTGGACAACAACGAGCGCATTTATGCACGTCCACGTTGATTTTTTGGATCAGCTAAGTTTCTTGTCTTCTGTTTTCTTTTAGAGGCCAAGTCATGTGATGACATCCATTGTAGCGCCGGGAAGAAATGCCTGTGGGATGCCAAGATGGGTCGTGGGCGCTGTGCGGTTTGCGTGGAGTCGTGCCCGGAAAGTCGCTCGGAGGAGGCGGTGTGTGCCAGCGACAACACCACATATCCGAGCGAGTGTGCCATGAAGCAGGCCGCTTGCTCTTTGGGGGTTCTCCTGGAGGTTAAGCATTCAGGATCTTGCAACTGTAAGTAACACATATTAAAGACAATCCAGTGCTGCCCCAGCAACCTCCCCCCAAACCCTCCACCCCTCCAAATAACGCCTCTTCATTACCTTCCTGCTGCTAAGATTTAAGCTACAGAAAGGACTAAAGATTGGAAGTTCTTTGCATGTCCTCTTTGGCTGGCTTCATTAATTTTGCATTTTCTTGGGAAAAATTACGGCAAGAAAATGTTGATCCCACAAAATCCAATGAAGATCAACGAAAACCATGTCGAAATCCGTTTCAAGAACTCTCTCTAGGAGTCCTTTTATACTAATTTCTTCATTTAACTAACAAGAAAATTATGTGCAGACTAACTTTTGCAGTTAGTGAAAGACATCGCTCACACTCATAGCGACCTGTTGAGGTTGCTATAACTTTCAGTTCGTTTTCCCCTTTGTTGTAGTGTAAATGTAGAGACTTATATAATCATATATCAGCTTGTCGATTTCATTGTCACATAGCTATATTCATGGTTATCATGTAAGTGTTTTATGAATTCTGTTTTTTGTTTGATTTGATCTGCTTTTGGCTGTAATCAATAATTTCAAATGCACTATGACATAAATAGCTCTGCCAATCTTTCCGAGGGTTTGAAAGGCTTTTTCTTACACTCACATAAGGTGATTGTAACATTGGTGCCATTGTTTCGAATTTGAAGAGAACTTGTAGACTACCTATTTTGACAGATGGTTCACTAGCTTTGAAAAACGGATTAATGAAGCTGGCTGAGCCATAAATATTACAGCAACAAAGAGGAAACCGTTGAGTTACATTCCGATTTGTGCTAGCAAACAAATCTAAGGATCAATGTGAATAAAACCTATTTTTACCTTAATGTTATTGTGCCTTAAGGTATGTACATAATATTCATGGGACCAACTTTATGATCACCTCATGGTTCGAACGACTACAGCATTTTGCAGTTTGCAGGACAAAAATCTGTTGTTTGTAGAGCAATGCTTTCTTGATTCTTCTCTGCTGTTAGATAGCTAACAATAGCAAGGTGAATTTGTGTGTGCAGTTTTGCTGTGATTGTGTTGTGTCTTAAAAATTGTTTATTTGTTTGTGAGGGACTGCATATTTGTTTCATTGCTTTACCCGTGTCAGTTTTTTTTCAATGTAAACTATTATGTAGAAAAAAAAAAAAAATATATATATATAAATATATATATATACCTCAGAACTGTGCCATTGACCATGTAGCTACGGTCGGCCGGTGCGCAGGCTGTTGCCCTGCCCAGTTACAACTGTGCATTCAAAATAATGGATTTGACACGAAACCAGAAAAAAAAGAACCAGTCGTGGAATGCAAGAGCACTTTTTTGTCTCTATGATTTCACAGACCTGAGCCTTTAAAGCCTCTGATCTGGCTTATTTATGTGAATCTTGTTGCATAATTTTTGGTCAGCTGCCAAATAGTCAAACACACAAGCTCTATGGCTTTCTCAGAGACATTGGCGTAAAGACAATAACTCACATAAGTTATGCGCTGTTGTGGTCTATATTCATACAACAGCTACCATGTATTCTCCCATATAGCCATTACTGAAGACCAGGAGGATGATGACGATGAAGAAGACCAGGACTACATGGCTTATGTCCATTTATCACCAGTACTGGATGGATAAAGCGCCATCATCCGGTGGAACAGACCTAGGGCAAGGAATCATGTCCACACTGTACATATGTGTATGCTAATTTATTTTTCAGAGGGAAAAAAAAGAGGTATACATGTAGTTCAGTCTGCTTGATGTTTATTTATACAGTGTTTTGTTTTATAATTTATGCATTTACGGTGTCTGGCTTACTGTCTGTCATGTTGATTTATTTTTTCCCTTTTTTTTTTCTTTTTTATTATGACCGAGAAATATATTTGTCCAAAGAGAAGCAGTGTTATTTATTGTGAGGTAATATGCTACCATGTTGTAAAGTGTGAGTCATCTGCAAGCTGTAAATTGCATTTCCCTGAGCTGTATAAATGCTTATCAATGTCAATTCTGTATCACAGATGTTTATTTCACACATACTTGCATGTTAGCTTGTGTTTATTTATTGGAAAAAAATGGAAACACATAGGAAAAATGTCACTCTTTAATGTACATGTATATTTCTGGTTTTGTTTACAGTTTATTGTAACTGACCAAAGGGATTTTAAAGTTTTGTGGTATTGTGCAGCAGGTTAAAGTAAAAAATGAGCCATTTCTCATATAGGAAACCCCTGACAATTTACTTTACTATGAGCAACAGCAGTAAGAGCTCAAGATTTTTTTGCGAAAGAGGTGAAATTCCCAGTGGGTGATACTTTGAGAAACATGTGCCATTAAGCTTTTTTGTGTTGTTTTTGCCAATATTCTGCTCCATATTGCTCTTGCAGAGCTAACAAAAGGAAAAGAGAAGAGAACCGAGTATCAATATATAAAGCATTCACTTTTTCACTGTTTTCACTTTGTCAAAATGCATTTTTATTTTTTAGACATCTCAAGATAAAAATAAAATTCAGTTATAAATATATAGTTTTGTATTTTTATGTAAATGTCATATGTATATACAAAGTTTGATGGTATTTGTACAGATATTAAGAGTGAACTCAATAAAAAAATAATGCTGATCAATTGGTCACTGTTGTTTTGACTTCATTTAAGAATTGAGGGCCACGTCCTCTATCAACCAAGGATTTACAATAACAAAATCGTTATAACTAGTAGGAAAGAACACTGAAAAAAATGATTCATTCAATTTACTCAATTTTATTAAGGTAAGTGGTTGCAATCAATTTATTTAAGCTACATTTAAACAAAAGTTTTTTATTTTATTATATTTAACTAATCTTTTTTTTAAATGTAGCCTTAATAAATTGATTGCAATCACTTACCTTAAAAAAATTGAGGAAATTGAATGAATCTTTTTTTTCCAGTGAAAACACAGTTGTGTCCCATATAATGCAACAAGTGGTCCTTCAAATATCAATGTATATGCTGTCCTTGACTCCTTTAACATATAAAAGTTATAGTCTTGTTATATATTACGACAAAATGCCTAGCAGTTTTGGCTTTATTTATGTAAAATGTTCCTGTAAGTACTAAGCTTTAAAATTTGCAGCTCAATCTCAAAGATAATCATTTGATCGCCATCCTGCTGAAAGGCAAACTCAAATGATCAATTTAGTTGATTACTAATATTTTCTTGCACCACCTTCCATATTCTGTTATCAAATAGCAGTCCCCTTACTTCACTGTGCATGGTGCTTTTTAAAATCCAGGAAGTATTAAACCTTACACAACACTGAATTTTTGCTAAACGGCTCTACCCTGACCTCATCTGACCAAACACACAATCTCACATCACAAATGGCTCCCCGTTATGCTATTATTAACATTCCCGTTCTGTGTTTGAACTAGTCTGTAGCTGCTTTAAAATGATCACTGGAGTTTCTGTGGCTTCTATCCTTCAGGCACTGACTATTGTAGCTGACCTAGTGCCTATTGGGACATCCATACACCTTATGTGCATTTTTTCAGTGTATGTAGATAAGTGCCATTGAAAAGGCCAATTAAATGCCAACTCTGTCAAAAGTGAGATAATGATATTAACCGCCATGTTTCATCAAAAACTTTGACAACAAATCTGCTTATTCTCACCATTGGGACATCCAGAACAGTTTGTTTTGCACAATTCATTATGCTCATTTACAAGAAAACATGTCACTTAGAGGCTTTTGCATCTGAGCTATTATAAAGCTTTCATGAAGTAAACTTTCACTTTCAACAGAAATTCTGCAACGAATGCAACAAAAATCAAAATTATGTTCATATTGACGTTCAGCGCTTACATAAAATCATGAAGCAAAATTGAGTTGAAGTAAAATGACTGTGTAGTAAGAAAAAATGACAAGGTGAAACGGGCACTGCTTTTCTAATTCACCTTCATTGCGAGCAGGCAGGTGGTTTGCTCATCTCATCTCCGTTCATCCCTAGAGAAGCATGGGAGTAAACATATCTAGCCGCATTCAGTCTTTTGAAGCTTGACATTTACCTCATCCTCCCATTTGAGAAACATTAACAACACTAAACTGTCTACAAGAGGGTTCGGATAGTGGAAAAACTAACCACCTGACAAGAAGATTTACATTCTAAGGAAATGGAGAGATTGGAGCATTTTCGAGCACATCAGTACCACACAATTACTTCAGTAATCATAAATAGTTACATAATCAATATATGATAGATAGATAGATAGATAGATAGATAGATAGATAGATAGATAGATAGATAGATAGATAGATAGATAGATAGATAGATAGATAGATAGATAGATAGATAACAAACTAAGATTCAGACCTCATTTAAGAAGAAGCACAATAAAACATAGTTGTTTTAAAGCTTTAAAGAAAGTACTTTATTAGATACATAACGTTCTTTTTACAAGTCTGTTAAAGATAAAAGACAGGTTGTCTATTTGGCTGATCTTCTAGTCCTTTTATCCCAGGAAAAGTTTGCTCCGTATGACTTCACTCTGGGCTTTTTGTCCCTCTTCTCTGTTATATCATAACTCCAACCTGTAAAAATAAACAGGCACAGAGGGTTACTCAGCCAAGTATATCTTACAGATAGAGTTTGGGTGACGTCCACTGCTGCTGATGTGTAGTGTAAACTTTTCACAGGAGATGACACAGTGAGAAGAAATGCGAAGCTTTATGTTTTTTTTTATTCAAAGTGTGGTGCACTCATTTTGCAAGTGATTCTTATTAAAACATTATAGTGTTTAAAAATATGGTTATGAATGATGTTTAAATGTTTACCATTCTTCTCTGCAAAAGCAATCGCATCCTCCTTGGTGCTAAACATAAGCACCATGTTGGACAGAGGGTCAGCCCTAAATCAAGGGAAAATAAATTACTTTAAAAACATAAAAAAATCCAAAACCATTTACATGATGAAGGGCCAAGGTAGGACAATCATTGACTCCTACTCACGTAGAGGCCCAACCCATCATTGGGTTCTCCCAGCGTTCCCTGGTGTCAAAATCCAACTTCCATTTCTGTGTGTTTTTGATGCCGGACTGCATGGCATTGCGGGCAGACACAAAGATTCGGACTTTGCGGGTCTTAATGTGCTCCTCGGGAACACCTGTGACAGTGGTGATGTCCTGAAAGAAATGGAGAAAAAAATTCTCATTAGTACAATGTGATCATTACGTAAGACAAAACCGTTAAATGTGTGCTTTTCGCTGTTCTCGTATATTTGCACATTTTCCTAAAGGAAAACTTTTTTTAAACTTGTCTAGACAAGCTAATTTCTCACACTCCCAAAATGCTTCGAGACAGCCTAGTGCGATCTTCACCGCATGTCCTCAGACACAGGCCAGAAACCTGGGCTTTCAGGTGCGAAGGCAAAAAGAACGCCCCAGACTAGCTGAACAGTCTATTCATTTGAAAGTTTTAAAAGAATGCATCACTCTGAGCAGGTGAATTATTCAGGAGATCAGTCTATCGTCAATGCAGGTTTAAACAGTTTTTCCTAAAGAAAACAACGTGATTTTAGAGAAATTATTAATCGTTTTAAAATCAACAAAGACCCAAAGTGATATACAGGGACCCGATAAATGATCTAACTGTGCTAATGACTTTTTGTATAAAAAAGTATGTTTTATGCAATAATCTGGAAGTACAAATTGTTTTAAGAATGTTATGGTGTATGTGAAATGGTCCTGGACTAGTGGGGCGCTGAAAGCAAAGAGACTCCAATTCCTTTGGGAATTAGATACCAGCAATGGGAAGTCGGCAACAACACACAGACAAACCTCCCAGCAAGCAGCCACCCAAGGTTCTGAATCCTACAAGCAGCTCTCCTTTCAATGGAGGAACTTCACACATTTCAATGGCCATTACAACTTCAAAGAATCAAATTTTCATCATTGTCTGTCATCTGCCACTTGATTCACTGAAAAAGAGGTTCTTAAGCATGAACTGCGAACAAAAGGCTGCCAAACACACGGGATAACATTTTAAATGTAGGAAAAAGATGGAAGTCTTTATAATAAAAAAGACTTACTTTAGAGGGCGTAATTTTGTAAAATATGACTTGAATCATTTACTTGAATCTACACTGACATGTCACAAAGATTTCATAAATGTCAGCTTTCCATGATATGTTATCTTTTAAACTCAGGTTCAAATTCAGCTGCCTAGAACTTTTACATGTCTTTTTTTTAATTCTCAATTCAGGACGCAGAGAGGAAGGGTTTCATATAAAAAAGAATGGCATTACGTTTAAACAGATTATTGGAAAAATCATTTCTGGGATTAACAAGTCTGTAGGCCTGATTTTCACAAAACTTTGCAATATTTACCATTTATTTGCCATTTTCATATGTGACTAAACATTTTATTTTTTTCTCTTGCGATAAGTCATTCCAAAAATAATGGTAATAGACGTTGGTTGACTTACTTAAATCGCTTCTAAATCATTTTTTCTAAAAACTGTAAAACTATGGATGTGTCCGAAATCTCTAAAATGCTACCTTCAGAGACAGCATTCCAACAAGGCATCAAGGCACATACGTATCCAATGTTTGCTTTACTTCCTAAGATAGCTGTATCATCCCATGATTCCATGCGTGTATGTGCTCTGGAAATGTGATTGGTCGGGCCAGGTCGAGTTTGAAAAAATTAAATGGTGGCCAAGAAAGCAGCTGGATCACAAATTTAGTGTATATAAGATAATACTTTTTATTTTAACACCTTATGATTGCATTTCTAGCAAGAAATTAGTATTGCAGTTTTGAAATATGGGATTAGTTATCACAAAGGTGCTCTCTGTTTATATTTCAAACAGAGTTCCATTATTCCTCTATGATGTGAAAGTCTTTGTTTTATGAGGCAGCGAGGCTGCCTTTGATTTCGGACATAGCCTTGATTTGACGACTGACTTGGTAAAATACTTTTTCAAAAATTTCAGCTGAAGTTAACAATATATTATTTTTAATCAAAGGAGACACCGGCGTATTATCCAAGCATTAAAGCAACACTAAAGGGTTTTTGCTCTTTGCTCCCCCTACAGGTTGAAAGCGGAATTGTCCATTACCACTGTCGTAAATAATTTAGCCTACTGTAGGAAAGCTGGCTCTGATTGGATTGTAGGTCTGCCATAAAGCAAGTTTTTGTAGTTTTTACTGCGGTTGGAAACTTCTTTAGTTCGGTTTTGGGCGATAGAGGGCTGCAATGCAAATGTGAAAGTGCCGTTCAACCCGTTTCGAGTGGACGAACGACTGAAACTTTTTTGGAAACGTTACTTTAAGTTAAAAAAAAAACTCTTTGGTGTTGCTTTAATGGCAAAGAAAGCCCCTTCTGGGAGGTTATAGTGTGCGATTTTGCATCTTTAAAAAATGAACATGCGAGTTTACTCACGTAAATATGAAAATGCAGTTCTGCGATGTATTCCTTTTTCATGCTGCTTAAAAAAACATGTCATGCATTTTTTTTTTATTGACGTGGTTCCATTGGACATATTTGTAATTAGAAATTTCAATTTGTGCAATTCAAAGTATGCAATTAATCGTAAAGCCCTAATGTGAGGGGTAATGGAAACGCAACTTCTGATCTTCTAAATACAAGATCTTTTGGGGAACAATGGAATAATAACAGAATTACTACGATAATAAGTTATTATACATGTAACCAACCATCCACTACTGTTAACCAAGACAACTTATAAAAGTATCTGAAAAAATCCCAACTCAAAATTACTGAAAACACTTTCTATTGTCCTGCAAAATAAGAGAAAAAAATGAAGAAAAGAGGAGAAATAGTCTAGACTAAGACTTGCCTGCATTCATTACGGCAACAAAAACTACGAGGGTGATCTAAGCAACAGACCGATGCACAATGGCCACCAGACAAAGCAAGCGACTGTGCCTTAAATATGGTGCTTGACGAAAAAAATTAGGGCAAAGAGTGGGACACGCTGCACTATTCTCCTTGCATGTACAGGAAGCAAAATGAGAACTATGAAGTTTGACACCATTCACAGAGCCCGTCAATACCTGTATGTGCAGACAAAATGCCAGGCTTAAAACTTGGAGAGAAAAGGCTGGCAAAGTCTTCATCACGTGAAAGCGTGTCTATATTTCTGACACCTCCGGCTCTTCGGTGAATAAAGAGCATGGGAGCCCTTTCACAGAAGCAGACTGTGGGGCCGACTGCTTGAATAAACCCTGCATGCAGCTTGGTACATCCAAGCGTGGCCGACGGGTTTGATATCTAAGTGTAAACAAGAAAAAATTTGCTATGCTACCTCAGCGACAGGAAAACAACAATCTTGAGGTTTTGAGTAAATACAGCTTTTGACTTCTGGAGGTAAAAATTAGAGGCCAAAAAATGCTGTGTGTTTGCCTGATTTGCTTTCTCCATTTTGCAGATTCAGGTTATAGTGTTATTTATTTGGGAAATATCTTTTAAGATAACAACCATTTTTACAGATTTTTTTTGTCGCCACACATACAGAAGTAGATTCATACACTGTTTGAAAGGATTGCACACTGTTTCTGACTAGAAAGGCAAATACACCGATGACTTGTAAAGTAACATACTTGTGAGGCCTATTGGCAAGTTTGAAGCTCAACTGGACAATAATATATAACAATGTGGATGGAAAAGTCATTGCAAGGTTACAGGTGGAAATCCTTTCAAGGAATACTGAGGGATGCGGGGTACATATGCATGTATATAAATCCAGTGGCTATTCCGCATATGGACTTCAGATTGAAATGATCCTCTCTTACTGCTTCACTACAGACTTTTCAGAATCTCTCTGCTTGAATTCACATGGCGATTAATAACAACAACACAAAAAGAGTGGGAAAGGGAAAAAACAATCAAGAGAATCATCAAGAAAATTATCTGCTCTGAGACATTTTGAGAGACATCCAAAATCGCACAGACATAAAAATGACTTGGAAAGTCATTACAGGCTAGTCTGCAAGTCCACCTGCATACAGATTGACTCTCTGGGTAAACTAATTTGTAGATCAATGACTGATGATCCACAGATTCAACTTGCCAGACTAGAAACATAAACATTTGCGGTGTGGTTTCTAAATGGTTTCCAAAATTTATTTTGCTCTCAAAATGAGAGCGGGTGAAACTGATAAATCTTCATTTGAGCCAATCAACAATCATTACATGACACTACAGTAGGTTTTTGCAGATTACCTGGTGTTAAATCAAGTCTCTCACCAACATCTTCCCTTAAACTCAACGTCACATTCAACTCGTTGATCTTCCATTGCATAACACCTTTCAAGTGCATGGGGTCTGGTCTAGATATAGAATGAATACACAGACTGGCTGATAGAAATAAATGTGCTACTGGAACGAGAGATTCAAGGGGTCGACTCTATTCTCATATTACAATCAGTAGTAGGCGAGCTAGAGGTGTGTGTTTTTAGGGTTGCCTAAAAGATCAGTCAACAAATCAAAAGCCTTGCATAATTAGAAGGCTTGACTAGATGCCTGCCTTTCCTAGGGGGCATACATTTTTAAGTTTATACTTAGGGATGTGCAAAAATATCGATACAGTTAACCATTGTTAAGCATTTTTTTCCACGATAGTGTATCGGTATTTTACTATCAATATTTTTAAAACCCATCAAATCCCTCTGTGTGCATCAAACAACCTCCTCTGCCGCTGCTGTAGTTGTCCCTGTCTAATTCTTTGTCATATACGGCCATTCTGCCAATGTCTCAGAAGTTAGCGGGAGTGAGAAAATGGCAGAAAATACATGCAGCTTGTCAACGAGTGGAAGCACTTTGGCTTTACAAAAAGTTTTTTTAAAAAGTCAGCTCTATTTTTTTACATTTTTGATATGAAAAAAAAAGAAAAAGTTTTGCAATGTATCGCAGCATGCAAAGTATTGTATCCCGATGCATTGTATCATGACACATGTACCGTGATATATGTATCGTATCGTGAGGCCCTTGCCAATACCCAACCCTATTTATACTACAGTCAGAATAGAGCACAGGATTGCAAGCCCCAAGCCCTCAGATGCCAAGAAGCAATGAAAATGCAAAGCTGACGGCAAGACACAAATATCTGGTGCACAATACAACAACATAAAGCAAATCAACGAAATTGAGTCACATTAAAACACCATAGAAATTAGAGCTGGAACGACGCGTCGACGTAGTCGATTACGTAATTACGTCGATTTGCCGGAAATGCGTCGATGCGTCGCACTGTTTACATTTTGAAATGAAGGCGGCTTCAGCTCCGACCGGGTGATACAAGTGTTATACCAAACAGACAGAACGCGATCAAAAGTGTGGGAATACTTTAAGCAGAGACCAAATAAAACACATACTGTGTAAAACTGAAATGGCATACCACAGCAGCGCAACACCTGTGTATGATCATCTTAAAAGAAGAAAACCTGATGCTCTCCGACCTCAAAATGACGAGACGTCAGCGTAAGAATTTGAACTATTACAGTAAGTTTTTATACTTACTCTATAAACAATAGAATCAATACATACTGTGCTTAATACAGCTGCGTTTACATCTTCGTTTAATACGAGCTGCGAGACGCCTGACAGACGTGACATTGCATCGCTTCTGGGCAGTATGTTGAAACAGTAAATAAAGAGCAGGACATGTTTTTATATTAAGAAGTTATGAAATAATAAGTTACTGTCACATTGAGAACTGATAGGCATGTGCCCGCGTGCACTGAAAGCCAGCTGGCAGTGCGGAGTTCCCAATGAACGTCTTTTTTGCGAATATGTGCGCAGATATTACAGAAGCTCGTCTTGTAAGGTATTCCTGACATGCGTTTATTTAAAGTAACAGCGGCGTAAACGCTGTTTATAAAATATTAGAAGATCATACTAACTGAACTTGTTTTTTACCCGGAACTTAAGAAAAGTTAAATGTTAAAGTTAAATGAGAATGCAGTACTACTAATAGTAATAATATTAACAGTAATAATATAACCATTACATTTTATATAAGGGTTCATGAATCACAATGAACTTATTTTTACTTCAGTCTGAACTAATGCTGAGTTAATGCATGTACTAATCATAAACTAATGTTTAAAATATTAATTTATGCCTATTTTATTGTTTAAGGTGAATAATGCCTCTTTTAAAGTGGCACTGCCACTTTATTTTTCATGTTGAAAATTTTGGTTTGTGTGTTTGTTTAATTAAGAAAATGCTTAAATAAAATGTTGGCGTTAATGGCAGATGTTACATTTATTATTTGTTGGGGAATTATATGTATAAAAAAATCATTAGACTATTCGATTAATCGAAAAAATAATCGATAGATTAATCGGTTGAAAAAATAGTCGATAGTTGCAGCTCTAATAGAAATCATAAGAGGTTCGTGAGAGTGCTTTTGGGATCGACCGATATGGATTTTATAGTGCCGATGCCAATACCGATTTTTGTGCAAATGCTCAATTAATTTGAATCAAACACCCTTTGAAATTCGGGAACTTATTGGTGGATCTCACGAGTTGCAATATTTACAATGCTTTAATAAATAAGCTGAATAAAGGGCCGCTTCCTATTTCAGGTCTTAAACAATGTGGAAAACGCAACTGTGCTGCTTTCCTCTTTTTCCAAGTGCTTGGGCACTCCAGAGCATCTGCTGTTGCAAAGTAACCTTGACGTTGTGACGAGCACCCACCGGTAATAAAAATAAATCGGTGCCAATAAACAAGCATTTTTGTTAAAGGGGTCACATTATAAGATTTTTTAAGATGTAAAATAAGTCTTTGGTGTCCCCAGAGAGCATATGTAAAGTTTCCGTTCAAAATACCCCTCAGATAATTTATTATAGCATGTAGCTTTGTAGGCCTGAGCAAAATCTTGCATTTTAAAGGACAAAAACGGCAAATAAGCTGATGAAATGTGAACACTGATCGCAATGATGGTGGTTTGTTGATATTGAAACTTAATTATGCTGTCAATTATTTTTCTCTTTCTCTCAGCACTAAATGGCAGTGCCGTGGTTGGATAAGTAAGCAATAAGGTACGAGAGGCTGTGCTGTATCAGGAATAAGTAACAGCTGAAGGGCGTTGTTAGGCTGCAACCCCTTCAGCCGTTACCACACAATATTAAAGTAAAAAAAAATATTAGTGCAACTTTCATGAAGTTAAATCAATAAAAAGCATTGGGAGAGCACAAAGTTACTGGGTTGTTATTTTTCGTGTTTTCTGGGTTGATAGAAGCATTGGGGACCCAATTATAGCACTTACACATGGAAAAACTCAGATTTTCACACTATGACCCCTTTAAGAAACAAATATCCAATCCTCATTTACATTTTATATTTCAAAATATCCATTGTATATAACCCTATATGCATCCATGCACGTGCCCACACAAACACATTCTATAACTACTGCACCACTGCGGTGAATTGGTGCATTACCATCATTACCAAACTTGCCCATTGGCCTACTAATCATCCCCTCTTATACTAATTGGCTATATCACTCGGTCTCCTCTCCACTAATAAGCTGGTGTGTGATGGGTGTTCTGGCGCAATATGGCTGCCGACGCATCATCCAGGTGGATGCTGCACAACATAGCACTATGAGTGCTGCAGAAAAGCGCTATATAAAAAAATGAGAGAGAGAGAAATGTATTTGGTGTGTTGTCACTTTAAGACCAAAATATGGATCCAATATACTGTTTCCTTCTCAATTGTTCACAATCACACAAAAGAGTACATTTACGAGGATATTTGCACAATTTTTAGATAATTTTGTGTAAGTGCAAGGAAACATGAACTCAGTATTTGCATGCTGTCTGAAGCCTTGAGATGCATCTTTTCGGGGCAGATAAACAAAATGATAAATATTTGTGATGGTGGCCCGAGTGGGGGAAGTGTTCACGTTTGCCCTGGGCCATCAGGCCATCCTTGGAGCGCACTCATAGTACACAGGACCGTACCGTGCCCGAGCATGATTGTCCCCTCCTCAATCCCCTACTCGCACGCACTCACATTGTACTTTTAACGATCCATGCCCGAGCATGCTTTTGTCATTAAGATGCAATTTTTTTGACAAAAATAGTAAGCAAGCTCTCTCTATCAACACTGAAGTCCATCGTAATGTTAAGTTTGGGGCTTCTATTTTGAGTTGTTTGGGATGCACTGACATGCAGCCCTCTTACCATGCCTATCATATTGCTCAGTCTATCTATTGCTTGGGCCGCTCAGATGTTCACGTTACCATGCTGCATGCATCAGAGTTAATGAATGTCACACATGACGTCTTGCCTTTTAAACTGCACCCGAGCCCACCTCTGCAAGGGTGCCAGGGAACAATTAACCAAACTGCACCTGGGCACAGTACAGAGCGATCACGCGTTTTGGGCACGCTTTGGTTTGGATAACGTAAGTGCACCTTTGAAGTGAAGCACGCACATTAATAATCAATTAAGGGATTTCCTGAATTGTTATTGTTTGTTTAACTGTCAGTACTGTAGGTACTGCAAACTAGAAGTAGGTGCAGGTACTGCATCATGTTTCAATCTGGCCTGTACCATATGCCAATCTTCTTGCTCCTCTCCCTCCAAAAGATTTCCTGTTTCCTCTCTACTTTGCTGTGAACAAAGGTGGTTAGTGTGGTGCTGTATTACCATCTAGTTTCTTAAGACTCCTTCAGTTTGACCAGTTGTCTTACGGTACATTCACACGGGGCGTAAGCGTTAACGCTTGACGGAAGGCTTGTCTGAAGCATGGACAACAGCCATTCACAGTGGACGCTACACATGCTTGGTCTTCCATAAACGTAATTGGCTGGCTCTGCCTAGGTTATTTGCATAAGGTGATCTGATTGGCTGACGCACGCGTTGCCGCTTCAAAAGTTGAGAAATTTTCTACTTCTGTCTGTGTGTCTCATGCCAGTCCATGGCCTAGTTTCGACTTGTGCCCAAGCATTAAACTGGTCACCCTTGAGTAACCACACAAGAACACAGCTAACAGCTCAGACTGGGTCTTCTACAAGAATCTGACAACATCCCACAACTGCTGATTCAGAGGCTCACCAGATCATACACCTGCAGTCTCAGTTGTGACCCAGTATAAAGAAAGACATTAATAGTAGGGATCGACCGATATGGATTTTTTTTAGTGCCGATGCAGATACCGATTTTTGTTTCATCAGCCTTAGCCGATGACCGATACAGGCTGCCGATTTTCTTAAGCCGATACTTGGAGCCGATACTGCTTTTGGTCACTCAATTTACATCATAAAAATGACACGATGACGCCAAATGTTACAAGTCTCGATTTAAAAAAGTAACATTTATTGAACTTAAAAAAAACTATATTTAACAAATAGTAAAAACAGGAGATGGTGCTATGGAACCATGAACTGCACTCTCCACAATGACGAGGAACTATCAGCAAAGGATATTGATTTTTAGCACTTTACTACTACAAATATATGTAGAGATGAGAAATAAAAATCCACTTTGTCCTGCTATGATCAGCTGTTAGGCAGAGCTTTTGATGTTGTCATGGAAAGGTTGGTTGTTTTTTAGTAACATGACCTGTTTTGCTTGGGGTTCCAGCACTCTGTCTGTAAATCAGTGGTTCTCAAACCGGGGGCCGGGAGATGGTGCCAGGGGGGCCCCAGTTTTATAACATTTTATAAAATACATTAATTTATCATGAATTCTTTTTTTAATTAAACAAAAATAAATACTAACCAACAGCACTACTTTGAATTATTTTAAATGTTTTGTTTGATTCAAATGTTACATTTTAGAACAAATTTGTCATAAATTTTCTTTGGGGGGCCGCAAAGAAATGCACTGTACACAAGGGGGGCCACACGCTGAAAAAGTTTGAGAACCACTGCTGTAAATAATGGTGGAAAAAATCGGCGAACACAGCAGCCACGTATCGGCCGATGCCGATACACATAAAACTTGCAAAAATCGGCCCGATATATCGGTCTATCACTAATTAATAGATGACAAAATAGATTGTATTCAAAAGATTGCATAACTCTTACAAGATGTTTATACTGAACAAAGGGTGCTAGGTCTTACCTCTAATATTTGCTTGCAACTTTTATGCAAACACTTGCAAGAGTAATGTCTGCTTTATAAATAAGCTAACAATTTTAGCATTACATTTTAAGGCGCCGAATTCAAATTAACACAATCAAAATTCCTAAAATCATTCTACAATCATCTTATGATAACATAACGTTACTTTTTTAATGTAATGTTCCTGGCCATAATAAGAACAATCATTTTAAAAATTATTGTAGACAACAATTTTATTTAGCCACTACTCACTAACAAATAGTGATGTGTTCAAAATATCGATACGACGATACATCGTCATGGACGCCTGACGATGCGCGCATCGATACAGCACCTTCCGTATCGATTCGGATGTACTTTTGAAAGTAATGTGATGAATTGCTGTTGATCCGCGATCCATATAGAAAGGACGCATGTGTCCCGCAAAGTAAATAGATTTGAAGGTGGCGGGGTATACTTTCACTTTGCGTGTCTGTCTCGCTGGCGCACGTGTCTGCATAGTGAGCCGCGTACTTGCGCGCGCTCTCTCTCTCTCTCTCTCTCTCTCTCTCTCTCTCTCTCTCTCTCTCTCTCTCTCTCTCTCGCGCGCGCATTAAAGTCAATGAGTTCAGTATGAAAGCGCAGATATCTTAGCCTATACTACTGCAAAGGGCTTTATTAGCCATGCTCTTATAAAACAGTACTGACGCATTTGAGAAGAAACACGACAAAGATTTGCATGTGAAAAGTGTACGTCTAGAGAAGACAGAGCTACTTCAAACTATAACTGTCACATTAATAATCTGATTTCTATTAAATAGTATTAAGTCTGACTGCATGTTTATAGATATATTCATAGATGTAGAATAATGAGAGACAAGAGTAAGGCGCCATCTTTGTAAAACTGCTTTAAAAAAAACATTAGTTAAGTACTAACTCTGGGATTTTAAATATTTCTAATAGCTAATAAATGAATGGCAAAAACACAACTGTTACAACTCTGCTTATTCAATGTACAATAAACAAATAATAATAAAAATAATAATAATAATAATGTTACTAAATTCTGAACAAAAATGTAAATCAAAATAGTCTTGTATCGTGATGCGCATCGTATCGGGACCCTTGTATCGGGATACGTATCGGGGAATTGTTGGCGATACACAGCCCTACTAACAAATTACCCTTTTTTAAGCATAATAAAAAAGCTATACTCAGCAATTATGGGAAAATTACTTTTTAAGAATAAGCTTTACATAGATGTTTCTAACACCAGTTACAAATCTACAGAGAACCAAAAAACCCATTAAGGCAAATCCATTTCTGTACTAGAAAGAAATAAACTCCCAACTTTCTCAATGTAACGGTAATTACAATTAAGCAAAATAAAGTAAATGAATCATAGCTCCATTACAATAACACTTAAGGCCAATCAACTACATTAGCTGTAATTTTCAACCGTCAAGCGAATGAAAACAATGTTTTAAAGACCAAGGGTGGTAAAAATAAAGTGAAGAACTTAGGAAGTTGACTTGCACCAGCTGAAGAGGGCACTAAGGTGCTGTCAGGTACTTTAAAGGTTACTTTCTCAAGTGTTAAGCAAATAACATACCATTTAGCCACTAATACACAAAGCTTTTCTGTAAGATCCTCTTTAAAGAGCCATATCCTTTGACCTAGCTGTTGGCCTTGGACATTTTTTTCCCTGGACAGGCACCTGGTACGAAGGGACAACTAGACAAAACAGATACTTGAGATGAACACAGAAGGAAAAAGGGGGAAGGGGGAGGAAGATCACTGGATCTTATGTTCAGCCCACCTTGGACTTTACTGGCTCCACACTTCCACACAAGGATACAGGCTTGACGGCAACTTTAATTTAAGTTAATTCATCATTTTTGCCAACACTCTAATCAGCTGGTGCAACATTAAACTTTATCATTTCTAGATAATGTCTCGTGTTAGAAAAGTAGCAAGAAGCAAATTTAATAGAATTAAATCAACAAACTGTTTGTTTGGACTAATAATGCGTTAAGCAAACCACATTAGAAAATTGCCAAATGCCAGTCGTCTTATTTGGCGTATGCTATTTTCAATGAACACTCTTGGCCTAATTTGTAGTTTAAAAAATGACTTTAAACAGAGGAGCATCACAAATAAGTAAGATACAATGCATTCTTCATTCAGAAAAACTTCAGGTTACAAGCGATCCCAGCACGACTCAGACATGTCGTGTGAAGCTCTGTTTCACTGGCCAGTCATGCAGGCTTTCTCGCAGCCCAGCATGCTTAATCAAACTGTAATTACTAACAAAAGCAAGTCAGCGCAGGCACCAGAGAGAGAAAGCGGCAAGACTCGGCCACAATCACGCACCTCCTTAATTACCATCATTTGCAATGCTACACATTTGCAAGCACTTTCACTAGAGCTCGAGGGGCTAAAGATTTTCCATTTTTCTCCTTTTCCAAATTAGATATACAAAAATATCTCAGACAATGATGCTATTACAGATTAATTTTCAAAGGCACTTGAGATCTTAGATTAATTAGGTTCAAAACAAGTTACGCAAAGCGTTTTCTTAAAAGAACACAAAGCAGTTTAAAGTTACAGGGCTAAAATGCAATGCTAAAAATACTTTTAACAGACTTTTAATTACTTTTTTATGACTTTGTATTCAATGATATTCTTAAAAAAATTATTTGTCACACTGGAGGGCTAATTAAATAAAATAGGAAAGCCAAAAAGGTGATTTAAAGTGGGAATTGCTGATCAGTCACAGCACTAATGTTGACGTCAACTACCCTTATAAACAACCAAAAGAAAATGAACTTTTAAGTCTAAATAAATTATCCAAGTTCCAAATAAACATTTTCATTTAGATTTATGTATTCCACAGACGTGCAAACTGACCTTACAATGCATTTAAGGTAATCTAGGTCAGACAGCGTGCTTTTGTGCGACTCCGTAACAAAAACAATCAACAAAACAATCGACAAACATATCATTCTTTTTATCCAATTGTGAGTGCCTGCAGGCAATCTTTCCAATAATTTCCTATTAAATCAATTTTGTGATGCATCCTTAAATTTGGTTTGAGGTAGGGATGCATAACGATAAATTGCGATAAATCTATAGCAGAATAAAAGTTTTTCTTTACATCATATATATGTGTGAACTGTGTATAGTAACTTTGTATAGATAAATGCATAACATGCATGTATATTTTTAAGAAATGTTTACATGAGTATATGCATTTGTATATTTATGTATAATTTATGTATAACTTATTTTTTTTTTTTTCTTACAATTATACATGCATGTGTGCATATTTACAGAATTATTACACACAGTTCACACACATATATGATTTAAACAAAAACTTTTATTCTGCTATAGATTAATAGCGATTAATTGTTATGCATCCCTAGTTTGAGGTGAAAGCTAAAACATCTTAGTAAAGCACTAAATCTGGTGCTCCCCTGCCCTCTCTTTCTGGTCAACATGCCTCCATGTTTCGGTCATAAATTACAGAGTTAACCATGAAAATTAGAGATCCAAAGAAATGTCTTTTAGAATTTATATTGGGTCTTCTAGATGCGTTTTTCTGTTTGACCCCAGACAATCTCTACAAGACAACCTCGGATCAATGACCATCTTGAAAAATAAACAACAACAATAAACATAGAAACTTCTGTTATGCAGGAACAATCCAGGACTAGGCCTTAATTAAAATAGGATATTTAAGTAACTTTATGAATAAACACTACTGTTGTGCATCTTGAGACACAACACTCGCACTGATATATTTTAAGATATGTCAGAGCAAGTTGTTTTTGATCAAGACAACGCTAACATTTTAATTAGTCTGGGACTAGGCTAAAGCCCGGTCTAGGAAACTGCCCCAAAATGCAAACAATACTTTAATTTCATATAATATACAGTTGACATGAATATAGACGGCTGTATTATGTATGTATGCATGTATTTGGATTGTTGCATGCAATGTTTGTCAATCATTCAAATTTTCAAAACGTACTTCTTTTGTTTACATAATGTTTTTTGTATTCCCACATTATTTTGTTGCATTCCCACTACTTTGACTAAGAATCAGATGACTAATAAAAAAAATCTCACATAGCATACAATTACACACTTATTGATGCAAACTTTCATATGAGAGGGATGTCTATTCAAGCCGCATAGCTACATAACACTATTATGTCTCTAAAGGAAGAAAAAAATGTGTAGAATCTGTTTAAAAAAGACAGGTATTCAGTACCTCATCAAAACCAAAAATCTTGCTCAATGGGCAAAGCTCGCTTTCAACAATGAAAGCTCTGTGGCCAATTATAAAAAGGACAGCCGTCGTCTTCCTGTGAGTCTGCTACTGTTGAACTGTTTTTCCCCCTTTTTGCTTTCAACCTCCTGTTTTTGGGGGCCCTTTTGCAGCGTTACTTTAGAGTGGCCCCTACTATTAAGCAAGAGTCCTCAAGCAGGAGGGGTGTACTTGCCAACTCAGACACAATCAGAGATAGTCCACCCAAACACCCCGCTCTGCCAAACACGTCTTACACATTCAAAGCCAGCAGAACGTATGAAGTCTGATAGGTAAACAAGGTCATTATTGTCTTACCAAGGACATTAAAGATTATAAAACCTAACTTCAGTATAGATTTCTTTTATGAGAGTATGAGAGTGCATTTTCCCTGTTTACACGTTATGAGGGTTTTGAACAGTGAGGTTTGTATTGTTCAAAATAGGGCTGCATAGCAACTAATCGTTTGCAGAATTTAAGCTTTTGTTTACATCATACATGTGCGTGTGTATATATATATATATATATATATATATATATATATATATATATATATATATATATATATATATATATATATATATATATATATATATATATATATATATATGCATGTTAAATATTTACATAATATATATATATATATATATATATATATATATATATATATATATATATATATATATATATATTTGCATGTGTATATACAGTAGCACTTAATATATACACATTTTAAAATAAATTATACATGCATGTGTGTGTATTTATAAATACATAATTATTATAGACAATATGATGTAAACAAAAAACTTTATTCTGCAAACGATTAGTTGCGTTTACTTGTTATGCAGCCCTAGTTCACAACACAGCCAAAGCTTTTGATGCATACCAGTTTCTCATCCACAGTGATGAGCTGGGATCCTTGTCCCTGTTGTTCTACCAGTCTCCATCCAGACGTGCATATTAACCTGCAAAATAGAAATACAAAACTTAAAAGTAGAAACACACACAAAAAAACATGTTTAACTAAAAACCACAGAGTAAAGTGTTTTCGAGAAGGAAACGCATCAAGGGATAGGAACGAGGCAGACGGTCCTTTTCTTGGGCCCTATTAATTCTGCCTGCTGAGTTTCTGGCAAGCTCCTACATAAGCCAGTTAGCAACAAGCAGCAATTCGTGTCACCCTGCCCATCTACACTAAGAGCCTTTGTGACAATGGAATGTGAAACTGAATAGTAGCTGGATTGTCATCAACAGAAAATTATTTGGTAGTGCCAAGCAAGATAAATAAAATGCATTTCCAACTAAATGTGTAAGAAAAACAAAAGATCTGAGCACAATGTGTGTACATATTAACTGTGTAGATATGAACATAAGATGAATTTCATTACAATTTCATAATTAGGTTGTTGTTGGTACAACAAGATTACTACTACTATTAAATTTAATATAACTAACAGCACAGATCAAAGATTAAAATTATTTCCAAGAGTAAGACGTACTAAAAAACAGCCAAGCTTATAAGTACTGTGATGCCTTGTCATTTCATACAGTAGCATTGTAAGCATGTCCATAACATTACAGAACTTAACGGGGATTGGTTGTCCATTTAAATAAAGTTTCAGTTAGGAACAACCCTGTGCCTACTGTACCAGACCTGATGTGAACCATGCTAGCTAATAATCCATTACTTACTTAGCCAGACTCTTAAAAATAACCTTGACAGAAAAAACGATTCAAATAGAGCATTTAAAACATACTTAGTGGAATTTAGGAACAAAATTACAGAAGCAGTATCCGACAGCAAATGTGTAAAGTTGTGTGGACTGCAATAGCTCCTTCAAAATGACCTAAATACCCGTGAGAAATAAACAACTGCAGCACTGCTTTAACACTTATATTGCTTAAATACTTTAAGAATAATATTGCAATAATTCATGAGTGAACCCTTTGAGAGATTCTGCTTCTGAAATAGGTTGATGGTTGATTTTATCACAAATGACAAAAGGGCAGCGTATTTGTTTAGTTGACTAACATAACAGGTTACAAACGTCACGTTAAATTATTGTCTAAAACGGAAGGTGTGACAGCGTGTTTTGCCCATTTAAAACACAAACATTATTTTACACAGAATTAAAAGATAACTGCTTGTCAGACTTACTGTTGTTAGTAAGCTAACCGGCTAACTGTGGTAACACAGACACAGGAAAAAACATTAAACAAACATTTCTTTCATTAATCGTAAACGTATAATCACACAACAATCATTGAATTATTGGTTATTACCTTGCGGGATTCAGAAATGTTTTTGTGACTGAGGAAATAGAGATAATTCGGCTTAAACCAAAGAATGACATTGAGGACGCCATGTTGACATCGTATGTGAGCTGTACGGCAAGACAACGAGGCCAAACTCGCGCGATACGTAATTCACATATTGGTAAAAAGTAAACGCAAACTCTGAAACGTGTGTGGGATGTCCAGAAGTAAATTAGTAAACACGGCAGATGTGTTTTTGAGTGAAAGGTAGTATTTACTAATACGCTACACAAACCAAATATTATTACAAATATAATTATTTATTTTGGTTTTTATTTTAACATAAAATAGAAAAAAATGGATGGCATTAAAAAAATATATTTATTTTTCCTAAAGAAATTTTAAAATAAAAATAGCTTTTACAATGCTTTGCCCTTGCTACTCAATGTTGAGTTTAATTTTATTCCTTGACCAACCTTGACAAATATATAGCCTCCATACCCGAACAAAAGAAAAAAGGGCTTTTATAAAGAAAAAGAGAAAGGAAACAGAAGAAAGCATCCATGGCATGTCTCTTAATTTCAGTTCAGGTCTCTTCAAAGGCTTATTTTAGATGGGTCGATTTCCTTTTCAGTTCTCAGGACTAGACTGAGACAAAGTAGCCCTCTCTTGGGACTTAAGGCATGCCAAAGCTTAACCCGCTAATTTTCCACTATTTATCACTTCCTGGATTCTTCTTTTACTTAATTTACCATTCATTGCCATCAGGTTATATATGATGCTGGGGAATTTTGTCTCAGATCAAAGTACCTACAGTTATAAAACTGAGAGGTCTAAGGACCCACACTTCAGTGCCGGAATCTCTATTTTGCTTGAATGAGATCAACAGACAAAGTGTTAATGTGGCCTTTCTTTTTTAGCTTTGGAGATTTCCACTTAAATGTGAAAAAAATCTAATTAACAAGAACACTACACAAGTATGAGCCTTGCGTAAATGCTTCAAATTTTTATGGCAGACGCCTTAATCCAAAACAACCTACAGTGCATTCAAGGAATAAATTGTTTATTTGAATATGTGTTACTTGGAATTCTAATCCACAATTATTAAATCATTTTAATAATAAAACCATCCAAACTTTGCTGAAACACAACTGATAGGTATTACTCTTAAAGAGTTTATCTATGGGAAAGATAAAAGAAAAACAGAGTGGCTTTACTTCTCTGTCTCTCTCTCTCTTTCTTTCTCTCCCTCTCTCCTGTCCCGTTTGAAGAAGATGCAAGTTGGCAGCACAGGAGAAGCTTGAAGATTAATGGTGTAAAGGGGGGCTCTGACAGCCTTTCCACTGGTTGCAGTTCTCCTGGGTGGCCCGATTGGTCTTGGATGTCACTTTTGCTACTTAATCTTGTGTATGTGAAACAGCCTGACATGCTTGAAGAATTCCGTCTGTCCACGTCTGTATAGACATCAACCTGTGAGACAGTTACAGGGAATCCTTGATAGCACTGTCCCTTTGCCATAGCCCTTATATTAATTCCTAAAAAACTCATTTTGTTTTGGAACTTTGTAGATAATGATCAATATTGATTTATTGTACCATGGCAAGACATTGTATGATGCAAATAATATTAATTGATGTTGTCATTTTTGTTTGTGGAACTATTATCTTTTTTTGTTTGTTTTTTGTAGAGAAAAGATTATTCAGTAAATTTAACCTACTATTTTAAGTTTTGACTTCAAAAAAGTGACATAAAATTATAAAAACAAGTTGAAATTGTTTAACTTCATTTGTTAAGTTAAAGTAACATACAAATATATGTCGATTTGATAAAAATGCTAAAATATTTACAGTGTAGCAGTGTAGACAATGTAGATTAGCAGTAAATTCTCTTGAGAAATTTCTGCTGTTGTTCATTGGTTGAAAAGCAATGAAGTAAAAGTGCCATATAGACATAATTGTTTTAGAGATATCAAATGATTTAAGTTTTGTACATACCTGCACTTCTTTGCTGCCTTAAATTATTTCGTTTAATTAATATATGTCATTTCAACTTACTATTATTTATCTTGACTTGAGATGAGTTGTTATAACTTATAAAATATAGTTGAAAGAAGTTGTAGCAACTCATCACTTGCCAAGATAAATTATGTAAAATATGAGTTGATTTAACAAAAAATATTAAGGCAGCAAATAATTTTTTACAGTGTGAAGCTTTAAATGTGAGATTTGTTTAGTGTATTGTACATTTTATATCCCAAATAGTATGTAGAAATACTCCTCGAGGTCCATATATTACAGAGGGGATGAAAGATCTACTACTGTCAGTGCAGTACTATCACTGGATTTTTCTCAATAGCAATTGTCAGATAGGCAGAAGTACAGTATAAGATCATGAATCACACTTTGAGATCCAGGAAAAAAAAATGTAAATCTATAAGACATCTTCAATTAATATTGTAGGTATCAGTAGACTGAACTAATGATGTGAACTGATTTCTTGTTTGACTTTTGGACCTAATCCTTCCCCCTTATTCTCTCAGTCACCCCGAATCTGTTCTCCTTATCTACTTTTTTCTCTCTAGTGAGTAAAAAACGTACTGTATGTTCCTGGTGATTGTGTCTCATGCTCCACCCAGGGCCCAAAACATCTCTCATTTCTCAACCTATACTGCAAAAACCTGCTGTGGTCCCAGTAGCCTTCGTGTACAGTGTCATTTAAGGCAGCATAGCAAAATTGTACTTCCTATTTCCCTAATCTATTTTGTTCATCCTCCAACTCACAGTTTAATTTGTAAAGCACAGGTGTCCCCTATCCCGGGGAAGTGTGTGTTTACTAGACTGTGACGAAGAAGAAATTGCTTTTTCCTTTAACCACATGCTTCATTTGTATTTGTGAGCTGTTAGCTGCCCACATGTCGTAAGTGAGGCCGCAGCCTGGTGTAAACTGTTTGGATAAAATGAAATAATCCACCTCCAGTGCTTGGAACAGAGCCCTAGAAGACATCAAATAGACCATTCGAAATGGGGTAATCAAATATTTACAACACGATAACCACTGACAAATTGAGTGTCCCATGGTACGATTCACATTCTGTGCTTTATTAACTGAAGCCACTCTGTTATTTGTGTGTTATTTCAAGGTTCATGTTATTGTCCATATTGATGTCCAACGTTGCTTTAACAATTTAGTCATTAGTAAATGATAATTACTTATACACATGATACAATAATACAAATAAATGGGTTATTCTGTAAATAATAGTGGATAGCATACATCTGGACAAACAGTTAAAGCACCAGCAAGCTGATAATAGATCTATTTTTTGGAAAAGTAACTAAATATTTAGACATTTAGAAACCCTAAAGTGTCGCTCATGCCCATTAGGCAACTTCTGAAGAACTCTGAACTTTGTCGAACGAACAATTGCAATGTCTGGACGTCTAAATCTTCTCCTCAGTATATCTAAAGGAGGAGTTCGTCCAAAGTGAGGTCAGTTGGACACATCGGATTGTCTTTTCCATTCATGAGAGAAACACAATGGCTGCAGTGACCACCACTGGATGACCTTTTCAACAGACCTCATGCCCTCGTTTGATTGACATTTCTCTTTGACGGCAGGGGGCGGAGACGGCTTTTGGAGGGCAGATTCTCTTGGGTAAATCCTCATCCACATCTCTTTCCTTTGGACAACAAAGAGTTTGATGTTTTTGTCTCTAATAAGGAGGCAGATCCCTTGTTGTTTTGATGAGTGGGCCACCTGGGACACACATCTCCATCATAGTGTCAAAAGATAAGAGCGAAAAGAGAAGAGAAATTCCACCAAAGCAGCACAAACAGAGGCTTGAATGACAAGCTCAACCGAGAACGGTCAGCAAAGTGACCAAACCACTTGTCCGTGTCATTAGACACAGACTGGTGCAAACCAGCCACAAAAAGGAGATACTCAGACACTTCAATGATGTTAGCAAGTAACCATATCTTCAACTCTTTGTCTTTCAAACTGTGGTCCACGGATGACTGGTGGTCAATGAAGTATTTCGAATGGTCTGCGAGCTGATCAGCTGACTAAATAAATAAAATAATTTTATTGACAAAAGCACAAACTGATTGGTCAACTCATAACAATAAATTAAACAACTGCATAAAACATTTATTTATAAAATTATAAAACTTGACTTCACTAACGTCATTGAAAGTTATAAAGTACGTCAGTGAACATAAGTGTTCAGTTTAACTTCTCAGGAAACATTGACTCATTTTGGTTTATTAACTAAAAGTAGCACTCTAGTTAATTCCTACATAATAAGAACAAAATCGCTGTCTATCAAAATTCAAAGGAGGTTAATTCAAGACTTAAAAACTGCAGATAATTGTTTAGGTAGTCTGTATTTTTCATTATGGTTTCACTGGTACACCACCTAAAAGTTTTAGTTGGAACACAATAAAACTTTTGTGATCAAAATCCACCAGATCACAATGTGCGTACACAATAATCAATGGCATCTGAACTGTCTGCGATGAGTGCTTCTCAATGACATTTCAGAAATGCACTAATAGATCGTAACAACGTGGTAAAAAAATATAAAGTACCTCTGAATCTCCTTAAAAGACCTACATCTGAGCAATATTTGCCCTTATCTTCATTTCCCACTGCAGCTGATATCATTGATAGCTCACACATGTTGTTTGCTTTACCGAGAATGTGTGTGGTGCCATGCTGAGAACCCTGACATGTATAGGAAAACATCTTTAAATTAACCCCGGTCGAATGTCACTTTTCTCCTCTCTTTAAAACGTAAATAGGGAAAGACAAACAAAAACCTGCTGGCTGGCTTTTGTTCCGAGTCCCGTTGTCAAGACTAACTCCGGGTGAGAGAAACTACTGTGTTTATTTTTAATCCCGTGATGTTGGGAAACCCATCGGTGGTACAGTATCCCAGCATATGCCCCCTTGACTGGGAAGAAGCTAAAACTGTTAAAAAAAATATAATAGCACAATGTGGCACAGTATTGGATCATGAGGACCAGATGGATGTCAAGAGAACATCTGTTGTATTTTCACAGGGGCAACAGGTTGTGAAAACTTGAGATTACTTGACTGTTTGAACGGAGGGAGACCAAAACATTCGAACGTGTCTTGTTTTCCTTGTAAACAAAAAGGTTCCCATTACAATTTCAGATTCAGGCTTGACTGAGGGGACTTAAACGATGAGGCAGGCTTGTCTTTGAATAAACACAACTAGGAAAAGAGTATATTACCAAAAAGCGCCACCCCCCACCTTTTCAAAAGTCATTATAACAAAGATCACCGCACTCTGTTCCAAGTCTTTGTCTGTTGCTGGTGAATTCCTGCAAAGGAACTAAAAATAATCTCTGTCTAGACACAGCAAGTGTGAAACTGAGCCAAGCGAGAAAAATTATATGCAAATGGAGCTAAGGCTGCTATTATAAAAGACATCCCGTGTGGGAGGGTTCGTGGACTAAATGAAGCCAAAAATTCTTAAATCTTGAATATGCTTATCACAATACCTGTGACATAACCCAGTGGGTATCTAATTACATGACTGAGGTTTAGATGATGTCACGTGAGATGGAGGAATTGGGCATCTAATAAGTTGGTGGCCCTAGGGCCTATGAAATCGGTGTGTAGGCCTCTTTGGAGTGGAGACAGATGCTAAACTCACAATTCGAACAGGCCAAACTGGTTGTCGGCAGCGTTTCTGCATTGAGGGTGGGCTCCATTAGCGTGACCAAAGGGAAGCAGAGCGACCCAGAAACAAGGGGCAAAGGGCTTTCTCTGAGAGCGGCTAGACAAGAGAGCAGTAGACTAGAGCGTCAGCCGCAGACAGAGGAAGAGCAGATCAAAGAATCGAAGGGGCAACCTGCGTGACAGACATTGTATTAAAGCAACGTGGGTCGTTTGAAAAGACAGGAGGAAAAACTAAACCTGGCCGAGGGATGATACATTACGAACCCTGTCTGAGAAATGTTGACTTTCCTTTTTTATCTACATCAGATCGTGAGCGTATGAAATTTGTGTTTAAGGCAGAGATTAGATGGGGAAGCAATGATACGATGGACAATTTTACTGTGTAGCTTTGATTTGGCTGTGCAAAGATGGAACTAAGACAACTAACTGTTGGCTTGAAAGTATATTAAATGCATTTACATGCCAGTAATTAACTTAAACTGTATACAATGTCAAAAAAATTATCCCAAGTTGCCACTGAAGCAGTACTTTTTAAAAAGGACCTCATATGTACCATTTAGGTACAAATGTGTTTACATTTGGTACCAATATGTACCTCTCTGAGCAAATGTGTACTTATTGAAAGGCTACTGCCCTAGTGACAGCTACAGTATAGGGACCATTTATATAATTGACAAATAATTATAATTACAGAAAAAATTTACAATTCATCCAACTGCATGGACTTGAATGCAGTAAAAATGGGTGATTCTCTTGAAATTAGACTTATGAGGTGTCATGAAACATTTTGATAAAAAAGTAAATGCAAAAGTATCAAAATAAGAAGCATACAATTACAAACATCTCTTCATGTACTATTTTGCACATGATTTCAATGACATCATACAAACCAATTTTGTATTTTTTCCACATTTAAAAGGAAAATGTTCATTACCGCAACGTGTCCATGACTGGATTTGGGTTCTTTGACATGGAAATATTTATAATAAAAAAAACTAAAAAATAAAAAGCTTCAGTGCATGTTATACTATAAACATTTACAGTAAAGAAACATGCGGTATTTGGTGATCATTGGTAAATGTAGAGACAATAATAAGGATCATTGTGTCCAACACCAATTTTCTCATCCTCCGCAACAATTTCCAATCATTGTTTAAGCCTTCAAGGAACTTACATTTAAAAAAAATGTTGGAAGGGACATAATTGACTGTGACACTCAAGATGGCTACCAGGTAAACAGTTCTTATTTTTTTCTCTCCAGATAAAAGTTGAAATTGTGTTTGTCATAGTACCTAGACAACTTTTTAGTTCTTATTACCAAAACATGAGTTTATAAATGCATATATTTAATTTAATATCATGTTGCGGTGATGATAATTTTTGACAATGATAATCTAAAAAATGTAAATAATTCTATAGGAAATATTTTTAAATCCTCTAAAAATAATGGTTATGGTAAGTTTAGACCTTAATCTTATATGTGTGAAATAAAATTGGCTTCAAGGGCTTTTTAAAAATTCTGATGCTGGACACCTTCTAAATCTGGATTTCGTGAGAATCACCCAAATATGTTTTTCAAAAATAAGACATCAAGTGCGATTGGCGGGTAAAATCTAAGACATAGTTAACACTATAAATACACAAAACAGCATGTGTATCTCAAATGAACGGACAGACCCCTAAACAACTCTGATAGTTTGGAGACACATGTGAGACATAAAATATCACACATCAGAAAGGTGCACAGTCAGGAATCTAAATCTGTGGAGAGGAATTTGGATAATACCAGCGGGAAGAATCGGGTGAGACTGAAGAGCGTGGCTGGGCGAGTAAGGTGGCAGACAGGGAGAGTCTTCACAGACAGTTGGAGGGCTTAAGCCTGGCAGACAGGGACTTGTCAAATGCAGCTGTTGTGGACACTGATTGATAGAGTTTGTATTCCAGCCTGAACTTGAAACAGCTTATGCGGTGCCAAGCAAAGGGGTGTGTCGTCTTTTCAAACCAAATTAATAACATAATCTGGAAATAGTAATAAGCAGTATAATAAAACTCAAAATGTTGCTTTGGAAAACTTTCTAATTGCATAACTACGATTTATCAACTAAAAAAAATAAATGTGGGTAGAGAGATTACAAGATTTGATCAATTTAAGAAATAGTTTAATATTCATAGCAAGGTTCGCAGACCAATAAATGTCATAATGGAAAGCAATTTATACCTTGTGATTGACTATATTCACCTGTAATTTTTTTATTTCTTAGATGTTATTCAATTTTCATGATTGTTACAAATTGATAAGCTCATAAGATATAAACTAATTCATATAAAAACAACGTATATACATCATATTCATAAAAACAACATTATAGCTTCTCAAATAGCTTATTACTTTTGCAAATAATGGTAAAAAATGACATCATTAAAGGACATTGGTTTACCTCCTACCAAAGCAGAATATGTGTGGACCTTAACCTAAGGTTAACAAATATGTCTGCCAAACCATCAAAACACGCATCTATGTCTCCAGTGGGTTATAAAACATCTACGTGCGAAAGGTCCAAAAGATTCTTCTAGCAAACAACACTTCAAACCCACTTTCCACTTTGAAGTTTGATTGAATCATATCCTGCTAGGTTGCACCTCCTCTTCCAAAAGGCAGATGAGTTGACTGAAACTCTCCTTCACTGCCTCCATGTTGTTTGTTGTGCTGCCGGTAAGAATCCATCTCCTCCCACGTGCCAGGGGTTGCAATTCGAAGTACTTCTGTATCTGAAAAACAAAATATTTAATTACGGATGTTTTCTAAATATGACACTAAATTTTCATCTTGTAAAACAATACTCCATAATCTGTATAATTTCTTATGAATTATTATATGACTAATAAATCCTAATAATCTGCGTAATTAATTTGCATTTTCAGAAAATATTTGAAGAGCTTAAATGCAAAGGCCGCTAAGTGTGTCTGGCATGTTTTATTGTAAACTCGTTTTTATCAGGCTCTTATGTTTAGGTTCAGTAAATACATTTTTATTGCAAATGAAAGAGTTTATGGTCAGTAATTAAAATGCCTTATTTTCACAAATGTCACATTAGTCATTTCATTAGTATACCACCCCCCCCCCCCCCGCCCCCCCCGCCCCCCCCAAAAAAGAATGCACTGGAGAGCTCAGCAACAATTAAAAAGACCTGAACATTCAAGGAAGACAACAGCAGTGGATAAATGCAGGATCCTTTCCAAGAAAAAAACATCCAGTCAAGTGATGAACACTCAAGGAGGGAGGCATGTCATTGGCAAAGTATGCAATGAAGAAAAGACTTAAACCATTCATAAAGCGCAAAAATAGGAAAGCCAGATTACAATTTCCTATAAGGACAATCTAAAAAAGCCAAACCAGTTCTGGGCCATTTCCCAACCTGTACCAAAATGACAGGAAGAAAAAGTATGACGAAGACTCTTGATCCAAAAGCATACAACATGATCTGTAAAACATGTTGGAGGCAATATGATGGCATGAACATGGCACTGCATCACTGGTGTTTATTGATGATCTGATTGAAGACCCCGAATGAATTCTGAAGTGTGGATTAAATGTCTGCCTAGATTCAGAAAAATGCAGTACAGTTCACTGGATTCCATTTCACAGTCCAGATGTACAATTACCCCAAACCAACCAAATCAGGAGGTTTTAAAGGTAAAAAAGTATGACATTCTGCAAAAGTCAAACTTCT
This sequence comes from Paramisgurnus dabryanus, assembly GCF_030506205.2. Classification (NCBI taxonomy): domain Eukaryota; kingdom Metazoa; phylum Chordata; class Actinopteri; order Cypriniformes; family Cobitidae; genus Paramisgurnus; species Paramisgurnus dabryanus. The sequence goes on from NC_133341.1 coordinate 12,218,732, forward strand.
GATATTTACACGATTGAACATGCATTTTACTTGCTAAAGACAAAACTAAAGGTAGAAAGACCTCAAGAAGACCTCAGGCAGTGATTGTATTCAAAGGATTCTCAACAAAATGTTAAAAAAATGAACATTTTATTCATGATTACATTAATTTGTCCAAAAACATTTGGCACCTTGAAATCAGGTTATACACAGACTGAAGAGTACGCATTCCTAAACCTTTCACGTGAGAGCCAAAACAGAGCCAAAACTATAAAAATTGTCCTATACGGCAAACAAATATATTTTATAATATATTTTAAATATACACAAATGGACAAAAATATATTTGCTAAAATATATTTTGGAATATGTTTACAAAAATATTTTTTGACCCATATATTTTTTGGCCATTTTTGTATATTTTGATATATATTTTAAAATAAATACATTTTAAAGCATTAAAAAATATATTTGACCCTCCAATATATTTCAATCCAAGGAAATATATATAATATTCATGTTGCATTGACTTTGTTAACAGTTTTAAAAGGTTACAATTAAATATAGTTTCAACTTCAAAAATATACTTTTATCAAATTAACTTGTATTTAGCATATATGAAAAACTATATATATATTTTTTTTTTTATTAGAAATGTATTTGCTTGCCTTTAAAAAACATTTTGAAATATATGTTCAAAAATGTATTCAACTGAGCATTACTTTCTACAAAATGTATTTAGATTATATTTAAAATATATTTTTGGTTAGACAAATTAATTTTTTTTGCCATATGTGGTGTTGGTGTCCAAAAATTTATGGACCAGACTGTACATGCAAAAATCTCCACTTATAATAAAGTCTCCGGTCAAGCACTGTCCTTTTTGAATAAAGGTGAATGTTGCAAAAATTCAGCCAATATCCTCATATTTTCAGTAAACCTCCTTTAATCGGGTAAAAAAAACTCTTGCAGCTTGATGTACTGTACACGCGCCATCAGTTCCTGTGCATTAGAGGACTTTGCTGAAAAATCGTTGTGGTGTTTGGTGGATTCTGACAACAAAGCAGTATTTCTGAATGGCCTGAGGCAGTGATTTCGTCAATTTGAAGATAATTTATTTTATAAATGTATAATACGTGAAGAGAGCATTCGGTTAATATCATTTTCTGGTAACACTTAGCAGCTTCTGATCTCTTCATTTATATATGTGATTAATTGTAAATCATTGGTTTATTAATAAAATATAGACAACAAATTTGATGAATTAAATTTCATGTATTAATATGAAGTTAAAAGGTTCATATCTGCTTATTAGGTCAAAATGTTCCTCGCTGAACAGCAGACTTATGTTAAAGTCTGGGCTCTGTAATGTGAGGTCAATGTACGGCAGGGAATAATGCACATTTCGATAATACAGTATGTACTTGGCTTTCTCAAACCTGTTAGTAATGGCCGATTACAGAAGATCATATGTCAAAGCTTTGTCAGCACTTCATTATTATGCCAGCAGATCAGAACCATCTATAAACTGAATATCGTGCACTTTAGCTCTACAGACACAATACATCTATGTTTGTAATCAGAGTATCAGGGATATTTGTATTTTGCATGTAAATTTTGAGTCATCTGTGATGATAAGAACCTCTCATTTTGAAAAACATGGTTTGCATGTGACCAAAATGACAATTATAGTTACATCAGACAATACTGTACTGTAGTTAAACATACTTTGATCCACAGATAATTGAGTCACTCAGGCAACAAATGGAAAAACATTGCATTGAGTTATTTTTTCCTGATAGATAGCATGCGATGAGACATGAATCCATGGTATCCAGACAGACAATTTGTACACAGTCAGAGATATTCATCTATCATCCACAAATTACCTTTCTCAAAACAAAAGAAATAAAGAATCATATCTCTAACCAAATGAGATAATCTGCAAGGTGTTCAGTGATAACGGCACAGACAAAGAGATACGGTACAGTCTATAAACCTGATAACATCCAGACCAAAGGATCTGTTGCTACAAAACAGATGAAACTATGTATATCATTTCTGACTGACACTCGCTGCTAAACATTCAATAAAATAATTTACAAAAATATGTTTCAACATCTACTTGTAATTTTGGCCAAAGCGCATTAAGAAAACAAAAAGAATCAGATTCGTTTTTTTTTTGCAGTGGAGTGCAGGCATCTTACGGTGCCATGCTGGGATTTATTAGTGTCTGCTGTTTCTTTACCGCCAAAGGATCGTGCCTCGTTTCCTCCTGCCGTGTCTTTAGGGGGCATTGAGCTGTGGCTCGATCATAGTGTAACAGGAGTTTAATGACAGATTAGGTCACTTCAGCGGGCGTTAGCCCTGGGGCCTGACCGACCCAAACAGTGTTAACAAATCCGTCTTGTAAAAGGAGCTGCGCCAGGCTTGCAATGAGACATTCTGCCTTCTGGCTTGCCAGTCTGTCTGTCTGTCTGAGACAGGCCCCCTCTTCTGGAGAATACACTACTTGCAAGAAAAACCTCTCTGGTGTTTCATCTAGGTCACAAACAACAGTGCAAAGAGGTGCAATGTTGACTTTTGTTGACAATGGATGCACAATCTTGTCTTTCTATCTAATGAATAAATACTATAAAATGACTGGTGGTGTGGCAGAGGAGGTTGTAAGGCTTTCTTGGTGTAGTTTTCTCTATATAGCAAATATTAGTACACTGTCAATAAACAATTGTCAAAATATATACCCCAGCTGTCACTGGGGCAGTACCCTTTCAAACAGTACAGCTTTGAACCTTTAGGTACATATTAGTATCTCAAAAGAACATATAAGTGTATATCTGTCGGTGAGAGCGGGGTAAGTTTTCACACTTTTCACACTGTCTAACATTTACTGAGCACCATAAATCACAATGGTATAAATCTCATACCAACTGAAAGAAGGAAGTCTTGGCCACATATGTTGTATTCATTACATTTTCATATCCTAGACTGTTGATGTTCGCTTGTGACAATTTGCCCCATTGGCGGGTACGTTGTCACACTCGATTATCTAAAAAGAACAACACAACTTAATTATTGATTATTATTTTAATTTTTAAATTCAAACAAGAACTGGAAATATTAATTTTAGGGCTTTTCACACTGCGCCTAACCCTGGGTTATCGTCGTTCTAAACCCTGCTTTTACCCTAGGTTAAGGATCGTTTCATTCTTGTAATCTAGAAGCGGGGTTATCCCTGAAATTAACCCAGGTTAAACCCTGCTAGCCCTGCTTTTGTGGGGTTAACCCGGCATTGCGGTGCCAAACGCGTGTACAACGAAGCAGGGTTAGAATGTTATGATGCCAAAAGGTGTTCAGGGTTCTTGATAATTACATGTGTATGATCAGGGTTTCAGACACCTGACCTATGGGTTTAGGAATGCACAGTGTTAAATGTCAGATTATGAATACCCAGGGTTATCTCTTATGAATACCCAGTTATCTCTTGAGTACGAACAGTGTGAAACATGAAACAGATAACCCTGTAAACCCAGGGTTAACTATTTCCAGTGTAAAAAGCATGTGACGAATTGCCCCAAAGTCATTTAGACAACTTTAGACAACTGACATGTGTGCTATTGTTGGCGAAATCTCAGGGTTAGCTCAACACAGCACATCAGCTAAAGTATCAAAAGACATGTTATTGTCTCCTCTATTTTGTGCAAAATAATAAACATTCATACATAACGAAGTTATATTGCATAAAATATAAAGTGTAAATTTTTTACTTTTTAAGCCAAAAAATAAGAAAATTGTGCCAACATCAGATCAGAGCAATCTTGACCACATGTAAACACAATGTTGACTATAGAAGTCGTCACAAAGTAGCTATTTAATTTTTGAGCCTCTAATGTTGTTATGAACAGTGTGACAACTTACCCCTCTCTCCTACTAATGGTCCATAATAGGACTTTTTTTTAAAAGTGTACTGCACCAGTGACAGCTGAGGTACATATGAAGAGTTTGGTTCCAAAACGCAATAAATCCATTTTGACAAATTTTGGTAAAAACGTGTTTTCTATACCAAGAAAGTGATAAGATGAAAACCACTATTTTCTGTTACAAACTTTCACATAGCATCTTTAGGTTATAAAACATAAAAAATTCAAATCCATAACTTGATTTTCAAAGATTTATTATAAAAACAGACACAAAATGCAATAAATCCATGACAAGTTTTTATTCAAAATGCTATAAATCTATTGAATCAATCGCCTATATAAATGTGCATTTATCTTTGCCATGTTATATTCATTTAGTTGACTAGTTGTACACACTAATTAAAAATATAAACATTAATGTCATTAATCAAAACACTTACTAGTGTCATATTAAGAACACTGTCATTGCTGCGGTTATACTTGACGTCGTCACTTAACATTTTAAAATAAAAAAATAAAATTTTTTGGTCCTGCTCGATTTTCGTTGACTTTGAGTAAAATTATGGAATGTTTTTCATAAGATCCCCTGGGGTCAATGTGTTATCATGACAGAAACTTGATGCTGTCGGCCCGGGCAAACAAGCACCCGTCTCCCGAGTGCCTCTTGCGTAAATTATTAGATGTTGATGGCTTATGTGTCTTTCCCGTCACAGAAAACCATCACAGGTTTATCAATGCTATTAAAGTATTATTTTGTTTTTGTTTGTTTGTTGATCACGAAGTACAAAGTAGATGAGGAAAACTAGGATTCCGTGTACTCAACGCGCCGCCATTGTTTGTTTACATTGCGTGGAATGGTGCGCTGTAATCTGTGGAGTGGATTTATGGCATTCTGTAGAAAAGGGGGAGTGGTGTTTATTGCATTTTGGGAAAAAGGGAGAAAAGATGACAGAATAACACGGCGGATATTGGATTTTGCGTAAAATTAAGAATTTACTTTTTATTACTGACCTCATATACTGATTCTGGCAGTAACTCATTTTTTTCAGTAACTCACGTTTTGGAACCAAACTCTTCATATTTATTTTGACCACATTTTCTAACAGTGTTTAAAAAACAAAAAAGTCATGTTTGCACCCTGCTGGACTCCAGTGCAACAAAATGAATTATGAGGGTCTTGTAATTACTCCAAAATGACTGCACCGAACTGAACTGACAGCACATTGCTGAGCAAAAATCAATTCCCTGTGACAACTTGGCCATGGTAAGGCTTGTAGGAAGGTGGCAGTTGGTTGTTCGGATGTTCACTGGGTCATCCATTACAGTTTTCAATTGACTGGGACCACAATCTTGAAACAATAGCACTGCAACATTGCACTCCTGTTGTTAAGTATGAATTTAAAAATGGCTGTGATTAATTTTATTGAAATAAGATGCTATTTTAAGTAAATTAATGAAATATATCTGATTTGTGATTTTTTTCTGTCATTTACATTTTTGTTTGCATAAAATCATTCCATATATCTTAGAGGTGCATAATGGTACTGACAAGTACATATTAGTACCTCAGAGGTATTTACTAGTACCAAACATATTTGTAAAGTACCTAAACGGTACATATTAGGATCTTTTTAAAGGGTACTGTGCCCAGTGACCATTTTTGGCAATTTTGTCTGATATTTAAGGAGATGTTTGTTTATGATATTTAAGATGACCATCAACACCAAAAGCTACTGCTGCAGAACTTAATACAAAATGCCTAATGATATTATAAAACTGTGATAAAATCAACTATAGCCATCCCAGTGGCTTTCGTTCCCATTCACACAAAGATACATTACAGATACACTGATAAAGATACATTGACAGAGATACATTGTTCATACAGCAAAGAGGATTTAAGACAGATGGTCAGAAAGTGTTTTATGAGAGAACGACAACCATAACCATTATCAATGGCTTGTTGTCTCTACAGCCAGATAATTTTACAAACAGTAATTTGTCATGTGTCTGAGGGTGTAGGTGATTAAACAAAATAAATGTTTGTTAGCATAAGTAAAATCATTAGCTAATATAAACTGACAATGAAAAACATAATTTTCAATCTCAGTATTATTAATCTTTTTAATTGTTAGATAATGCCAATACAATTGTTCACGGTAGTCACTGTGCATTAAAATGTTAACAATTGCAAATTATTATTGCAAACGTATTGTAAATGGTGAAATTAACATACACTAAGATTAATAAATGCAGAATGAGTATTGTTTGATTTTAGTTCTTGTTAGAGAATAGAATAGAATAGAATAGAATAGAATAGAATAGAATAGAATAGAATAGAATAGAATAGAATAGAATAGAATAGAATAACCAATTTAAAGGTTCAAGGGTCGGTGGTTGTTTTGCAGGTGTGGAGAAACACAACAGTGTTTAACACAACAGTGAAATGAGTAATGTTTATTTAATTTTAGTTGAAAGGCATACACATTTATCAGATAAGCTTGAACTTCCTGTCCCATCTGTAGGATGATATGACACAATCCGTGGTCATGTAAAAGCAGAGCTTTGATTGGCTGTCTGAAGGGGGCCAGACATGGCATGAGCTGAATGGGGTGGCTGGGTTGTACAAATGAGCCTATGGCCAGAAGCCGAACTAATTTGGCTACTAATTCCCCATGTTGCTACCTAGACAGGGGGAGCCCCATATGCTCTGGAATGCATATGTGTACTACATTCCTACCGTTATATACATATAACTGTCATTTGCAAATATGAATGTCTTTCCATATCAATTTTTGAGGTTGGGGCTTTACCAAGGCAATTCAGGTTACAAGTCGTTCTCTTGGGCGCAATGGATAAATTCCATGTGGGTTTGCAGACCGCGAAACTCTCTGGTTACTTGCCCAAGCAAACAGCCACTAGACCATTTCATAGCACCAGCGTTAAATGAACATAAATGGGTTCATATGTTAAGCTGTGTGATTAGAATTAAATGATTGGGGACACAAAACTGCAAGAGCAAAATGAAAATCTGTTCACACGTTTTCATGTAAAAATAATTGATATGTCAACAAAAAAAATCTGCTTGATTCTTATGTTCAGTTCAAATATTTAGTTTGTGTTTGAAAAACGTTTATATACACTGTGTATCAGTTTCTCAAATTCACTGAAGCGCCATTATAAGTATAACTGAATAACTGTCCCCGAACAGAAGTGTTTGTATTACATCTGTGCGGTTAGACAGCACTCCCTGATTGTTACACTAGACAGAAAGTCCCTACTGAAGAACATTACTAGGGATCACCTTGGGCGGATAAGGGCGTGCTCAGATATCAGAAAAAGCCAATTACTCTGGATGACAAGTTTTCCCCTGAAGATATCAGTCAGCTGTGGAGAACACACTTGAAAGAAATGTCTAGATATCGCCAGATGCACTTACCATGAAATTGAGCCGGTCTCGCTTGTTTTTTTCAATGTCTAAAGAGCCTGCAGTTATGTACTTGGCAAGTCTTTCAAAAAGGCCCCACAAAATATCACTTACAGACAATATCTAATGCTTTGGATGCATTTAAAAAGAAACAAATACCTGAAACTCAGAGGTGGCCCTCCTATTCTTAGGTATATTGTGAGGACATTTTATTCAAGGTTAACATGCAAGAACGACAACACTTTATAATACAGCAGATTGTATACAAACTGGCCCACTTTTTACACATGGCTTGTGGGTGTCTTAAGTAACTAATACACTGAGTCTTAAAAAGCTTTTACATCCTGCTTACAAATAAGAAACAGTTACACGCACATAAGCGTACTTTCAAAGGAGTCTTGTTAATGCTCTGTGCTAAAAGTCATGTGGAATGTGGTTGAAATCTACCTTTCTGTTTACTTTGAACTTTACAATGAGCCAAATACAAGCAACGGTCTGCACATCAGATCAGGTCCAGTTTACATCTGATAATAAGATCTGGCTTAAATGATCAGGTCCCACTGAAAAAATCGGGTTTATACCTGTTGGGAATGGAACGTACACCTCAAATCTGTCTGCTGCAACCACTATGGGTGTCTTATTTTGTGGTGACAAACTCATAGCATATCACTTAATCTTTAAAATCAAGTTTTTCTGTACTTTTTAGTATGTAAAAAAGTTATGTCAAATGAGTATCTGAATACGCAACACACTCACTCCCCAAGGCGTTATAATCTGAAGCATGTTCAAACGGCTTCAGCGTCAGTATGAAGACGCGAAGGGTGCCCCTATGCGTCACTATATCGAAGAAATGGGAACTCTATTCCCTCAGTGTCAGATCTAGACGAAAGAGCATCCAGGAAGGTGAAGCCATCACGTTATGCGACGTCAACGTATGCGATGATCAGCAGGATCATGCCGCTTCTGGACGGTAACTACTCAATTTATTTCCTGTTTTTAAACCATTGTCGCTTGGGGTTGGGGTTAGAATTTGGGTTTGGATGTCAGTTTAAGTATTGGTTTATACTTTTTGTGTTCTGATTTTTAAACCATTGTCGCTTGTGGTTGGGTTTGGGTTAGGATGTAATTTTATGTAACAGAAAGTCATTCTAACCCCAACCCCAAGCGACAATGGTAAAAAGTTTGGAACAAAAATTGAGTAGTTAACGTCCAGAAGCGGCATGATCCTGCCGATCGTTGCATATGACGTTGCATAACATGACGGCATCACCTTCCGGGATGCCCTTTCGTCTATAAACGAAGCTTAGGGATTAGCATGAAAGCAACGGAGTTCACATTTCGCTGATATAGTGATGCATAGGAGCACCCCTTCGTGTCTTTATACTGACGCTGAAGGCGTTTCAACATGCTTGAGATTTTGACGCCTAGGGAGTGAGAATGGGTTGGAATACAGTATGCAGTGCAGTAGGTAGGTAAACAAAAGAAAGTTGTGTACTACCAAGTTAATTACATTCATGGTAGAATGCAGGGGACACACGGCAAAGACTGTCTGGAAATCAAGTTCTTTCATAAACATGCATATCCAAGAACGCACTTTAATAATGTTCATTTTTTTATATATATGAGAAGAAGGCCCTCCATCAAATACAGAACATACTGAAAGTATGTAAATTTAGACAGAGCTTTAAAACATTTGGTGGGATGCCTATAGGTAGGTCCCAAAATCCCAGTAAGAGTAGAGCAGGAAGGCCTTGCCAAGATCAATAAACCCAGAAGCTGCATTGGAACACTGCCAGGGTCTCGCTGGGCAACAAATGAAGACTTTAAGCAGCACTGTGCTGTCCTGGATGGAGATTTACTGTCTTGTGATGCTCAGACGGGAGAGCAGATTCCCAAAAAGCACAGCCTTGTCAAAAAGTTCAAAGGAGACCGATTCTCCCCTCACTCTTTTCTAAAAGCCAACTGACCAGTGCCAGATCAGAGGCGTCCTCCTGAGCATCATAAATCCACACGGCACAGGGACACTTACCGTGGTCCTTTCCAAACCTTCAGAACAATGCTATTGCACTTAAAACCCAGGGACTGTGATAATGTACTTTCCATATAGGCAGGAACTACAAATGCATATTAAAGATGTCTCTGATATATTCCCACTTGGACAGAGAAAAGCTTGACCGCTCTTTCTTAATTTGTACAACCTAATGTTTTTATTTATCTTTTCTGCTTTATTGTCAGTGGGATCGAATGGCCACCAAAGCCACTGCTTGAGGTTTTAGTGAACTAACAGATTCACCTTGCTTCAAACATATAGGAGAGGCCACTGTGGGAAACTTGCATTGATGCAACCAGGAAAGTGTAGGTGCCCTATGTAAAACAAAGACTTTAATCACTACATTGTGAAACTAATGTAAAGCAAACTGTTCTTTTAAAATGATTGACATCTGCTTGAATGCAATGTGCTACCACCACAACTAAACTGTTATAAAAGTGAAATAATCCTGGGGAGACATGTTCTGTGTATATAAACGGAAACTCTAGACTCGATTAGTAAGTAATTGGCAGGGTCAATGACTGGGCCTCAACCCCTGTGCTGCCGACAACCCCAGCACCAACACCCAGATAGGAAACAAAGGGCATGACTCTGTCTGGACTTACTACAGATTTACAGTAATTCAATTCATTAAGGACTGGGGAAAGCTCCCCAAGAGCTAACATCTGGATTGAGTGGTTTGAATAGGCGAGCTGGCAGCCTCCCTAAACCATCACATCCAGAATCAATGTGCATGCAGCATCCACAAACCAGCCCTCTCCCTCAGAGGTTGGAGGAGGTCTGGTGGCACAGCAGACCACACAGCGGGGCTCGGGGGTCCTGTCAGGGGAGTAAAACACCTCCCACCCAGAGTCTCCTATTCCCTTTTTTGGGCCACCAGTTTTACTTTCCCAGCTCTGACAGGTGAACCACAAGAGAGGTGAACAGCAGAGTGCCTCTCAACACACACAGTATGCAGAGAATAAAAGAGACCCTCTCAAAAGCGGCCCCCACCCTTTTCCTGTACTTAGTGATTTGGGACCCCAATCTGAAATCCGTGCTTACTTGCATTTTTTTTTTTTTGGGGGGGGGGGGGGTGATTTTGTTTTGCATGTCCTCACCTCACTGTAGACAACAACTTAGGCATGACAAAGCAAAAAAAAAGAGGGGTGAAGGAAACACAGAGTGACTGGGGGTGGGCGATAAATGAAGTCCATGGGTATAGAGCATGGAATAAGTTTGGGGGCAAAGCTATATGTATTCTATGTTATAGGTTTTTTATCTTTTGACGTTTCAAAAAGTAAAAAATAAACAAAAGTTTTTCCCCTGTGTGGACTATGTTTAAATTATTATTTGTGTATAATACCTCAAAAATTTACATTTGTCACCCTGTCTGTGAAATACAGGCTAAAGGCTAATAATCTAAATTTGAGATTATGAGTATCAAAGTTTTATATAGTCACTGATTTCACATTGATTTTAATCTTTGACATGATCGTACTCAGTCAATATTAAAACTACTAAACTTATATTTTACAGAATGTTCTTTACATAATGATTTTATGGGTTTCAACAGATTGGTTCACATTTATAAATATCTGCTACCCAGGTCTGAATTAGCCCTCAAGCCATCAATGCGTCCCTAAAAGAGGTGATTTAATTTAGTTATACCTCACAAGCAGCCAGTGAAGTTATCACCAATATCCTCCTTAGCCTTCTTCTGTAACACAGTCTATTTCAGGCATTTAGCAGTATACAAAACAGCCACAGTAATGCCTATTGAAACCTTAAACTATTCAACCTCACAAAAAAATGCATTTGCATTTAAACACTCCCATGCCCAACAGAAACAAATGCTTCTCTTAAGAATATAATTTGTCACTTTGGTTGCTCTTCAAACAGAAAATAACCTAAAGAAAATCTGGGAGAGAGACCAGATTCCCAGCTTTGATCCCCATGACTCAGCAGTGAACTGGGGGTCAGGTCAGATGTGAATGGGCTTTCGGAAGTCTTGCCGTACCCTGAAGCAGCCAGTCTTCTGACCTCGCCTGCTGGCTGGACAATGGAGAGACATTGACCACAATGTGAGCACGGCTTTTAAATACAGGCGTGGCGCTGAATAGAAACTGTTGACTGAATGGAGTCTCTTCCCGCCACGATGAGGACCAAGGGGGTCAAGGTTCATTCGTGTCCGACAGAGACGTGTGGGAACAGCAAGGCGAGATGCCCACACAGCTTGCCGAGTGCCCTCTTATGATAAGTCTTAACCCAGAGGTGGCCTGACCAGTAACCAAATATGACAAAAGGTTGACAAAAGGATGACTGGCAGAACCCCCTCCCAAAAAGAAGAATAACAAAGCTATATATCAGATCTTAAGATCTGTAGGAAGCAATGCTATACCTCCAGAAGGATGCCACACACACCTTACGATATAGCTTTAAGTCATTAAAGCATGGAAATGTTTTGCAGAAGACAAGACATAAGAAAATGTTAAGAAAAGAAGCAGAGACAACTCTCAACCTTGGGGAAAAATGAGGAGCTCAGATGCAAAAGCCTCCAAAAGCCACCTCTGTCAAAAATTAGATAATGATATTATCCGAATGCTCTTGGAAAATAATATACGTTCATTAAATACTTTTGCTTGAAATCTGCTTAATCCCGGCCTCAGGCCATTCAGAAAGACCGGTTGGTTGGCAGATTCTATTTAGAGTAAAATAAAAATGCTCATTTAAAAGAAAACATGTCAGACGCACTTAGAGGGTTTCGCATCTGAGCTCTTCAAATATTTTAAGTATTTTCGGCAATCAATAAAGTCCCAAACCAGATTTAAACCACTTGCATGAGAGCACTAGCTCAAGATGTTGGACCTGTGTTTGAAACACTAAACCTATTTCCAACTATAACCTGTGTCAAATCTAAAAATGGTAAATAAATAGTACTTTTTTCCATGGTAAACAAATGAAAACTAAAATAGTAACTAAATAGTAGAATAGAGAAGCTATCTCGATTAAACATAAAGCTATCATAAAGCTACAATGATTTAGCATGAAGCTAGCATGATACCAAGAGCCAACCCCCATGGGTGCATCTCAATCAGTTTGCTTGATTCGGTTCGGTTTGCATGGCAGTCAACACATGCTGGATACCATTTGAGCCAAACAAGTTTATGTTTGAGTTTTGTCCTATCAGACCACAGGACTTGGTTCCAGTAATTTATGCTCTTGGACAGGTTGTCATCATCAAACTGTTTGTGGGCTTTCTTGTGAGCCAGCTTCAGAAGAGGCTTCTTTTTGGGACGACGGCCACACAAACGGACTTGTTGCAGTGTGCCACATATGGTCTTTGCTTTGCCACGTATGGCATTACTTTCTAAATGTTAACGAAAACTATTGCGAAATGACGACGTTTCCATTAACCGATAATATGCGACTGAAACATTTTTTTTCCTTTCGCAATAAGTCATTCCAGATTGACTGATGTTAGAAGGTTAACTATAGACCATTTCAAAAGATGTAAACAACACTGGTCCAGAAACACTTCCTGTTTCAGTTTTTTAACACTAGATAAACGTTGGGATAAAATACAACCAACAGAACATATAGAACTGAATCAAAAAGTCAAAGAAACACCTTAAAGATAATGATATATGTAAAATAAAATAAAAAACAGTCACAAACTGAAACAGGAAGTGTTTCTGGACCAGTGTTGTTTACATCTTTGGAATGGTCTACATCCACCACAATAGGCATTATTTTTAACCGATGTTATCAGTTTTATAATGTTATCCAAACATTAGTTATATAAAGTCTGTTATATACTTGAGAGCAGACACGTATTGAGGTGTTTCTGGTAGGTTTTAGTACATACTGCGTAGGGCTGTAACGATTAATCGTGTGTCCCATTAAATTCGATTCTGAATCGCAAGGCTGTAATTCTGTGTTTCATGCACAGCTTGTGCATGTACTATGGCATTTGTCCAGTAGGAAGTCCTTATCAATCTAAAATCATTATGTGTCGGAGTCGTTTATAACATGCATTTAAAAAAGAAACACACGTTAAACAAAATCATTCAAAATATTCTTTGTTATCATGAAAATACCTGAAACAATCTGAAGAACAGCGATATAAATATTCCTGTGGACATTTCCTTGAATAACGTTTGTAATGCTACTTTTTCTGTGGCACAAAGAGAGTTTCTGCATGAGAGCGCCCCCTGACTTTGGGGTGTGCCTGGATTTCACCGTAATTCATTAAAATTCAGTCATTGAGAAAACGCGCATTTGCACGATTAATCGTTACAGTCCTAATAGACCAATTTCGTGTTTGCAAACAGAGATGACGTTTTTTGTGGGCGGAGCCAAACTGGTTGCAGAAAGTGAATGCTCCGCAGTAGGGTTGTGAAGTGTCTTAGCATTAAACCGTGATTTTTATGGATCCGGTGTTCTGTCGAAGTCTGATTCCTTTATGTTTCCCTTTAGTGCAATGTTTCTTATAGCGTTTTAATCACATTACGTTTATTTTTTTAGATAGATAAAAAGTTTAAATGGCTTGGCTATTGATATGCATGTATGTAATGTATATGTATTGTTCTTTTTTGCTAAATCAAATATTTTTACAGTCTGAATCGCTAAAGTACATGTAAAAGCAATACTATCATGTATTATATATAATAGCGTTTATTAAATATTTCATAATTTTCCTGTTTTTTATTATTTCTTCCTTAATAAATTATAATTGTAACGTGATAAAAACGCTATAAGAAACACATGGAGGGAACAGACTTCGACAGAACACCGGACATCTTCTCTACTTATTTTCTATTCTAATTATTAAAAGATTTCCAGATGATTTCCTTGCTCCATTCTGTCCGTTTAAGGGCTTATTGTAATCATAAACACCTACGTTTATCTTCAAATGATGTCTTCGACGATGGTATTCTATAAAAATGAAAGCCATCTTTTTTGGCATTCTTATTCTGACACTTAACAGCACAACCGGACATTTTCCAGTGAGTTATCTTTCTCTTTTCACTCGTGTCTAATTCATTTTTACTGTTTTTCTGCAACCGCATTGCGCGTGCAGCTTGCAGTGACGTAACTGTGACGTCTACTCTAAATTGGTCTATACGGCGTCACATTCAAATAATGATTATATGTCTTACATCAGGTGACCTTGAAATGCGAATAAACTGTTTCCATTGCCGTTTTGCAAAATATACCTCTTCTGAATTGCCTGAAAAACCACCTCATGCGACAGAAACATACATGCAATCTATGGGAGATTTGCGAAACTGACGTGTTTCTATTGGCCATATTTTCCATTCCCAATGTCAATTTGCGCAATTTGAAGGGTAATGTAAATGCAGCTTATGGCCATTATACTGAAACTTGGTAAAGCAGGATGTTACTGATCTTCTTATAGCCTAGGCCATAGTTCTTTGCCATGATGTGCCATGTTTAACATCCAATTGTCAGTATGAGAGAATTGTGCTCAAAGCAACAAATTTTCAAAGCTCTACTAAATTATATTTATGGAAATTTGTACGGTCTTGTTAAGCAGACAAAACATAACATGATGAAAAGGACATGTGACTTTGCATGGTTAAACGATATACATCTATTAACACTTAGGGTGTACTCACTTTTGTTGCCAGCTATTTTAATAATAATGGCTGTATGTTAAGTTATTTTTAAAGGACAGTAAATCTATAGTGCTATACAGGAAGCACATTGACTACTCAAATATATCCACATTTCATTTCTTTAGTATTGTCCCTTGAGAAGATATACTAAAATAATTGTTGAAATGTGAGGGATGTACTATAAATACTATACTATAAATACTAAGAGATACTATAAATATTAGTGATGATGTTGAACAACATATTTTAATATATGGTGGTTTTTCAGGCAATTCAGAAGAGGTATATGTTCTGGACCTGTGTGGGTTTCTTTTTTGTTTTGGTGGGCATGGGGGAGGATATTTTGGGGGGTGGTGGTGGGCACACAGCGGTGGGTGGCCGTGGGCTTCCATGGTGGGAATAAAAAAAAATATGATGGAACTTCTTACCATCATTCAACAAAATATTTTCTTAGTCATTTATCCAAATACTTACAAAATATTTGTTTTCCTACTATGGGGGTCTATGATTGCTTGCTGCTGTGTGTTTGCCATCATTTCTCGGGGTATCTTCTTTTGGGTTTCGTCGGAGGGGGGGGGGGTGCAGGTTTGGAGCAGCGTGGGGATGGGTGGATGGTGGCAGGGTTTTTCATTTTGAAGTGAATTATCTTTAACTCAAGTCACTTTTACTCCTGTTTTATTCTTTTTAACATTTTAAACTGTTTTTATTAAAATCACACTTATTTTCTTTAATTGTTATTTTAAATTCTCATGTATCTTTATTTTTATTGTGATTTTATCGTGTATCTCTTATTTTTACATTTTCTTTTTTATATATTGTTTTCTCATTTCTGTGTAAAGCACTTTGAATGACCTCTGTGTATGAAATGTGCTATACAAATAAACTTGCCTTGCCTTGCCTTGCCTAATAGTCACATCAACAGAAAAAAGTAATCAAGTATCCCAATGTATAGTGAGCAAGTGTCCTTACCATTGCCCATACCCGTGTACACAAGCTAGGGAACTTATTAAGACACGCGACATGTTTCTGCAATGTTCTAATGCAGGGTTAGGTTGCTAGGGTAGTCTCTTAAGTTGCTAAGGAGTGGCTTAGCAGTTGCCAATGTGATACTCCAAAGGCTGTTTGCCAATGAAAAATGGCATTACGATTTGAAGATATTGAAGAACTACCATCAGATACAAAAACTGTTTAAGTTGCGGTTGCTAGGGTGTAAAAAAATTGGTTGTGAGGGTGTAAGTAGGAAGTGTTGAAAGTAATTTGTGATTGGTTGTTTGCTGACCCGAGTTAAACAAGCCAAACCTCCTTTCTCAGTGATTACTTCTATCTAAAAATTATCCTTTGAATGACAGTCTATATCACTTGCTTCTGTGGTGCTCTAAATGCTTGCCAGGCCGTGGTTTAAGAGCTTCATGATGATCCTAAGACACTGAAGGAGCCCACCCCGTCTCTATGACACTGAGTTGCAAAGATATCCATCTAGGCTTAAATTGGCAGTCTATGGGACTGGTTGCTAGGGTGTGGCATGATAGCTCCATGAAGATCCAGAGAGACTGATTGGATGCCCGAGGAAAATAAGCCCACACTCTTGTTTCTATGACACTGTGATGCAGAACAGGACCCAAGTGCAAGGTACGGTGAACTCAAACAGGGTTTATTTAACAACAGAAAATTCCCACGTGGAGTCGAAAGACAAGACATAAACAAGTTACAATGACGAGATGATTAACTAGACAACACACCAGACTAGATTTACAATACTTGACTTAACTTGGCTATGACAACTCTCAAACACAATTAACATGGCAGACTAGGGCTCTAACAATTAATCGTGCAAATGCGCATTTTCTCAATTAATGAATTTTAATGAATTAAGGTGAAATCCTGGCACATCCCAAAGCCAGGGGGCGCTCTCGTGCAGAAACTTAATTTGTGCCACAGAAGTAGTAGCATTACAAATGCTATTCCAAGAAATGTCTACAGGTCAGGAATATTTATATCGCTGTTCTTCAAATTGTTTCCGGTTTTTTCATGATAATAGAGAATATTTGGAATGATTTTGTTTAACGACTGTTGCTTTTTTTAATGCACGTTATAAACGACTCCAACTCGTAATGATTTAAGAATGATAAAGACTTACCACTGACCAAATGCTGTAGTACACGCACAAGCACAGAATCGCAGCCTTGTGATTCAGAATCGATTTCAGACAGGCATTTTTAATGGGACACATGATTAATCGTTACAGCCCTATGGCATACAAACCAAAACAATCCAGCACAGGACAGAACACACTGGGGCCTTAAATAGGGAAGACAAAACAAGATAACGAGGAAACTTCAGGTGATGGGAGTTAACCAATTATGAATAATTAACGAAGAGACAAGGGGGTGGGGACATAATCGAGACATAGCAACACACAGCCCCAACAACGGCCATGTGCTACCACACAAAACATGGATACCGCAACGATCCTACCACATGACCATGAACAACTATGAATAACTATGACAGACTGGCAGGATCAAGAAAGATATCTCTCTTGATCGATTTTGGGCAGCATTTGCGCCCCAAGGGTACGACTTACACCTCATTTCGAGGTATGTTCTTACAGAGCCTGACAACCTCTTTAAATGTGATAACCCGTTCTTTATACACAGTTCGGAGCTATGACCTGCCAAAGTTTGTTGCAATGTCAAGTGAATGGGAATTTTTATTGCCAGTTTTAGGAATTCTAAGTCCGATCCCTTAGAAAAGATATAGAAACCAACTTTAAACCAGTCTGAATATTTGTGCAAAGTTTAGTGGCTGTGGTTAAAAAGCTCTAGGAGGAGGTGAAAGTTGATATTTTTACTCCTGGAATAATAATATAAGAAACAAAAGTATGTTGGCTTTGTCAGGCCAACAAAATGACAGATACCAGTTTGATTCTTGATCAAAACAGCTATAATAAAGTTACGTGCCTTACCGGTATTTACCTTATTTTTCTTTAAATCATTTCTTATCAATTATCAACAATGGTGTCTTGTGTTTTTCACAATTGTTTTGTTGGTTCCTACTGTATGTACAGTCTTGTTCAAAATCATAGCAGTACAATGTGACTAACCAGAATAATCAAGGTTTTTAGTATATTTTTTATTGCTACGTGGCAAACAAGTTACCAGTAGGTTCAGTAGATTCTCAGAAAACAACCAAGACCCAGCATTCATGATATGCACGCTCTTAAGGCTGCAATTGGGCAATTAGTTGAAAGGGGTGTGTTCAAAAAAATAGCAGTGTCTACCTTTGACTGTACAAACTCAAAACTATTTTGTACAAACATTTTTTTTTCTGGGATTTAGCAATCATGTGAATCACTAAACTAATATTTAGTTGTATGACCACAGTTTTTTAAAACTGCTTGACATCTGTGTGGCATGGAGTCAACCAACTTGTGGCACCTCTCAGCTGTTATTCCACTCCATGATTCTTTAACAACATTCCACAATTCATTCACATTTCTTGGTTTTGCTTCAGAAACAGCATTTTTGATATCACCCCACAAGTTCTCAATTGGATTAAGGTCTGGAGATTGGGCTAGCCACTCCATAACATTAGTTTTGTTGGTTTGGAACCAAGACTTTGCCCGTTTACTAGTGTGTTTTGGGTCATTGTCTTGTTGTAACAACCATTTCAAGGGCATGTCCTCTTCAGCATAGGGCAACATGACCTCTTCAAGTATTTTAACATATGCAAACTGATCCATGATCCCTGGTATGCGATAAATAGGCCCAACACCATAGTAGGAGAAACATGCCCATATCATGATGCTTGCACCTCCATGCTTCACTGTGTACTGTGGCTTGAATTCAGAGTTTGGGGGTCGTCTCACAAACTGCCTGTGGCCCTTGGACCCAAGAAGAACAATTTTACTCTCATCAGTCCACAAAATGTTCCTCCATTTCTCTTTAGGCCAGTTGATATGTTCTTTGGCAAATTGTAACCTCTTCTGCACATGCCTTTTTTTAACAGAGGGACTTTGCGGGGGATTCTTGAAAATAGATTAGCTTCACACAGACGTCTTCTAACTATCACAGTACTTACAGGTAACTCCAGACTGTCTTTGATCATCCTGGAGGTGATCATTGGCTGAGCCTTTGCCATTCTGGTTATTCTTCTATCCATTTTGATGGTTGTCTTCCGTTTTCTTCCACGTCTCTCTGGTTTTGCTCTCCATTTTAAGGCATTGGAGATCATTTTAGCTGAACAGCCTATCATTTTTTGCACCTCTTTATAGGTTTTCCCCTCTCCAATCAACTTTTTAATCAAAGTACGCTGTTCTTCTGAACAATGTCTTGAACGACCCATTTTCCTCAGCTTTCAAACGCATGTTCAACAAGTGTTGGCTTCATCCTTAAATAGGGGCCACCTGATTTGGTGCATATCATGAATGCTGGGTCTCATATGTTTTCTGAGAATCTACTGAACCTACTGGTAACTTGTTTGCCACGTAGCAATACAAAATATACTAAAAACCTTGATTATTCTGGTTAGTCACATTGTACTGCTATTATTTTGAACAAGACTGTATGTCTACAATTATGTCCACTGGATGATGGTGTAGAACTAACCTGTCTTGGTTTTCCACGGCTAATCCCCAGGGCTCGCAATACTGTCTTCTCGTGCGGCTGACTCAATGGTCTTCTGTATGTCCCACTTCTAAACAGTAATGCAACAGCTAGACAAAGGGCAAACCTATCAGTCTACACTGAAAATGCATTTGCTCTCATGGTCTATTGTCAGTCTTTATTGTATTCCAGGCTAGCGAATGATGTAGGCACTTGACTCTTAGCATGAATTGAGGTTGTGCATGGTCATATTATGTGTATGTCATCATATAGTACAGTATAATATGTATCTACAGTAGAGCTGTTTTGGTATTTAGAGGAAGCATCTGCTATGTGTAAGTCTAGGGGGTATGTACACTTGCCAGAACCTGCCTGTTGACAACCTTTGTTCTTATGAGCACAACATTTATGTACCTTTAAATGAATGTGTCAAGACACCTCTTAAAACCACTACTTCCCCTCAAACAAGTAATGCTTAAGATGCAAACCAACACACATGAGCTGTCGCATTTAATAAACAAACAGCAGGGACCTGGATGTGATCTTACCAGCACTCTGGACTTTGTGTCTTTAATCTCATCACCTTGTTTGACTGCTGAAAATAATATAGACAAACAGGCCAATCCATCAACCAATCTATGGGTGAAGCATCGTGCCTTTGTTGAGTTAGACATGAGGTTTAATAGTGTGGGCAATCTCACAAAAACAGCTTCATGCATACGACAGCTGAATCAATAATATGCCAAAACAAGCAAATTTTGTCGAAATGGCCCAAACATCCCCATAAAAAAAACATCAAACGAACAGCGGTTCTGTGGAAGCTAAAAGTACACACTGACAGCAAAAATGTGGTCATGTTGGTAATAGAGCTCACTCATTTAAAAGTCTAACACCTTATTAAAACATACAAACATTTGAGGCCACTAAAACAGGAGGTAGGCTGAATTCTGTTTGTGCATAAAATGTGTTTTGTAAAGACGCAAACCTGATAAAGGGGTATAAAACATTTTGTGAAACATTGTGACTAATAGGCTTTTCACATTGAATGCGTTATAGTGATGCGTATGATGACCACTGGTATAAAAATAACAGATCCCTATGAAGCTTTTCACATTGCCTGCAATCATTTGCGCTGTGAGAAAGCAATGTTTTTTGGGTTTTTTTTAGTACTGTGTTGACTTTTTTTCTTTGAGCATAAGTGCTTATGTGTCTGGTAGAAGATAGTGCTAGCAATGCCAAGGTTATGGGTTTGAGTCCCAGAGAACACGGATTAATGTATAAAATTAGCCTGGGTTCCAACAGATCTTAGCTTCGCCCACAACATTTTGAGGATGGGAAGATCGGTCTGGGGTTTCTCCATTGAGGAGCTACTATGCAAGACTCAAAGCTGGTCGACCAATCAAATTGTCAGGGCGAGCTTTATAGGATGATGGACAGATGATCAGCAGTAACGTAATCAACCACGTCACCAAAGAGCGTGTGTGTTGAATCTATTAACAACGAAATGGCTGCTGCTGTAGAATTCAGATGTGTGGATTCTGACATTGAGTCTGTTCTAAAACAGAGCATTGATTTTAAAAGAGGAACAGAGAAACGTGATCAAGGCATTTGTTGATCGGAAAGATGTTTTTGCCGTCCTTCTAGGGGATTCGGCAAAAGTTGGTCGCACTTATGGAGGACCAAGTTAAAGAAGCAACTGAAATGGGTATCATGGCGATGCAACTCGGCGTGCACGACGAGATGGATATAATTAGCGGTCGTTGCCAGCTTCTTTTCGGAAGGCTAGTATAAAATGAAAATAATTAATAACATTTTTGTCTGCCAAATGAAGGAATGAATGAAACAAGTCTAAAGATACTGAATAAATGTTAAAACTTCATCAATGATGTGTCTGCATTCCTTCATTATCGTGTGTTTAATTCTGGCACAGCAAAAATCTAAATGAGGTGGAGATTATGAATATAGGGCTTGGGCATTGTGACGTCATTACTTGGCGTGGCGGCCATGTTGATTGCCTCCTTTACTGCTACTCGGACTACTGCACTCTGTTTATAGACATACTTCCTCTCAGTCATGTGTCTTAATTTGATTAATTTAGCATTTTTATTTCAACAATGGTCGTTGCTGTATTACTAATAAAGTAACACTTTACAGGAAATGAGGTTAATGTAGGAAACCAAACATTAACCTCAACCCCTCAGTAATGTGTATACATGACATATAAATGACATTTAAATATACAAAAGTGAAGTATAACATCTGAATATTAATTTATATAGCTTAAGTCAACATTGAACATTGAAAATAAGGGAAATGTCCTTACTTGCCCAAAATATGGGAAAATTTCAACATTTATCTTTCTGTTGCTTTCCCCTCTGCTGGCAGCAAAAATTCGTACTACAAAACTGCTGCATTAACTAAGCGAGTTGTGAAGCTAGGTCGTACGTGAATTTGCTTACAGATTGGCATGCAACTCTCACAGCAACCACGCTGTTATCTTAAAAAGGCTCTTTATTCACTCTTTTTTCATATGGATCCAAACCGTTAATAGTTTCGACTTTGTCCACATACTGGTCCCTGCTTCCACATTTAACGTATCCCAGTAAATTCCACATCCTTTTCAGGATTTTAACATCTTTTTTCTTTGTTTTCATTCTCCCAACTCTTCTGCTTCTGCTCGTTCGACTTGATGTATGTTTACATTCGCGAGGCCATCAACATGGCTGCCATGTCCCAGAATGCAACGCGGTGCCCAAGCCCTATAAAGACTTTGGATGAGCAACTGTTAAAGGGCACCTATTTCATTGCTAAAAAACAATGTTATTTTGTGTATTTAGTATAATACAATGTGAGTGCGTGGTGTATGGTTCAAAAAACACATTATTTTCCACATAATGTACATTTTTGTTGCTGCAGATTTCACTTTCATCTTGAAACGCACTGATTTTGTACAAAACTCTTTGATTTGAAAAGCTCTGTGTCCCTGATTGGCCAGCTGATCTGTACGTTGTGATTGGCCTGAATACCTCCGATGTCAGCAGGAAATGTGACGCTCCTTACCATGTTTGAAAGATTCGCTCACAATGCAATGCTAACAGGAGTTAACTTACAGGCTATGATTCCGAACCAGGAGAATTATGATAATGTGGGTCTTTACTACATCACCAATCATGGGAAGTAAACTGTTGCCTACAATCCGTGTTTTTTTGTTGTAGTCCAAGAAAAGAGATTTACGTTGAAGACAATAACTCGCGTCAACGTTTACTTTGGGGTATGGTTTGTACCTTTTGCACATCTTTCACATGTACACACACACACCAAAGAAAATGTAAAATTGTGAATCGGACCATAGAAGCCCTTTAAAGTCAGCCCTTTAAACTTTTATTTATATGGCTCGATCAGACTACACTGTAAACAGCGAAAGTTGGATTAACTTAAAAAAAAATTATAGTAACACCTAAAATATTTAATAAAAAAGCAAAAATATATATTATTTAAGTGTTACTATAAGTTTTTTTAAAGTAGATCCAAGTTTTACTTTTTACAGTGTACAACATCTAAATATCTACTGCATAAAAATCTCATATCTGAAGTTATACGTGACATTGCATCTCCTTTCTTTTGTTTTAAGCAGTTGATGTTTAATTGGACTACTTTGTAGCTATTTGACCCAAATCAGTTAAATGCCTTCTCTTCAATGTGACAAGGCTATAGTGAAAAAATAGCATGAGAACACCGATTAGCAATGTTGAGCTATTTTGGCAGCGGTAGCAAATATATTTCAATGTGGGGTACTTGGTAACAATATGATAGACATGAGTGACTGGATTACGTAATGCACTTATTACCGTATTTCCATTGGCTAAGTCCCGACCGATTTAAAAGTGTCTTGTTATTGAACGATGACCTCATTCGAAAATGGCTGCCAAAATACCTTTTTGGAAAATATCTTAATTACAGAGAGAGACCAACTTGGCTGCGTGCTCATCTTAGAGGACGTCTCGATGCAGTCCAGCGGATGAAACGCTCCGCACAACGGCACACTGACATCTGCTGAATTACTTTGAATAATTTCTTCACATAACTTCACATTTGGCAGCCAGCTCCAGCCGTTTGAAGCCACAACAATGCTGACAAAATTCTGTCGATTCAGCCCTCAACATCACCACGTTAAAGTAAGAACTCACCAAGTTCTTGCTTGTGTCAAACAACATTGGTGCTTTGCACGATCTCGCTGTTTAGAAAGAATCAAAGCTGGCCAACCTCTTTTCCCAGGACACGAAAAAAATCATGGCACTTTCCTTCCATGAAAACACTCTGTACAAACAAAACAATCTGGAGAGGATAACAACTGCAGCCCACCATGCTGTGGACCATCCCTGAGACACTTCCAGATCCAGGTAGTCCTTTGAGGACTGATTTGTTTAATGTCTTGTTTTCTTTTTTCATACCCCTGTCTTTCTAGTAAAAACACACATAATGAACAACCCATACAATGATACTCGTTCACCAAACATATTTACTCTTGGTGCTAATAGCAGAACGAGACTGTCTAAAAAAGCTGAGAAGAATTTTAAATGTTTAGTTTCTGTTTGTTTGCAAAGGTCTACATCAGTCAGCGTGCAGAGGAACGGCTGTTAGTCAGCTTCACACACATGGCTCTGGTTCCCAGTGATCTCTATAAATTCTGGGAATAGTCTATCAGAAACCACCTTAAAGCTCTTCGGTCAAGAAGCAGAAAAGGAAAGAAATTAACTGAGAGGCAAACAACTTAAAATTGTAGAAAAACATTTTGCTCAGAAACACAAAACTTTTTCTGCAAATTTTGATAAAACAGTGATGTCAGAGAGGGAAATGCCAGACACTTCAACCGGTTAAACTACAGTTAAACTTTTTCCTTGTTTAACCTTTTTTGTTTCTTGAAGTATCTTCTGTCAATGCAGTCAGGTATAAAAAAAATATTTACAGTAAATGCAATTTTCTAAAAATTACCTTTTAAACTTTAACTGTAGCTGTTTACATAATTTTTTGACATAGAAATAAATAAAGTATTAAAGTATGATTTTAGCAGCAACAGGGGTACATGTACAAGTGTTTACACAAAATCAGAAATATTGTACTGTAAATTGTCTTATTTAGCTAAATCCTATCTATCTAAACTAATCAATCTGTAGTTAAATGAATGGAGACAAAATTAAGAATTACAATACATTAGTTATTTATGGGCCTCTACCTGCCTCATGTCCAATCCGTCCCTCCCACTCATAGCGAGTGAGGACCATTAGCGTCACATCTGACACGGACACATGCAACGTGTGAGACGACTGTCTTTTTTGGATTCTGTGTATGCGATGAGTAACTGAGTACCATCACATCACACACTACAAAAGTTAAAAATGTGCAGAACGGAAACAAATTACTAACTGACAATGAGTCTGTAAATTAACAAGTTGCCCCTGATGTTAAAGGGACACTCGACTTTCACTTCATATGTTCATTTTCAACTCTTCTGTAGTAACATCATGTACTAAGACCGACGGAAAATTAAAAGTTGGGATTTTCTAGGCAAGTTGCCTAGAAGTCCCCTCCTATTGAAAGATACTAAGGGGACTATTTTCGGGCACTGCGTAATATCATTGCGCTTCCTCCAGCCATGTTACGGCGACAAAGTGCTTGATTATTACACCACAATGAGAGTATAGTTCCTGGCCATATCTGCCTAGAAAATCGCAACTTTTAATTTTCACTCGGTCTTAGTACACAATGTAACTACAGATGAGTCAAGATTTAAATAGGAAAAATATCGAAACTATTTTGTTATTTTTAGGCGCGATGCTAATGGTCTAATCAGATTCAATGGATTGTGCTAAGCTATGCTATGAGTGGTAGCGCCAGACCCAGAGACCAGCTGATGCATTCCAAAACTGAATAAATCAAAATTTTAACTCTAGGGGAGCTGGAAAATGAGCATATTTTCAAAAAAGAGGAGTGTCCCTTTAAAAAAAAATTACTTTTTGAAAAACTTGAAAAACTGATACTGTTAAAAGATTATGAAAAAATGTATAGGATTGTGTAAATAGATGCAAAATCATTTACATTTACACATTTTGGAGATGTTTAACCTCTTGAAAAGCACCCCCATTCTGGCCCGAAACCATGAAAATACCTACTTTCACTAAAAGGGCTGTTTTTACTAAACCATTTATAGTATAAGCATAACTGTGGTATCATTAGATAGAAGACACTTTGAGCTTCGTTTTCCATGTTTCAAAATTATTTTAAGATAAAAAAAAGTTAGAGAGGCTGAAGTACATTGTAATAATTTTTTTTTGCATAACATCTTTTTTAACACTAAAAATCTTAATGATAAATATATGTGTGAAACCTAGAAATGCAATGAGGCCAAAGCCACAAGTCTAAAGAAGTTATATTTCACGTTTGAAGTCAATAGACCCAAAAATGAGGTTCTTGCAAGAGTTTTTGTAAGACTAGTGTCTTTTCTAAGTGCCAGTCAGCCACAAAATAAAAGTCTTTTGTTTACATGCATACACGTTCGTTCTTTTTATTGTTTATCCTTATATAAGCGTATAAAATGCCGTATCCACACCAGGAAATAAATGGTGCGTTCCAGGCAGGTTTTTAAACCCGTGAGTTACGACTTCAAAACCACGACTCACGACCCTATGCGTTCCAGGCAGCCTGTAACTCGTGTTTTTACAACCTTCTACCGGTGAAAGTCCACTGGAACGGCAGTCAAACCCGTGACTTCCCACCCGTGAACTCGTACTAGATCGATGTACTCCCAGTTCAAAGTCGTGAGTCGTGGTTTTGAAGTCGTGAGTTACGGGTTACAGGTTGCCTGGAACGCAGCAAAAGCTTCACACAAAGATCGTTGAATTCGTAAAAAAATTTGTGTTCTCATTGGCTACACGTTCTGTCTATCAATATTTTCCATGAAGTCATTGGAGGAACGCGCGAGTCAGATGACGGCACGATATTAGACAGCGCTGTTTGGTTATTATTTATTATACTCCCGCCTACTTGTACAATCAAGTTTGAGCGCTGGTTTTGAACGCGAGTGTGCTCTCATATACAAGTGTTACGATGTAAATAGTCCTCAGATTGTATATTATAATCTATTACAAGACGTGCATCTGAAATCTGATGTAAACAATGGAAAATATATCCATATTTCACGGATTATACGCATTTGTGGACAACAGTGGTCATTGGATGTACTTTGTTGGAGAGTTTTTATGGGTTATTCACACATCTGAAACAGACTGGATTCGATTCGCGTTCCTTATAACAGCACAAAGGTAAGGAGTCAGTTTATATTATGCATGTTGTTATCTGGACTTCTGTAATAAAATACTATATTTATGATACTAGAGCAATTTAATCTCAAAACGGACACCATACACTGATGCTAAACCCTTAGACCTTTTAAACGATGTATAGTAGTGTTATTATTATTCTTGTTTGTACACAGTAGGCTATATATATATATTGTTAGCAGCATTAAAAAAAACTGACGTCCTTCCGTCCGCGAGCTAGTGCGCGTCGAGAGGTTTTAACCAAAGTGACTTACTTTGACTAAAGTGCTTTTAAGTTTATGTTAAATTTTTATTTATTAGATACATAAAAATTAATATACTGCTGATTAAAATAAGCTAAAGTTTGAAATTTAATTTTTTTTATTGTCACCATTAGAAAATTGAAAAATTAGGGCAAAATAAAGTTGATTAATTTTTTTTTTTTAAGCATTAAAGCACAAGGGGCGGTGAGTTACAGTGATTTTACCATCATGTTGCAGTAATGTGTTATTTCAGTCTAGTCTGGGTAATGGGTCAGTCCTGTTCCCCTCACTCTTCCCTAATTTTCTGTGTACCTTTATTGTCCTATACAAATATCACAGGGTAAAATCAGTGCTTCGCAAAATAAGTGTCTTTTATTGTTTTAAAGGAACAGCATTATGATATAGGACATTTTATATTTGAGAAAGGCTTTAAACAGCTTAAAACACGGCTTAACCAACTTTCCTCTTTAAAAATGGTCTTTGTAGTCATCATTATATTTGAAATGAGAGGAACTATTGAGAGAAAGGGAAGCCTATTAACCCAAAGAAACATGTGAGAACTCTGAATCATGCTGTGAACGTTGAAGATGCCTGCCACTCAATCCCACTCAAAATGGCTCTGACAAAAGGGCCTGTTTACGCAGGCCTGGGATGAGAAAACGATAACCTACGAGAGCTGGAGGCCAGACAAAACAAAGCCATCCGATTTGGCTGCATTGAACTGAAAAAGGGCTTTTCCTTTCCTGCAGATGATCATTGAGAATTGAAAAAGGAACCTTTTGGTCATCGACAAAGATAAACCCCTTGGGGCCCGGATACATGTCGCTCTGAATGTTTCCCACTGTGTACATATGAATGTTTTAAGAGTAGGGAAGATAGGAATTTATCCCACTTGTTGCAAAAACCATATCAACAATAGAAGATTTTCAGAGTAATGCTCTTTTTAGTTCTAAACTGTTTATTTATAGCAAAAATAACATTCGAATAGTAAACAACATCATAACCAGTAAACCTATTGAGACATATAAATCATCACACAGCGTTTAGATTAATCCGGGACTGGGCCTTAAGGCTGGTTCACACGGCAGGATAATAAGGCCGATTTTAGCCCCGATTCACCCCTTCCGACAATCTTAAGGATGCTCCGATAATCGTAAAATAAACTGATCAGATTTTCTTGCCGTGTGTGGTGTGTTTAGACTGCTCTCGTCTACTTGGAAGCACCTCGGGACCGCTCCGATCTCAAATCGGGGTTATCCAACATGTTGGATTTTTTTGGCCCGGTTTCTTCTCGTGTGTGGTGTCTCCCGGGGACAAACGAGCATGCAGCCTGTGGACTGTGACGTGTAGCCAATCAGAAAGCGAGGTGACGAGGAAGCGAGGATGTACCGGTGTCATGTAAACAAAATCACGGGTCACAACAACTCACATCCATATCATGATGTAGCAAGTATAGTCCATGCTCCCGTTGTCTTGTCTCCGCTTCTTTGACCATCGCCTTTTCTTTTGAGAACGTTTTTTGTCGGTTAAAAACAAACTGCAAACTATCGCCACTGCATCCTCTTCGTCCGCCATGATTGTTTACTCTGAAATCACGTTTGATCTCGAGAGATTTTGCGAGATTTCCCGTCTGACCTGGGACTGCTCGGGAGTCAAATCGGTTCGTGTGTGATGTGTTGATTTTGCCATGTGGTGGCGCACCACTAACTGTACAACCAAAACTGTTACACCCGCGATGTTTTATCGCCGTGTGTGGGGTCTCTCAGGGTTGGAAAATCGGCCGACGATTTTAAATTCATACCGTCTGAACCAGCCTTTAGTTAAAGGTACACTTCACCCATTTGCATAAACTTTGTATAGTTAGAACCCCAGTCATATTTTTGAATGATCGTGCATCATTTTCTCAGTTGCCGCTGAGACAGGAGAAATACAGATTTTAGTGTTGCACTTCCTTCTTTCAATGATGTAAAAATCATCATTTTGCATCATTTAAAGAAGGAAGTCCAATATCTTTGTTGAGGGAGTGAGACTACAAACACTTATTTTCTCGGTCAAACAGGCACCAAATTTTAAATGTATGTCACATTTCGACTACAAATATGACACACGTTCAATAAAGATTAATGTTTCAAAGGGTGAATGCTCCTTTAAAATAGGAAAGGATTTAAATAGTTTTACTGGAAAGTGTTTTTAAATTAAGGCAGATCAAACATTTTAGTCTGAGACTAAGATAAGCCCTGTTGGGGACCCCCCCCTAAAAATCCCAATTTCTTGTTTAATTTCTATTTTTTGTTAAGAATTAAAAATGTCTGTCTCGTTTTTTGTGCTCGATATGGATATGAATATCTCTATATACTGTATCTTCTCTCAAGATTTTTCCTATAGATACCTGTGTAGATAATACAATACTCAAGCAAATGAGAAAAAGATCTCCCTGTAATATCATCTGTGGCACTTATCGTGATTTTTTTTCTCACAGACTAAAAAATGAACATTATATGTGCCCCAAGGCGATTCTAATTACAAGTAATTCTACACTAAAATGAATGGTGATAAAAAACACACACACAAAAAAAACACATCTTACAGGATAAATGAACAAACCCCCAGTTCAAGGACAATCATCTCTATTACTTCAGGAAGATAAGAGGATATGTGACCCTGCCTGTAAAAACCCAGCTGAAGTAATTTTTGGTGATTTACTGTTTTTTACATAAATCTTTCTAATGTAAAGAATATTCTATGAAAATATAAGTTTAATATTGACTACTAAAGACATATCAAAGATCATTTAAAGTGCAATCAAACGTTGATAGCCCTAATCCCATAATTAGATTATGAGAGTTTATCCTGGATTTAACAGCCAGGGTCACATATTGTCTAAAAGTGCATAAACCATAAAAACAAAGACAGAATGACTGAAGAAGAAACTTGAATGTCTGCTCTTACCTTAGCAAAGACTTTTTAACGAAATGTTTTGATTGGAAGATTTAAATCGCGGGAACAGATACATGCAGTCCTTTGGCCTATTTACAATCATTAGAAGGAGAGAACCGAATATGGAGACGATACGCATCAATAGCACACTTAGTCTGAAACGCGGCCTCCAAAGGTGTAGCTGACTGATACATTGCTTAGCTTTATCAAATAATTGGCCTGAAGGGTACAATGTCAGAACATCTTTTGTTGCACAACAGCAGCCTTCATCCTCCTTGTATTGCTTGCACTGTGCCTGAATTACAAGCCGTCATAACATCTTAAATTTTCTGCTAAATAGACAATTACCAGGATGTATAATATTACAAGAACTATTGTGGAAAAGGAAACTTGACTTCCTTAGAGTGAAAGCACCTGGAAAGTACACATGCTCTGTCCCGGAAAGCACATGTTCTGACCGGTGTCATGAGCAATTCGGTCCCCCCTGGCAATTCGGTCTCCCCTAGGACCCCGCGTGATTCCATTGGCTGAAAAACGCCTCATGGGTAGTTTTCTTAGCGCCTTATCACAATTCCTACAAAATCGCGTTATGATTTATGTAGTTAGAACGTTGTTAAAATTACAATTGATGTCTTTTAAATGATATGTTTCATATAGTAGTATATAAATAAGGCTATAGGTGGGAGATCTACACATTGCTTATGTCATTTTATTATTTAAATTATTATACTGTACCCTTTCCACTTTTGTACTGTGTAAAGTTAATAAATTACTTAACAAAACACCATTACTACATAGCTGAATCACACATTAAAATTATAATTTATAAGCCATGATTACTACACTTTTACTATTTAAAAAAAATGTAAGGTTTGTTAATAATTTACCAAAAAAAGTATTGTTTTTGTAAAGCAGATGATGACACAAAAGTACTGACGTGTCTGCAAGATGAATATTAGTTTATTATATAATTTTTTTGTTAACTTTTATTTTAAAACATTTGTATGCTTCTATTTTGTACAACATAATTAACTTGCTAGTCCGCTAAGGCAGACGAGATATCGCAATGACAAATTTTTGAACAGGCATTAGTGCTAGGCACCAATCGGGGTCCTAGGGGAGACCGAATTGCCAGGGGGGACCGAATTGCTCATGACACCGGCCTTTACGAAACGTCACAGTAAACAAAGAATAAATTGTTTACGACATGAAATAGTTAAAATGTACACATTTTGTTTCAACAGTCCTTGGCATTTAGTAGCATATTATCATATCGTAAGCGTCTCTGAATCAATGAAAAACACGTCGCAGTGTGTGATACGTAAGGGATAATGTAGAGGCAGCCGATAGTTATCGGGAAATAAGCCCCGACAGTGTGATCAGTACCCGACGCAAAGCGGAGGGTCTTGTATCACACTGAAGTGGCTTATTTCCCGATAACTACCGGCTGCCTCTACATTATCCCGCTTATTACACGGCTACTTGCCACATAAGAAAAAAAACGGACATGAATATGAATTTGAAACATTTTATTGGCATATTTGTTTTAAATTAACATTTTTATCCTTCCGCGAAACTTTGCACAGATGCATAAAATGATCGTAATACCTTATTAAGATCCTCTGCTTCATTGTCTGTCTCCATTTTTTTCTCTTTTAGCCAGTCTTTGAGAAGATTTAATGCCCATTCTGTATTTTTTGTGTGTTGGCTTTGTAGCTGTCATGCTCTATTTTGTCAAGTTCAGTCTCAGTAAGCTCTCTGTGTCTTGTCGTTGTTCGTTCTTCTATCCACTGTTTAAATGTTTTGTTTTTTCCGTACATGTTAAAATTATGGTTGTCCAGTGTTTGTCACAAGATGGCGCCAAACAGCTAGTAATCTTTAGTGGCGTGGAGCGATTTTAATCGTACAAGTAGTACCAGCTATGCGTTATTACTTTGGAGCGGTTATTATTTGAAAAGAACGAACCTGCAAATGTCTCAACTGACCAATCAGAATCAAGCATTCCAGAGAGTCGTGTAATAAGCTAGTATAACAACTGCATTTAAGCACTGTCTATAATGCAAGGCTGCACAGTCTAAACGGACGAGTCCGAATAGACTTTTGCCAATTTAACAAAGAGAAAAATGGTTTGTGCGCCAAGTGCACAGTAGGGTTGTTCCTGTTTTCGTAATGAGTAATGGGAGTGTTTTGGGCATAACGTGCAAAAAAACAATGAGAGTCTCATCTCTCATCTCCTTTCAAAGCCAGTTGTGCTGGCGCCATATCGATTCCCTATTTAGACAGCGGAATTTCTAAACTGAAAAACTAAGCGGAGAAAGAAGACCACCAGTTTAAGAATGATGTATAAAATTGCTTTGTTTTCATTTGTATTCAAGCGGCTCTTTACCTGTAGCCTGTATGTCTCATAATCGGTCTCATAATCGGTTCTCATTTATGTCCAAGAGAATCTTTTACATTTGAATCTGTTTATTTTTCATATTAAAAAACTTTGTGTCCTGCTACATTTCCATGTGTGTGATAAGCAAAAGCACTTTGTCGTCCTGTTTGTATGCACATATTGCTGACACACTCATTAAATAACAAAAACAATATTGCGCCAATGCCGTCATGTGACTTTAGTGACTCGCGCATGTGCTTCACAACAGATGCGGAAGAGAAGACAATGCTGAATAAGTCGTATTTTTTTTTCAACCAAAATGTATTTTCAATGCTTCAACACATTCTAACTGTCTTACTAATTTCACATGGACTCATGGACTACTTTGATGATGTTTTTATTACCTTTCTGGACATGAATGGTAAATATACTGTACGTAGATTTTCAGTGAAGGGTCAACAAGCTCTCGGACTAAATGTAAAACATCATAAACTGTGTTTCCGAAGATGAACGGAGGTCTTACGAGTTTGGAACGACATGAGTGTGAGTCATTAATGACATTATTTTCATTTTTGGGTGAACTATCCCTTTAAGAGCAATCAAAGCTTGTAGGTAACCAAACAAGGTTTTAAGATTATCTAGTGCATCGTCAGAAAAATTGTCCCACGTTGTCACTGGGGCCTTTAGAAAGGCCCTAATATGTGCCACAGAGGCCAGCTGAAACCTCACTTCTCGACCTTAACTAGATATGCTAGGAGCCGTTCTTTTCAGCCTCCTTTTTAAAGTGCTTGACTGATGCCGTACGATCGCCGGTTTGAGTCCCGCTTGGGGCTAGTTACAAATGTACCATATGTGTACAATTGGTATTTATATGTACCTTTGAGGTATAAAAATGCACTCTGTGGTAACAGTATGTACCTCTGAGGTACAAATATGTATAATATAACTCTTTAGGTACAAAGATGTACTTTTTAAAAGGGTACCACCCCAGTGACAGCTAGGAAAAAAAAATCTGACAGTGTGGCAAAAAGCACATTTGTAAAAGACAGGTCATAGTGTACATATAATGCAAAGTTAATGCTATATATACTGCAGAACTCTATACAACAGGTAAATGATATCACTACTTAAAGGGACAGTTCACCCAAAAATTTAAATTTTGTCATCATTTACTCACACTCATGTTGTTACAAACCTGTTTAAATGTCTTTGTTTTGATCAACACAAAAGAAGATATTTTGAGAAATGTTTGTAACCAAACCATTCATGGACCCCATTTAAACTTCCATAGTGTATTATTTTTTATTACTATGGAAGTAAATGGGGTCCATGAACGGTTTGGTTACAAACATTTCACAAAATATCTTGTGTTCATCAGAACAAATAAATTTATATAAGGTTTGTAACAACATGAGGGTGAGTAAATGATGACAAAATTTACATTTTTGGGTGGACTATCGCTTTAATGTAACAGGAAAATTCATCCAACAAACCTATCCCTCTCTTCAACTCTGGCTCTAGTGGAATAGAAATTCACATTACAATAACTCACAGTTTGCTGTGCGTGAGAACAGAAGCACTCAATGAGTCAGCAGAAGACCATCATCATCAGAAAAGGACAAGATGTGCAACAATGTGTCACTAAACAAACTGCCTCCCCTTCCGTCAGCACCAGCCCTTCTAATGCCACTCAATAGCCAGGCTACTAAATTATTCTCACCAATACTAAACCCTGAATTAATACATTGAAAAAGTAATGTAAACTTTGAAACGTTTATTTAAAAACTCACAACGGACCAACAAATTTAAAGTAACATACGGCAGCATGTTGCATAATTAAGTTTACATTTTGTTTTGACTTGTGATAAATTGGCATAATTTAAAAAAATAATTTGTTAAGTAATATAAAACTATATGTTAATATGATCAATTTGGGGCTTATAAGCATATTACTACTATATAAACCTACAGTACAGTACAGTACATTATTTAGGACCTTGTAATGTGAGTACTGCTAATAGTGTAATACTGTAAAACTGAATGCTCTGCATTCAGGTCAGCAATTTTCTTCTAGTCTTTCCTCTTTCCCTTTAAAAAATAATGAGTAAATTGTCAGGCATTATATAAAACCATGTATTAAGGAAAATTATTTGATAATGATTGTATTACTTGCAGAAAGAGCGGCTTAAATTCACTTAAATTAAATTTAAAGTGATCCAACTAATGCCATGCTGAGCAAACCCAAACAAATGCAACTAGAAGCAGATGAATATTTAAAGCCAAATGAAAATAGATCTAACAGCAAATTGATAAAAATCTCTAAAACACCTGAACAAATAATAATACATTTCACAAATCATACTTGTATGTGTTATTATATATTGGTAGACTTTACAATTCAATGGGAAAAATGCATACTGATTAAAGAAATGAATAGATTGAAGTTGCTTTGGATAAAAGTGTCTGTCCAAGGCATACGTAAATGTAAACTTTGTGTCAATTATGTCAATAGGCATATCACAATGTACTCACGGCTACAGTAACATATGTGCTGATACTATACTACGTCAGTAACACATAGTACTACTAGAAATGACAATAATAAAGTAATGTTTGACAGCAATGTCACAATATTCCTATTATTTTAAGATCTTAATGCCGTTCTTACAGCATTGACATCTGTGCAGGTGTGAAATCATTATGTTTCATACCAGAATTATTTTCAGCAGCTTTAAAATGGAAAAAAATATGTTATGTGCCACCAACCAATTTATTTCGTTTTTTTCTTTGCTAAATAAAAGTATCACAACACCTCGATTAACTCTTCTAAAACACACGCGCTTTTAAGAACCACTGCCTAATTTTAAAATCATCAGCTTATTAGCAGAGGACTGTGTCCAAAGTGTTTAGCACGCTTTACAATAATACCAGCAGATGTAAAAACCATTTCCAACATGAGAGTTCCAGATGTTCACGCATGATTTGATAAATAGACCTCAATGTTTGGGTTCATCAACTTGGAACCGTTTTAGTGGGACTTCCAAATGTTTGCTCTCTCTGATGTGTGGTTGTGTTTGCATAAGGCATTATACAGGGATTCAGGTGTGGGCCCCCAGGCATTTATTTATCTTGCTAAAGAACTCGTCGCATTCAAGCATGTAATCAGGCATGCGCCCAGAGCCAGGCTTACTGATACCGCTTGTTTACCGGCATCTGCTTTGGATACCTGGCATTGACGTAACCGCACAGGGTCTGGCAGAGGTGGGGCAGCGTGGGCTGATATTGTAGCCTGTCAACCAATAGTCTATTAGTGAGAGAAAAGTAATAAAGAAATCCTTGTCCTGACAGATTAGAGGCATTTACAGCAGAAAGGCTTTTAAAACGCAAGATACAATTACTAGAAAAAAAGATGCGGCTAAATTATTTGACAGCCTGAAGGAACAGTGACTGCTAAAACGGACGGATTTTCCTTTAAGATGCTTACAGTGCGGTGAGCACATTGTGCAGATAAAAGATGGAGTCAAATGAAAAGGTTACAAACCATAATGGGTTTCATTTAATCCGTCTGTTTAACACAAATTAGTCTTCATTCGCAGGTGCTGATTTTTGGAAGCAGACCTATTTAGATCTGGCTAATGGGTAGGATTATATTCAAAGATGTGTCTGCACATTAGCGCACACTGTCCTTTGAACAGCTTTGGCTGTTGTGAATACAGGTTTGACTGATGCTTTTATAGATCTCACTTTCTATGCTATAGGCTGTGTATTACACCTGAAACAACCTTGGATTGTTTACATTCTAAATATCATAAAATTTTGCAATAGACCTTATTTAACAACTTTGTTTTTTTATTTATGAAAATCTTGTTTAACGTCTATTTAGCTGAAAATTTTATTTTCATTTCCAGATTTTATAGACTTTCACATAGAATCAATAACAACAGAGTCATTTTATAGTAGGTTATTTCTGATAACAAGGGAAATAAATGACAAGTAAATTAACTTACGTTCATATATTATATACAATGCATATCAACTATTATACTGTGTAAAATTAATGTATACAATGTACAGGTCTTTTAATTCTTGCCTGGAAATCTTTCCGCACAGTTGTGATACATGCTAGTCGTCCCCCCTCGTCTTTGGCAAACTAAAACATTTTATTTTCGACAAGATATTTGTTTCAGAGATCTGTTAACCACTAGCCAGACCAGTAAATAAATACAGAATGGAAGTTCACTTCGGTTAATTTGCATAATCGTGACAACGCCAGCGTCCAATGAAACCATCTACATGGAAGTCAACATGATGTTTAATACTCTACTGCATTTTTCCACTGGATTTACTATGTACCGCACACCTGCCTAAAACCATTCAGGTGTGTTTGGGTGTTTATTCATTCGCTAAATAAACTGAATGCAAAACAATGTGTATCCATGGAAAATAGTTAAGAACTGAAAGAGGGCAAGTTGTTTTTGATGTGATTGGAGATAGTGAAGGTCAGCGAGTGCAGGGAAGGTGTGGTCCAGGTGGGGCAGAGCCATTTAACCTTTGTGCCAGCATAAAGGTGCCAAAAAAATACATTGAAATAGTATGTTAAATTGCTCTTAAAACTAAACACTACATGGAAATGCGTGTCCCATAGTGACTTCACTCAAAGAACCAGAAAGAAACTGATGTATAAAGAACAGGCATAAGAAAATGTAGTCACGTAGGGGTGGTTTCCCGGACAGGGATTAGACTAGTCCTAGACTAAAATAAATGTAAGAGCTGTCCAAACTGAAAACAACTTGCACTGACATATCTTAAAATACATCAGTGGCCTTTGTTTTGCCTCAAAATGCACACAAGTGATGTTTTTAGTATGTTTCCTAATTAAACTAAGGCCTAGTCCTGGTTTAAGATAATCCCTGTCCGGGAAACCACCCCTTAGTGTGTATTTAAATAGGAATCAAAATTGAATCAATTATATGTGTGTTGTTTTGGGTAGGTTTAGGGTAAGGAGTGAGTAAGGGATCGAGATAAGGTCAAGAGTGTAACATGCAGATACTTAAAATGTAAGTATGATTATTAAAGTAATAATAACACATTCAAAATAATTACACTGTACGGTATATGAGCTCAGATGCAAAACCCTCTAAGTGTCTGATTTTGTGATCTAAGTGTAAGGTTTTCTCATAAATTAGCATTTTTATTAGACTCTCAATGGATTCTGCTTACAAACTGGTATTTCTGAATGGTCTAAGACTGGGATTAAGTGAATTTGAAGCAAAAAAAATTGAACGCATGTATAACACTTGCCAAGAGCATTTGGTTAATATCATTCTCTCATTTTTGTAGGAGGTGGCATTTAGCGGCTTTTTCATTTGTAAGTATGCAGTAATAACAGGTGAAATAAGGTGGAAATGTTTTATAGCTTACACTCTCAAAGCCTAAAGTTGTATTGCATTCAATAGAGCAAACGGTTTTGCGTGAAACTTGTGATGTAGTAGGTGGGTGTGGCCTAGGGCTCCACCTTCAAACTTCTTTACACATGTGAGCAAAAAATGAAAAAAGTTCGCTAAGAGTTTTCCAGGGCCTTAGAGGTGAAACCTGGCTCAAGATAGCTCCTGAGTTTTCAGAAGGTCTTTTGAACAGAGAAAAGTCTAGACGTGAAGACAAGCCCGGACAGATCTCCCGGGCAATGCCACTCGAGAAGACTGTGCCTTAATTCTGAGAGTGAAGTGCTAAGATCACATTGCCAGTCCTTCGCAATGTTTACTCACATGACATGAGCAGGAACTTTAAGGGTTACTGAGAGGGTGACAGACTGCCTTGCTTCGACAACACTTGAGAAAGAGGCCAAGCCATTACTAGGGTGTATTACATTGCTCTTGTACTGATGACAACTTCAAGAGGTCGGGGGTGTTGAGGGGGAGGGATTTGCCTTCCTGTTTAGTTTCACTGGGTCAAACTAGCCTGTGATCATTATACAAATGCCATTACAAAAATAAATTCTTAGAAAATAGGCTTTATGAATTTCTAGGTAAAACAAAGGTTCAAGCCTTGCTTAGCAATACTTTCTAATGTTATGTATTCATTATTTATTCTTTATTACAGGGCACTTCAGAATGTTTGATTCGTGAAAATGTCAAGGTATTTTATTCCGAGATAACAACTACCTGAAACTAATAATACAGCTTCATAAAGGTTCTGGGATTTATTTACAAATAATTAAACCTATTGTTCATATGCTTACAGTCATAAGGAAGGTCTGAATTTCTTAAAAATGTGCTAATAAAAGATATCCAAACTTTTGTGTCTATATATTTACACGTATAGAAAATAGCTGTGATAATGTTCAGCCAGGTGGTCCCTTTATGGATTTATTCTGCGATAATAACTGGGTGGCTGAACACAGTCCAAATCTTAAATTCTGATGAGCCAAGACCCAATAACTTCACATCTTTTTTCTTGTTACATCACAAACAATATTTAATGTAATGCATTTCTACAACACAGTTAAAAGTATAGTGCAAGGAACCCCCTTTTATGTCGAAACCACTTGAGTAGAATAGGGAGTAATGTTTTTGCACTGGAGTCATTTATTATCATTTAATGTTAGTGCCTATGTCAAGTTGTCATGAGCCGGAGGCATGCAGTACTTGTGGGAATTCCCTTTGAATTATGCGTGATATTATAAAAGTTGTGTATATGCTTGAAGGTCCTTGATCATAAATGAAATAGACAAAATCTAACAAACCCTGAGAGTTAAAAAATAATGAATAACTGTAAAAAACTTAAAAATGTTCACCTAACAAACAAACTAAAAGATATTAAACAATTTTTTTTTACAAAATAGCCCATTAATTATTTTGTGTATACTGAATAAAATTAGCCCTCAACATATTGTTAACAAATATGAATTTGTTCACTGGACTTAAATATTTAAATATTTGACCAAAATGCATCAAAAAGTGTTCCTTACTTACTAAACTGAGATATCTGAACAAACTATTGTAAAAGTTAACAAACGTTCCCAGCATGCAATGCATCAAGTTCAATTCTGTGGTTAAATGATTAAAAAAGATGATGGTTTCACTCTTTGCTGGCTTTAGTCATGCTTTTGATGTTGTCTATATTAGCAACTGTTGTATCTGTTATAGGGGTTATTCGATCTACGTCATCAATGTTCGCGGCGGCCATATTGTTGACATAGAACTGTCAGTCTGTCAATTGACAAGCGAGGCAGCGTGGATATTATGCATGGTATTTTCGGTGTAATTTTTTTTAAACCGCACGATGGTGTGTGGTGTAATACACGGATGTTCTAACAACAGCAAAAAGAACCCCGGAATTAGTTTTTATGCAATACCGACTGTCAGAAAACATGAAAGGAAGGAGACAGAGGAGTTGAACCAGCGAAGGAGAGACTCCCAACAGCAAGTCTGTCCCCATCATTTTACCACAGGTAACGTTAGGGATATATGCCTCACAGCCAAGTCTGTCCCCATAATTTGATCACATATGGTTAGCTGTAAGCAGTGGCTGAAACTGCTCTTTCAAATAAGCTGCCATAAATTGAGACAGTTATTAAATTAGTATTAATAACTATATGAACATAAATAATAGGTCTGGCATTGATACTAGGTAGGGAATTAAGGGCCGTTCACATAACGATAACTATAAAAAATATATTTTTGAAAATCGTTTTATATTAAACGGAATAGAGGAGCTCACACCAAAACTATAACGATACAAATACAATGAACGACATCATTGGGATCACTTTCTGAGTGATTTTTCCCACCTGATGAAGGATAAACCATTGATAGCATTAAAATCTATTTGAACTTCAAGTGCACGAGCACTTAAAATGACAGTGAAGCTCATTGCTGAGGTCTATAACAGTAGATTACCTCCAGTTGCTTTGAAAATTTACTACGTAATGCTTTTTAATCTATTACATTAACTAACTGTTATGCCCAAAGGTAAGAGATTACACAAACTATTAGATTCACTGGATTCACAGAGTTACGCGAAACGCAGCGTGTTGAGGACATCTGCAAAAGTTTTTATTACAAGCAATATTAAAGGCAAGTGATTTGCGCGAGTGCCGTGAGCGAATTAGCATAAACGTATTGTTTGGTGATGTGGACGATGATATAGTTATCGTTATAATGTGAACGGCCCTTCAGTGCTTGTATGATGAATGCGGATACTGTATGAACGATATAGTTATAACTATCCGGATAAGTTACGGCTGGCAATAAGGACAGATCTTTACTTAAGGCTATTGGGTCTATTTGATATGGTTCCACAATAATCTTCTCTTAATACAGACGAGATGAAGCCATTAGGCTACTGCTCCCCTCGACTCAAATCTACGTGCGGCTAGGGGCAGGACAGATGTCATGTCAACAAGATGGCCGCGGTTAGCGACTTCCGGTGTTTGCGAATAAGCCCTATATCGGTTGTATTTAGAGTTGTTGTTTATTAAATAATGTTTGTTAGTTGTTACCATGATTGAGGTTTGTGTGTTCAGTTCATAGTAAGTTGGGTAGACTGAAGTCCCTAGTTAAGTAAACTCGAAATTTGTTGATTGACTACCGTAGTTATTTTAAGTTGGCTCAACTAGCTTTTCTTTTTTGTACTGAAGTTGACATAACTTATTAAATTATTGGACCAAAAGTTGGGTAAACAAGAAAAATCTAAGCTAAGAATTTTTTCGTTGAGCTGACTTCAGATTATTGAGCTAAAAGTCTTATTCAAGATTTTGGAACCATGTGTGTTTTGATATATTAAATTATTTGTATCTTTGAAAATTAAGTTGCAAGATTATTGTAAATTATTGTTATTGCAATATGTAAATGCTGATGCAGAAATCACCTGTTGCTCAAGATGTTTTGGCTTGTCAAAATTCATTTTCTTTTAGTTTATTAAACCAATGATAACAATAAATCACCTTACATAATTAAAAGAAAACTTTCACACAAGACTAACGTGTCTTAAATTGCTCTGAAGAACCACTAAGTTGATACAAAATATCTTGTAATATTGCTTAGGGCCCCTTCAAAAAAAAAAAAAAAAAACCGAAATAATAATAAATGAATGACACTTCTGTCTGAGCCCAATGATCTATAATTCATTTTGTTTGGCTGAGAGTCAATTCGAAATATTGCTTTTAAAACCATTCACAGATGTAAAGAAACAAATGTAATGATAAAATTGCACAGGCACTGATCGCTGTTTTGACACTGAATAAACTCAAGGTTCTCCACTAGACATGCGTGAACCAATTTAAGTAAAGCAGCTAATAAGTATATAATTACTTCTTATTAGACAGGAGTCAGGAAGTTCAAGTTGTCTACAAGCAAAGCATTCTAGTGTCCTTTGGTGAGAAACAAAGCAACTAAAACTAAGGGTAAAGACACTGAGGACATGAATGCAGTACTGGAATGGAAAACCATATCTGCCTTGTGTGCCACAGAGGTCCGAGTGCATCCTTCGTGAACCCCTAAAATCCCACTGGCTTATTCAGGGGGAATGTAACAGACAATAACGATAACTTACTTTTAATGTTCTCAACACTCATCAGTACAAACATATGTACAAATTTAAATTAAAACTACGACTCTTAAATAAAGACATTGCTATCTTGGCACAATCTGTAACACTGCTGAAATCTCAGAAAACTTAATGTAAGGCAATTTAAATTATTTGGATCTTTTGCTCAGATGAAAAATCTGAAAAGCAGAAATAAAATGGTCCATTTGTTTTCCATTATTTGAACTTTGCTGTCAATTAAAACCTAATACATTTGTGTGAAAAAACATTTGCTGTACTTTTTGTAACTGTGCTGAATAAGACAAAAAGACACATTTGGATTTAGGTCCTTCTAACTTATTTTTTAAAGTCAATGAAAAGAGAGCTGTAAATTAAAATTTAGGGATGTTCAAACTTTGCTATAAGCTTAACATGATCATTTATTTCATCAAAGGAAAGTGAGATAGGTCCTGTGAAATGAGCCGTCGACAGCAAATACACAGACTGTTTGACTTCAATGATCCGCCAAAATCTCACAAAACACACATTACCCATCACCTCTCATGAAAGCACATTATGAAAATGAACGTTAAAGGCATGTGATGTGCCCTTAACAAGAGGTCAATCCACAGTGGTTTCTAATTCCCTCTGAACAACAGTTAGGGGTTCTCCATGTCTCCTGTCTCCCACACGAGAGACCAGAGTATCAACCGCATGCTTTCATCAAAGCCTAAAACGCATTACTCCCCAGTGGAGACAAAAAAAGAGCGTGGAGGCTAAAGAGTGTAAGGTGACAAAAGACAAACAAACAAACAGTGGCATAGAAGCTAAAACAAACTGCTGCTTCCTTTCTTATCCAGTTAACTTTGTTGATTTTTCTTGCCGCCAAATGTCTTCCACCCATTCCCACACCTCATCATTGTTTACCTTCAAGGAAGTATATTCTCAAACTGGAGCAATGTACTCTTCCACTTGCACAAAGGTTCATGCAGAAATGGTTTATGTGCCTAAGTACAGGCCAAGGGATTGGTGTAGCCCAGTTAGACTCTTCTGTACATATCTTCCAAAAAAACATACAGTATCCTTATCCATTAAAAACAAAGTATATCCAAATGAAGATGGCAGATGCTAAATCAAACACTTCATCCACTGGCCAAAAAATGACCAGAGATAGCAGATATAGCTTTCTTTAGGTATGTTTCACCTTATCCACACACACACAGTACTGGTATAGAGCAGAGATTAACATTTAAGATCACAGAACGATCTGCTTCAGGCAACAAATCAAAGTAAACACCAAGAACCGCATCACTCCAAAGACGAATAAATAGCAGCTGTAGTTAAGGAGCCATGACAAAATATAACTCGACATGAATTTATGTGCATGATCTGAAGGCAGATTCTGGCAGAGCATAACAGATTTGTCATTTATCCCTTACAGTTCCCAAACATAGGGCAACAAAAAAGGCTTTATTTGAAGGGGTCAGATAATTCTTACAAAGCTGGATAAAGATGAGCACACATGGTAATGGATTATAACGGCGATCAAAGACAAATGGAACACAGCTTTCTACAGGCAAAATGCATACAGTGTACTGGAGACCAAACACTTACACATTATAGAGATACACTTTTAAAAACTTATTTAAATTAAAAAATATAGATTGTTTTGTGGAACATTTTAGGCATCTTTATTTGACCTTGAAGCATAGATTCCACATCTCCTTGTGAAATGGATCCAACTGTAGGTCATTTTTTACCTTTTGGAGACATTTTGGTCCCTAGGAGGAAAACAGTTTATAAATCATATTAAATGTAAATAGCAGAAGTAGGGGATAGCATACTGTATACAGTTTGTACAGTATAAAAGTGATTACAGGTATGTCTATGGACAGTCCTCTTAAACATGGAAACATAACATGTGAGTGTATTATTGACAGTACCATTTCTAGAACTCAGGATCAGTGATGGGAATGTGTTGTTAATAAAAGCTACTTAGGCCTATTACTAAATACATACAGTGACTGTCTAGAAGAGAGCCTGCAAAATCCTCAACTATAGGCTACTATGATCAAAACTTCACATCTGCTTCCATTCTGGAAGGTGTTTCCACTCTTTAAATGTGATTGAATGCAATGAATGTAGATTTCAATGTTTTGTGATGCAAGATTTCAGTTTTGATGTCTTAAAGAAGGACAAACCATTCACTATAGGCCCAATCTTTCTACAGAAAGTATACTTTCACATATGAAGAGTTTGGCTCCAAAAAGCAATAAATCCATTTTGACTATTTTCTGTAAAAATGTGTTTTCTATACCAATAAAGTGACAAGATTAAAACCCCTATTTTTGTTACAAACTTTAACATAGCATCTTCAGGTTATAATAACATAAAAAATTCAAATCCATAATTTGATTTTCAAAGATTTATTATGAAAAAGCAAAATGCAATAAATCCATAACACGTTTTTTTTTTTATGCTATAAATCTATTGAATATATAAATGTGCATTCATCTTTGCCATGTTGTATTTATTAAGTTGACTAAAAAAACATTAATGTCATTAATCAAAACACTTACTTTGTCATATTAAGAACACTGTCATTGCTGCTGTCATCCTTGGGACGTCATCGCTGAAATTTTTTGGTCCGATTTTTGATTTTTGTTGACTTCGAGTAGAATAATGGAAAGTTTTTCATAAGATCCCCTGGGGACAATGTGTTAGCATGACAGAAGCTTGATGCTGTTGTACGAGAACAAGCAACAGCCAGCATTTTTCCGTCGACTGAGTGCCTGTCACGTAAATTATTTGATTTTGATGGCTCACGTTTTTTCCCCGCCACAGATCACCACAGGTTTATAAATG
The DNA here is from genome assembly GCF_030506205.2 of Paramisgurnus dabryanus. Lineage (NCBI taxonomy): Eukaryota > Metazoa > Chordata > Actinopteri > Cypriniformes > Cobitidae > Paramisgurnus > Paramisgurnus dabryanus. The sequence goes on from NC_133341.1 coordinate 12,263,616, forward strand.
CCATCAAAAGTATTACTGTGTCTTTGTTTGTTTGTAGATCACGAAGTAAACAGTAGATGAGTAAAAACTAGGATTCCATGTGAATTCAAAGTGCTGCCATTGTTGTTTACAATGCGTGGAATTGTGGGCTGTGATTGGTTAAGTGGATTAATTGTATTCTGCAGAGAAAGAGGAGTGGCGTTTGTTGCGGTTTGGAAAACAGGGAGAAAAGATGACAGAATAACATGGCCGATATTGGATTTTGCATAAAATTAAGAATTTACTTTTTAATACTGACCAGATACAACTGATTTTGGTGGTAATTGTTTTTTTTTAAATGGCATTTATACTCTACATACAAAGAACATAAAAAGTACCTTATTAAAAAGCAGACTTTTGTACCTAAAACATGCATATCGGTACCTCAAAAGTAGTTCCATACTGGTACCTCAAAGGTAAATGTCAGGACTTTTCAAATTGTACCATCCCATCCCATTTTTTTATTTTTTTTTGTGAAAGTGAAGAAAGTTTCCAAAAAAGTAACTCTCTCTCTTTCTTTTTAATTCCAAAATGAAAAAAGCCTCTCAATTCAAAATAACTAATAGACTATTAATAGACTAATAGACTAGACTTTAATAAACTACTGCTGTTACATAAAGACTAAAGTACACAGGTCCGACAACAAATGCCACAGACATTCTGAGTTGGCAGATCAGTGTGAGTTAGCTTTTGAACAGACTTTATATAGCTTTACAACTCCTTAATATCCACCCACCCTTTTTTTTTGTATATCTGGTGATTTAGATTAATTCATTTTTTTTTTTCTAGGAAAGATCAAGGATAATACAGATTGGTGAGCCTTTAAAAATAGACCTCCTTAACAACATCTGTATCACTGTTTGTAAATACTTGCAAGCAGGAATTCAGGGAAACAAATGTTTATTTACTTGCAAAGTCCCACACATGGTGAACAGCAACAAAACATAGGTGGATCCTTGAAAGCGCTAGAGGAAACACTGATCCATCATGAGCAAATACAGTACCACCCTCTTACAGTGCATCAGTTGCCATTTGTTTGACAAGTATAACAAGCTCGGACCAGTTCATGACGTTTGAGCTGAAATTTAATTTAGCTTTACCCCGTAAGTAAATAAGCAGTTAAGGAAAAGAAATCAAAGCTATTCATTATTCCCCCGCTTTAGATTTCTATGTTGTCTTATATGTTATAACTGCAGTGTCAATGGAATCAGCTGTTTCATGTTTGTTTGTTTAGTTTTGTTTCGGTAAAAAATTCACTAAGCCTTTATGCAGTTTTATGAATGGGTACCATTGAATACATGTAATTCCTGGACACACTCAAAAGTCTTTCACCAGTCGTTCGGTATAAGCAGGGCAACTACCCATAAAGCGTGGAAATCCACGAAGTATGTTAAGGGCATTTTCCATAAACCAAATTGTTTATATTACATGCATGTGTTTTGTGAAGTGATTACTTTCACCACACCTAGCATACCTATTTCCACCTGGAAGCACTTCAAATATGTGACAGTCTGAATATCACAGTACCTCTATATCCTTTGCATGACAGTGTAATTCCTCTTGCCCTGCGGCCATGTCTACAAAACTCAGACAGTTTACATGTTCATGTAGCTACAGTTCACCTATGATAAAAGGCTTTGCCAAGAATTTGGGCATTCATTACACGTTCACACTCACGGTTAACCCTTTAATGCCCCTTAATGCTTCTATATTCAGTACCAGCTCGGTTCGATGACCCCTGTCACTACAATTCTTTCTAATTGATCATAAATGGTTCACTGTTTCCTTAATAGACACAACGCAACAAGCAATTTGTCCGTCCACGGTGTATGGAAACGGCTGAGTGACGTGATAAAATCATAGGTGATACTGATGCTTGACGTACAGTTCTAAGAAGCAGGAGTTAAATCCAATACGGTTTGAGATAATGATATTTGAAAGGGGACATTTCACAAGAGTTTTTTAAGATGTCAAATAAATCTTTGGTGCCCCCAGAGTACATATGTGAAGTTTCAGCATAAAATATCATATAGATTATTTATTATATCATGTTAAAATTGTCACTTTGTAGGTGTGTCCTTTAAAATGCAAATGAGCTGATCTCTGAACTGCAGTGTTTTTGTTGGATAGTGGCGATTAAGTGTTGGTATAAGCCCTTTTTGAGACCTATTCCAAATTTTAAAAACCTATTTTTTAACATGCTTGTGAAAAATGGTTTACCAAAACTAAGTTACTGAGTTTTGAAAGATTTAATAAAGATTTGATAACCAAGCAAGACACACATTACAAAGCAGTCATAACTTTTTCACATCTTGCCTTAAAGGCGGAGTCCATGATGTTTGAAAGCCAGTGTTGATATTTGAAATCGCCTAAACAAACACGCCCCTACCCCAATAGAATCTGGACATTCCGTTGATAGACCCGCCCCACACATACGCAACCCGGCATTTGATTTGATTTGATTGGCTATAAGTGTGTTTTGGTAGTCGGCCCGTCTCCTTTTCCAAACCGTTTTTCAAACAACGTGGACTCCGCCTTTAAAGGAATAGTTCTTAAAAGAAAAATCCAGATTATTTACTCACCACCATGTCATCCAAAATGTTGTTGATGTCTTTCTTTGTTCAGTCCAGAAGAAACTATGTTTTTTGAGGAAAACATTGCAGGATTTTTCTCATTTTAATGGACTTTAAATGGACACCACCACTTAACACTTAACTCAACACTTAACAGTTTTTTTCAACAGAGTTTCAAAGGACTCTAAACGATCCCAAACGAGGGATAAGGGTCTTATCTAGTGAAACGATTGTCATTTTTGACAATAAACATAACAAATATACACTTTTAAACCACAACTTTTCGTCCGGTCCAGCGCGACCTAACGTAAATGCGTAGTGATGTAGGGAGGTCACATGTTACAAAACGCACATTTGCGGACCCTTGTAAACAATAAACTGACACAAAGACATGAATTAGTATCATTCCACATACAACAACGTAGGAACGGTCCTCTTTCAACACACTTGTAAACATTGGGGCGGAGTTTCGCGTTCGTCCTCTGTGACCTCTTGACGTCATGACGTATCTAGACGAGAAGTTGTGGTTTAAAAGTGTATATTTGTTATTTTTAGTGTCAAAAATGACAATCGTTTCGCTAAATAAGACCCTTATGCCTCGTTTGGGATCGTTTAGAGTCCTTTGAAACTGAAAAAACTGAGAAAAAAAACTGTTAAGTGTTGAGTTAAGTGTTAAGTGTTGGTGTCCATTAAAGTCCATTAAAATGAGAAAAATCCTGCAATGTTTTCCTCAAAAAACATAATTTCTTCTGGACTGAACAAAGAAAGACATAAACATTTTGGATGACATGGTGGTGAGTAAATTATCTGGATTTTTCTTTTAAGAAAATGGAATATTCCTTTAAGGAAGCCAGCAGTATAGCACACTTAAAGCCCGAAATATTAGGTTTCATCAGTGACAACATAAAAAAAGGCTTTCGTGAAACTAACGCAACTCCAGTAAACGTCCGCAAAGAATCAATACCAACAGTCTTTTTTAAAGTTGTTTATTTCTGATAACAACCAAAATAAATTACAAGTAGATTACCTAAGTTTAAAGTATCAAAAACTACACTGGGCAAAATTTTTTGTGTAAAGTGTGTAGGGGTGCACGGGGCAAAATGCGGGGGTTAGTTGTAACACGGACTGTTTACATTGTTGCACAAGGTTGAGCATTTTGTTTTCCGGTATTTTTTTCACACTGCCAAAAGACGATCTCCCGCAAATTATAAATGTAATGGAAATGTAATGTTTTTCCAGAGAGTTATTAATGAACGAGTGTTTTGGTGGCATGTATGTTTTCATCATGTTTTTTTCGGTTTCTATGTTGGGTGTGTAAGATACAAAATCTAATGCTATTTATTCAGTGTCTTGATGACTAAAACATAGCATCGTTTTGAAATATGTCTGCAGCTCTTAGCAACTTTTTTAGTGGGCTTGAAAATATTTTGACCCAGCGGGGTTAAGTGTAACGCTGTGTTACACTAACCCCTCAGCATTTACGATATGAAAACGTTACGCTAACGTTAGCGTAATTCTTGCAGTTGTTTGAAATAGGCTACATACAAATGATTGCTGGCTGTCAACAAAATAAATGTGCACGTCTTACCAAAAATCGTGTGTCAAATGTATTTTTGTTAATATTGATTAAATAAGGTCACGTCAAAATTGAAATCATAATTAAATGAATGGCTAAAATCAGACTTTGATGCTCATAATCTCAAAATTTGATTTTGAAACTGTAGTATGGTTATTACAGACTGATTTTCATAATTGTGCTGCTTTCTCACATATTTAGACATTTGTATCCATTTATAATTGAACTATTGTTAGAAAAGGGCTGGACGAATAAATACAGTGTGGATACCTGTCTATTATAGACAGATATTTAAACAATATCCACTTCAAGTATATAGACAAAATAGTATTGAAATATTTGCCTGCAAACTTAATTTTTAGTGTTACAACTACCCCCCTGCCTGTTACTATTAACCCCAGCTATGGGGTAAGTTGTAACGTCTGCACTTCTGTCACGTTTGGTGTAATTGTCCAAGAATGGTAAGTACTAGAAACAATCTTGAAATGTTAATTTGTAGCAGAGATGTGCATGTTGCTTGTATAAAAATATAATTAATCAAACTATATTTTTTTTGAATGATTGAGCTAAAACCAAAAAGCGTTAGGTTGTCCCCCCTCTCCCCTACTATATAATGTATACAATGTTAACTACAGAGTGGCTGCCAAACCTCCCTTCACATAGCAGTGATCCATGATCGCCATCTCCAACGTGATCTCTTGAGAATACGTGTGTATTTTTTAGGGGTGCATGATTCAGAAAATTTCACGATTCGATTCCGATTTTTTAGACTCAAGATTTGATTCAAAATCGATTTTCAATTAAAAAACGATTCTCGATTTTAAAAACCGATTCACAGTATGTAAATGTAGTTTACTTTTTCCTATGTGAATGATTGTAGTAGAAATAGATATTACTTTATGTCTTTATGCAAAAATAAAAACTGATATGAAGCAATTAGATGACCCCTTTTATCAAACTCTATTAAATACAATAATATAGTATATTAATGATAGACAGTGCAGGTCAATAGATAAGTGGTTCTCAAAGTGGGGGCAGCGAGATTGTGCCAGGGGGGCCCCAGTTTTATGACATTTTATAAAATACATTCATTTATAGATGGTTTCATCGGACGCACGTGATACACGTCTGGATCCGAACCTTACTTCCGGTTTCGTTTTTTTAATGGTCTGACTAGTTGCTAAACTGATCTCTTGAACAAATGCCTCGTCGAAAATAACAAATGTTTTGGTTTCCTAGGTAATCTATGTGTTGTTTTGTTTGCTTGTTATATAAATAAACTATGTTTAAAGAATTTGTTGTTATTTATTATTAGCGGAGTTTACCGGAAGTTACGTGTGGACCGCGACAGCGGCCTGTTTATGTTGTTACCGCTGAAACGGTCTATAATGAATTCTGTGTAATTAAACTTAAAAAATTAGGCTATTAACCAACAGCACTACTTTGTATAACTTAATATGTTTTGTTTAATTAAAATGTTAAGTATTAGAACAGGTTTTTGTCATACATTTTCTTGGGGGGGGGGCGCGAAGCAGTGCACCGTACATGGGGGGGGGGGGGGGGCCGCACACGGAAAAAGTTTGAGAACCACTGCTATAGATTATAAATGTGAGTGGTGTATATAATGGTTATTATTTCTATTAGATAGAGCAGAACTTACAACTTACTATTATTTATCATGTTTTCAGTCATATTTTCTGACTTATATATTTAAAGGTGCATTGTGTTACTTTTAAAAGGGTCTCTTGATATAAATGCAATATAATCTACATAACTATATTATCAGTGGTGTATAAAGACCTTACATAATAAACTGTATTGTTTTTATTAAATTAGAATGAGACGTTTTATTCTTCATACACTGTGGGTCTCCTTACATGGAAGTCACCATTTTGTGCCACCATGTTTCTAAAGTAGCCCTAAACGGACAAACTGCTCTAGGGTTTAAAAAATGCATGCACTCTTCTGATAACAAAAATAGTTTCATGCCGACTGTACGTGGACCCTTGCTTACGCGTAAAAAATTGACTATACTTCCACCTTTCTTTACAGGCTGGAGCATTACAACCTAAGCACTCCTGAGTTATAGAAAGACCCTTAAAATAATCACATTATTTTCCATTATTAACTTTAATATCGATAGCGAACTCTCCTAATATTATGATATGGCAGTCATCCAATGCTGGTGATGCTGTTCACACAACAGCATCCATGGGATCTGAACAGCTACAGTAATCTATAGGGTAAGTCAGACACAGGTGCTACAGTAGTTCCCAGAATGAGCCTAGTTTTAAGTCACGTACGTGAAAGTACCTTGCATCAACCTTACCTATAAATCTGGGTCATGTTGTTAAAAGAATGAAGGCTAATCCTTTCATGAGTGTCTGGTCACAAGCATTGAATATAGGTAAGCTGGCAACTGAATTAATTCTCACGTGAAGGTTGTGAGAGACAGAAGAGACTTGAAACTATGACATGGCTAAAGAGGATTCTTAGAACCCATTGACGTTTCATTAAGCCCTAAAAGACAGAAATGTTTTCAGAACGTATTTGATATTATTCTATTACTTTTTACTCCACTCCAGGTTTGGCTTGTTTAAGGAGTTGCCTGCACATACCGTAGTAACTGTCACAATTAGTGTTGATTGACAAGTTTAGGTAATGTCTGGGACGAAAGTCAAAAAATATCCAAGACCTATCCTTAAAAATAAATATTAGAACTGAGGGTTGCATAAAAAACTTCTAATCTCTCTCTCTCTCTCTCTCTCTCTCTCTCTCTCTCTCTCTCTCTCTCTCTCTCTCTCTCTCTCTCTCTCTCTCTCTCTCTCTCTCTCTCTCTCTCTCTCTCTCTCTCTCTCTCTCTCTCTCTCTCTCATTTATTCTGTTGCCCCTAAACTAACACTGATTGTGTTGTAAGATTGTAGTGTCTTTAAGAAATCTTAAAACTTGTTAGCCGAAAGTAACTTGTATAGCACTTTCCATTGCCTCTCTAAGACAAATCCCTGTTTTTATCACTTTTGTAAGTTGCTTTGGATTAAAGCATCCGCTAAATACCTAAATCAAAATGTACATAAAGTCATGTTTTTAAAGTTGTATAGTGATCACTGGATAATTTCATTATCAATAACTCATTAATGAAATTTAGTATTACAGTATGTGTCTCATAAAGACTTTTCTTATAGTGTAACATGCTATTGCTAATTTAAAACTATTTTTAACATTTGTAATATTTTTTATAAATAAATATTATACAGTACCTGTAGAGTGCTACATGAGAGATTACTGCGAATCTGCGAATAAACTAGCAAATGCAAAAAGTAATTCAAATTAGTGAAATTTTTAAATAAATGCAGACCGATCACAATGCCTTATGAAAGTTATTGGCTTCGATGTGTATTAACTCGCTGAAGTAGACAGTAAGAGTTTCTTTTTTTAAATGTCACTGGGGCATTACCCGAAAAGTACACCACTGCACCTAAACGTTTATATTAGTAGCTCAAAGGTACATAATGGTTTCAAATGTATACATATCTGTACCTTGATGATACATATTATGTAATTTTTTAAGGGTACCAATGACAGTTTGGGATAATTTTTTGACAGTGTGGGTCAAAGTGAAACATAAGCAAAAAGGTCTTAGCAGCTTTTCCAGGCTGGTCTCACTGTAAATACGTAGTATTTACAAGTAAATAAAAAAAATAAAAAATAAACATATTTTTGGTACGTTTAAATAGATGCTAAAACGTACAGTGTAGACATATTTACAACATTTAAATGTAGCATTATTACGTTTTTACAGCTAAAAACGTAAAACATTTACATATCTTTCATTCCATAAAGATTGCTGATTAATTTACCTTTAACCATTTTAGCAATATGTTACCACCTTAACCCAAACCTTACCCTAAACCCAAACCATACCCTAAACTTAAACCCTACCCTAAACCCAAACCCTTTTTATACAAAATGTTAAAATACGCAATGTATTATTTTTACAACCCCAAATCAGAAAAAGTTGGGACAGTGTAGAAATTGTGAGTAAAAAATGAATGGAATAATTTTACTAATCTCATAAACTTATATTTTATTCACAATTGAATATAAATAACATATCAAATGTTGAAAGTTAGACATTTTGAAATGTCATGCCAAATATTGGCTCATTTTGGATTTCATGAGAGCTACACATTCCAAAAAAAGTTGGGACAGGTAGCAATAAGAGGCCAGAAAATTTAAATGTACATATAAGGAACAGTTGAAGGACCAATTAGCAACTTATTAGGTCAAGTGGCAACATGATTGGGTATAAAAAAAGCCTGTAAGAGTGGCAGTGTTTGTCAGAAGTCAAGATGGGCAGAGAATCACCAATTCCCCAAATGCTGCGGCGAAAAATCGTTTTCTGAGTTTCTCAGAGAAAAATTGCAAAGAGTTTGAAGTTATCATCATCTACAGTGCATAATATCATCCAAAGATTCAGAGAATCTGGAACAATCTCTGTGCGTAAAGGTCAAGGCCGGAAAACCATACTTGATGCCCTTGATCTTGGGGCCCTTAGACGGCACTGCATCACATACGGGAATGCTACTGGAATGGAAATCATAACATGGGCTCTGGAATACTTCCTGAAAACATTGTTGGTGAACACAATCCACTGTGTCATTCGCCGTTGCCAGCTAAAACTCTATAGGTCAAACAAGAAGCCATATCTAAACATGATCCAGAAGCGCAGGCGTTTTCCCTGGGCGAGGCTCATTTAAAATGGACTTTGGCAAAGTGGAAAACTGTTCTGTGGTCAGACAAATAAAAATTTGAAGTTCTTTTTGGAAAACTGGGATGCCATTTCATCCGAACTAAAGAGGACAATGACAACCCAAGTTGTTATTAGAGCTCTTTTTAGAAACCTGCATCTCTGATGGTTTGGGGTTGCATGAGTGCGTGTGGCATGGGCAGCTTACACATCTGGAAAGGCATCATCAATGCTGAAAGGTTTATCCAAGTTTTAGAGCAACATATGCTCACATTCAGATTTTGTCTATCAGGGAAGACCTTGCATTTTCCAACATGACAATGCCAGACCACATACTGCCTCAATTACAACGTCAAAACTGCATAGAAGAAGGATCTGAGTACTGAAATGGCCAGCCAGCAGTCCAGATCTGTCACCCACAGAAAACATTTGGTGCATCATAAAGAGGAAGATGTAACAAAGAAGACCTAAGACAGTTGAACAACTAGAAGCCTGTTTTAGACAAGAATGGGACAACATTCCTATTCTTAAACATTGCTCCTCCTCCAGCTGTTCCTTATATGTACATTTAACTTTTCCGGCATCTTATTGCTACCTGTCCCAACTTTTTTGGAATGTGTAGCTCTCATGAAATCCAAAATGGGCCAATATTTGGCATGACATTTCAAAATATCTCACTTTCTACATTTGATATGTTATCTATATTCTATTGTGAATAAAATATAAGTTTATGAGATTTGTAAATTATTCCATTCCTTTTTTACTCACAATTTCTACAGTGTCCCAACTTTTTCTGATTTGGGGTTGTATATTATGCAACGTAATATACAGATATGTTAAGAAACATTTTAGTAACAATAGAAACAATATAGCATTTAAAAGATATTTTAAGCCACTACAGTCATATGCAAAACAGTTTATTAAAATCATTTAACGTTTCTGTTCAGAAAAGCATAACAGACAGACAAGTGTAATCACAACAACTTATTTATTGCGAATATTAAAATCAGTACCAAAAGTAGTTAAAATGACAATATGCTGCAGCCAAGGTCCTCTCTGGAGTATATGAAGTAAAGAGAAGTATTAAAGTTATTAATCAAAGAGAACGTTGATCTGGCTTCCCTCTGTCACAGCGTATTTTTTTAAATTTCAAATGTAAACCAATAGAAATGACGCAAAAATGTCACGTGGCACGCAAAGAGCCAATGAGGGTTTGCTATCACTGCCGTAAAGCAATGTGTCGTAAATTTATATAACATATAAACAATCATATGAATTTTAAAGATAAGTATTACAGCAAATGAATAAAAGTAACATCTTTTGTGAATTTATGTTGTATTTTGGTGTAATTATTATTGCTTAGTAGTAATAATAACGTGTTGAATGCAAACAAACGAAATATTAAAAATAGTTAAATAAATACAAAAATGTTATTAACTTTAAAGTTTTAAAATGTTAAATATTGTGAAATTCTATGAATATGATAATCATTTTATTAGGTAAATGGGTAAACTGTCTTAAAGAAATAAGTCAGAAAATATGACTGAAAACATGTCATTAATATGAGTAAAAAAAACGCCAATACCCGCGATTTTAATATTTATGAATAGGGATAACTTACATACAAATGTGTATGTTTCTATAGCTGTAAATAATTTACATATAAGTCCTGTCAAAACGTCGATATTATACGTTTCAGTGTGTTTTAAACGTAAATAAATGTACGTATAGTACAACCACACTGAAACTTAAAAAACACACGTATTCTCATGAGATCACGTTGGCTTTTCAGCTCTGCTACGGCCTTGCCCGGGTCACCGGGCACACCCGATTACCAGCCAGCCCTTGCAAGCCAAACGCTTTCATCTGTGCTGGTGGCTCTTCCCCAAAGCTCTGTTATAGGATTCGCATTTGCAATTAGTGCAGATCAAAGTCAATTACCTTTTGACACACTGCCCTGATATGTCACATGGAATCTGCTTGATGTTACCTGACAGCATTGCATGATCAGTGATGACCATGCAGAAGGCCTGGCAGAGGAAAAGAGGCTCCTGTTGACCCAGGACATTTTGCAAAGGAAAATTTTGCAAATGTAACCTACTGTAAAGTTAGAGTAATTACTTATTATTTAGTGCAATGCACCATTACCTATGCTGGTTTTAATGATTTACATCTTTCAAACTTCAAAAATGACAAATTAATACAATAAGTGCCATTCGACCCAGTTTTTACATTCAAGTCTTTACAAAGCACATGCAATTTGTTGACGCCTGAAAACATTTTTGTGGTTACATTCTTTTCGTAATTTAATTAATTACTTTTTAGTGGATACATTTTCTAAACACAAACATTTTGAAGCTATTCTGTGGTAGCATTTATCCAAATCATCTTTGGCAATACCTTTAACCTTGTCAAGAACCAGAAACATTGTCCCAGGATTTGAAGGTATGCTTATAAGCCCACAAGAAGTCTTTTTTTCCGAGGCCATGTGAGTTTTAGCTACAGGCAAGTGAAACAGTGTAGATAAATTATATACCAAGCTTGTAGAGCAAATAAGACCAGAAATAAAGCTAGTATCGGTTTTGAAAGCATTATTGATATTTGATAATACTGCATGTTAATGAAATCCTTCTCAATGAGCCCTTTTCTTTCAGTTTGTTTCTTTATAAAATGCTGCACAAATGCATGAAACCCCCTCCAGTGACAGCTAAAGACCTTGCAGTCTCAATGTACATTTGCGAGTGCATGAGGGAGTATGTGTACTGCAGTATAAATATTAAACATTCCAGAGTGACAAGTCTAATTCTCACAGCATGTTGCATGTATCCCCAGTTTCCTTAGCGATCAGAAAAAAAGCCCCAGCTTTGTTGATGCGAAGCACGCAATTGTTTGGCTACTACTGCGTCTAGACGTAGCAATCGTGGAACAGGCATGTCCTGACGGCACACCTCATCTGACAAAGTCTTTTGCATCTGGATGACTTGTGGAAAATGGAAACAGAGAATGTAATTATGAAAGTCAAATGAGAAAGCACTTCAAGAACGCTTTCAAATCTTTCCTGTTCCTGTGGTACTTGCATTATATGGGCACCACATCCTGAACATAAAAGAATGGAAATGAGTGATGCGGATGAAATATCCCTTCAACACTTTAGTATAAAAAACATCATCTTGAAAAAAAACTCAAGTGAGGTGGAGATCTGAGCATGAATCAAACAACTGCGGCGACTGACGTATTATTCCTGAACAATGTTGCAAAAATTGTTAAAAAAGTTAGAACCCCTGATGAATTCACATCACAAATCCAAATCCAGCTATAATCAATCTAATCAAACACGATTACCTAGTTAATTCTAATAACAGCACTTGAATTATTTATCGCCATGGAACAACGCACAAAATAAACCAAACACTTTAACAACAATTTCCAGGAAAATACATACAGTAATATCACCTATTTCATAGAAAAGTAATCTGCGTTGATTTGTGATATTGTCCGTGTTCCAAATGGGGAACAAATCCTACTAAGAACGCTTCATTGGTGACAAATAACAATCAAACTGTTGAAATATTGGATATAAGGAGCATGCATTTGCGTCACAAATGGCCACTTCAGAGTACCACACCTGATGATGCATTAGATTACTGCTGGTCTAGAGAGAATGCAGCCAAATTACACTAAAATCCAAAAATAATACTGACCCAGACCGAGCATCAACTCTAATCTTAAACAGCAGGCAAAGACGTCATTTTTGATTTGGTGTTGGTAATTGCCACATAGCAAAACTATTCAGATATAGAGTACTGTGCAAAAGTCTTGGGCCACCACCAACAGACTTGTTGTTTTAGAAAGTTTTAATGTCCATCCGTATTTGAAGAGTTTTGTTGCGAAGCGAGATAAATCCATTTTTAACATTTTTGTCAAAACATTTTTATTATTATGTTATCATGTTAATATTTTGCTTTATGGTGCTACTTAGCTGTATTTTTAAGTTATGAAGGTTTAAATCAAAACAAACCAACTGCAGTTGAATTGATATTAATTGATATTAAGTTATCTCGTTTTGCAATGAAACTCTTCATTTATTCTTCAATCTATTTTATTAAGATACAAACAGAAAATAGAAGAAATATGTATAAAAAAAAAAACTTTCAGGACTAAATGTCTTCTTTAGGCACCGTCAGTGTTTAGTGTGTTTAGTTTTTTGGCACGAAACACATCTCGAGCGTTTTTGAGCAGAATGAAGCAAAAAGACTCTTTTTACTTCTCTTTCAAATGAGATATAGACCCCTTCACGGTTCACGTCACAGGCGGTTCCCACTGCGCATGTCGGGGTCAGAAAAGTAATTACAGCAGATTGAGTTGCGTGTTATTCGGTATCTTAAAAATGCCTAATTACGTCGTGGGCTCTGAAAATCGCGCCAGGTCTTCCGTTAAGTTTTCGCGATTCATGCAGAATCTCAAAAACAAAAAAATACAACATCTGCGGCTGCAAGCTATTAACGTGCAGACTGGAACAATACAAAACAAAAGAGGCTTGTGATTGTAGTGCTCACTTCATTTGAGGTAAGTCATCATTTTTCAGCCCTGTTAGATTAAATTTTAAAGCCTCGATTGTATGAACAGTTTGACCCCATGCTGCGCGCGCACCCGATAGTCATTCAATGTTTACAAACCTTGAAGGGGTCTATTAGGATTAAATTTTTAATTTAGGTTTAAGAGATCCTGCAGTTTCCTGCTATTGCTTAAGTGGATGGGGAGTTTACCCTAAAATCAGTTTAAAATTGTATACAGTTTTTAATACTATACTATATACTAGTGCCGGGACTTTAACGCGTTTATTAAGATGAATTAATTACACAAAAAATAACGCGTTAAACATTTTTAAGGCATTTTAATCGCACTTATTTTTGCACCGCGGAACATTTCTCATTGGATGAGTTTCGGCGGACCGATTATACTGGAGCACCAACTAGCGTTCATGACTTCAGACAACAACAAACCACAGTGAACATGAACGAAGAAGCTGATGAGATCGCTTTGGTTGGCCCTGTGGATGGGAATTTTTTTTATAAAAAACGAACGGATGGAAGCGTCGATAAGAGCATGGTTGTGTGTAAGCTATGCAACAAGGAATTCACATATCACCGCAGCACATCGAGCCTCAAGTATTATCTCAATGCAAAACATATAGCAGCTAGCGTGGACGTTAGCCCGACTCCGGGTATAACAACTTGGTTGAACAAAAATAAACAATATTTTTTTGCTTAGGCTTATGTTTTCAGTCATTATTCATGGTATACTAAAAATCCATATGAAAAAATAACTTCTCAATGTTCTCAGGTCAAATATTTATATGTGATTAATTTCGATTTATAAATTACAAAGCCTCTAATCGAGTCCCGGCCCTACTATATACACTTTTCCTTTATTTTCTAGATGTATTCTATTAAAGAGACTGAGAAACAATTATATATGATCACCAGTGGCGGCTCGTGACTGCTCATCCGAGGGGCGCAAATTCAAAATATGGGTTTGGAGTGTCATGTGTGTTGCTCGTGTTTTGAAAATATGTGTTAGTTGCGTCAAAAGTGTTTATGATAAAAGAGATGCTCACGTTCACAAAATGCACGCAAGACACTCACTTAACAGTAAACTCTGATTACTTAGGCACAGTACTGTAATTATAAACAAAGTAACTAAAAAATTGCTAAAATTGTCCAAAATGGAACTAAATTAAATAATTTTAACGAAATAAATTAATGATTAATAAAAATATATAAATGTAAAATTTTTGTACATTTCAGGGCTAGTTGGAATGAAGTGAGGAAATGTTTCACCGTTTAAAATGACGTTCATTGTATAAAGTGTAGAAAAGTGTCTTTTGTATATACACCTGAGGATGTCTGTTCACGTCAGCAGGTTGAAATTTGGCATGGATTTATGTGAATAGGTGTTAACAAGCTCTCTGAGCCCCATAATAAGAGACAGATTATCCTCTTACTGTAACAGAGAATAGGGTTTGACCTGTGACTCCATTTCATGGCATGTGAATTGCTGTCATTCTCCCCTCCTTTATTTTGCTTCCCTTACAAAGACTTCTCATATACAGTACAGGTATCACTGACAAAATAGCTCGAAAATCACATTACACTTCATTGACATTTATAAATGTGTGACAAATTTTAGAGGAGCTTGTTATTTTATACCTAAAATAACAAGTGTTCAATATCTAAGATTAATAACATGTAACTTCTATTTATCTGTTTCATTCAGATGTGAAAATGTAAACCTGTTAACAACCAATTACTTCCACATCACTGGGGATGATATTGCTCCTGTCTAGACCACCTCATTAGATGGGTCAACCAGCCAATATGAAGTCAAGCAGACCGGCATTAAAGCTTAACCCTTTCTCAACTCATGTGGAAAACCAGAGATTTCCTCCTGTCGTATCCCACTGCCAAATCTGTTCAGGTTAAATGAGAGATTAGGAGAGAAATCCTAAACAGGGTCAAAAGATCAAGGATCAAAAGAGGAGAGAGCCCCAAGCTAAAAAAAGATCATTGGGACATAATAATTGTATATTGTTTGCTTATTTTTCTATGTAGCCCTTGCTCTAATGATCTTAAAATTAGATGTTTTTGACCAAAATCATTATTGACTTCCACAATGTCAAGATGTCTCAAATCTAAATGTGGAACTGATGGACCATCAAAAATGTTTTCCTCCATGCATAGGAAGGAACACATTGGTGGAGTACAGTCATAATGGTTAAGTCATGGTGACATCATCACCATTTGTTAAAAAGCTGTTTGTCCTTTGACAGGTCAAAAGTTATAACACTGGGAGCTTTAGAGATTTTAACATTTACAGAAACACCTCCCTTAAGTTACATTGCTTAGGCTGCGATGTATCGGAGAGCACAGACATAGGAGATTGTAACGTGGGAGAAAAGTGAAAGCTGAGGGACTAGTCATTGTGCCACTAGTGGTGCCAAACAAAACTGCAACCTGTACATTTGAGTGGCCTGACTGGGGCTAACTTAACAACATGCTAAGAGGCTGTTTACACCTGGTATTAAGATGTGTTTTGGTTGATCGGATCACAAGTGGACGACGCTAAAGACAGGTGTAAACGAGGTGTAAAACGTTTTGAGCTCGTCCACTTTCGACCACTTTCAGAGGTAGTTGAAAACGCATTTGAACAAATTGTTTTTGTGTGCAAGCATGTGGACCGCCTACCACAAAAGACCGCATATTTATCTAATGTGATATAACGTCTTTAGATTTTCATTTATAAAACTAAAGCTGTGTGCGTGTGAAGTTGCACAAGCTTATTTCATCAATTTGCACTGAAATTTCAGAGAAAGCTTTTAAATATACACGTACAAAAAAACTGTGCAGCATGTTTACTTACAACACAAGCAGCGGACATAATATTAGTTCATGTCACGTTAAACCCACCATTTCTCCTGCTCGTGTTTAAATGAAAGCAGAGGGACTCGCCCACAGTCTCCGCAGACCTCGGCCTCCTGATTTTGCCAAGTGGTTGATGTCCTCAGGGAAACATTATTTTGACCCTGGGAGAACATTTCAATCAACCAATCAGATATCAGAAATAAGTTTATAGTTTGTTTTAAGTTGAAGCTTACAATCAGGATTAGCTGTTTCTAGACAATTGTTTTTCACTTATTATGTCCCTCTGATTTTAGGGTTTAGGTTTTATTCAGAAAAATGTTGTCCTTGGGTCAAGACAATATGTTGCCCTGAGGACATCAACCACTTGGGAAAATCAGATCGAGCGCAGACCATCCCCTCAAAGAAGTCAGGATAGAAACGGTCGAAAGTGGACAAAAAAAGATTTAAATACCAGGTGTAAACGGGATGTGTCTCTCTCGTCCACTTGTGATCCGATAGATGAAAACGCATCTTAATACCAGGTATAAACCAAAGTCATTTGGAGCCACTGGTTTATCTGAATGATGGCAGTCGAGGAAAACAGTTTAAAGTCATTGTTTTTGCGATTCAGCTCCATACCGGTAGTGGCATAGAAACTAGACCCTACCCCTTCAATTAACTAACCTGTATTGTCACCTCACTCATCTCAACCACCACAAATGTCACTGTGCTAACAGACGTTCAGGTAACTGAGACAATATCTTTCACTAAAGGAGTAGTTCGCCGGAAAATAAAAATCATCCTATAATTTACTCACCCTCATGCAATCCCAGGTGTATATGGCTTCCTTTTTTTCAGCTGAACACAATCTGAGTTATATTTAATTCTATCCTTGCTTTACTTCACTTTGTTATGCCTTTGAATGGTAGTCAGTGTTTTGAAGCCCTTAAAAGCATACACATCTACCATTAAAGTAATCCAAATCTTTTCACAAAGACGTCTTTGTGAAGGCAAGTCAAATTTATTTAACACTGCTGGTTTTTACACTGTTGCATTGTTTCAAGAGAGAAAATGTTTCATATTTGGTGCTTATTTAGCTATCAATACAGCGTGTATTATTGTTAATGTACAAATCTGCACAATAAGTTAAAATATGGCAGGATGTCGATAACTTTGAATCTCATTGATTCTTGCGTGATGAAACACGCATATGACAACTAGTCAAGGGACACGCAAAAACATTTTTAAACACAATCATTATAATTAAAAATGAATTAAAGCTGTGATTTTATATACTTGCATTTGAGGCGTATACTATGGTGAAACATTTCCAGTAAAAAAGCTGGTGCTTTAAATGCATTGTGTAAATTGTAAAATGTCAATTTTTGGGAGAAATTTATGTTTCTGCAAATCTGATGTTAATCTGGAGTACCAGAAGTAGTTTTACATCCTTCGTATCTCCGCTATTGCGAGTCTTTAGTTTTATCAGATTTATAAAAGACAGATCAGCTTTTATGAGGAGGAGTCACGTGCTGCGGGAGGAGCGAGTCAAGAGCCAAGCAACACTTTATACAATACTGTTTAACTTATGATTAACTACATGTATATCCACTTACGTGCCAATTTCCAACATAACACAGAAGTCTTACTTACAGCATGCAACTCATGACCCGGTTGGAACTTTCACTGTTAAATCCAGCATTGAACAAAAACACACGGAAAACTCCACTGCTACCCCATATAAACAAACTATTTCCATTGTTTCCATAATGCTGACTTACTTCTCCTTTAATCCAAAAACACACTTCTTCTTCCATGCCATTGTTGAGTCTTGATATAAAACAAAGCTGTCGCGTGAAGTGATGCCTGTGACTTCTAGTGTCCTCGGTTCTCGCTCTCCCGCTGATTGAAGTGTGGGCGTGCTTTTCTGGGGGAAGTTTCCATAAAAAGAAATTATACGTATGGCTTACCCCTGAAACGTCAGCTGGACCCATATTCAAAAAAAACTTTCCGAAACTTGTACGATCCCTGGTGAAGTGCATTTCGGCACAGAAATACTCGGTAACATGTCCAACTGCTTTTTTGACACTTTGCCTATGAGGAAACCAACTCTTAAACTGCGTTAATAAGTCAGAATGCTTAAAATACCATTGAACCCCCCCCTTTAAACAGCAGAAAAGTGACATAGATTTAGTAGATGCTCTCACACAGTGACAGATGCCTTTTGATATATGTTTCCTATATCAATCACAGTGGTCCATGATAAATATATTTTAATAGCTCACCAGAGATATACAGTATTTTCACTGTTACCAACAATAATAGTTATAATTTAATCATGCAATAACAGCAATGAGATGTCTTTTGCCAATGCCAAACTTTAAGTGATTTTATTTGACATAAACCAAACCCTAAAGAGGTCCAAACAAATCATATACTAATGACTTCTCAAGCATTTGTCAAAAACATTTATCCAAAGCAACTTGCAAGGCATACATTTTTCATTATGTGTGTTCCCTAGGATTTGAAACAACAACCTTTGTACCATTTGAGCCACAGTAACACATTTTGAGGGCTTTAAATATATACATGCATTTCTTACGCATGCAGTGCTAAAACCTTAGAGTGTTTCTTAGTTTACAATGTGTCACAATGCTCTTTGATGATAACAGAAAAACATGTTTTCTGTTTACATTTCTCAAAATGTAATTGGTTGCCTGTAATTTTACAGTGTGGCACGTCATTTCATTTTGCTGCAGCATGTGTTTAAATGCTTAAAACATAATAAAGGGGAATCACATCAGCAAGTGTACAGGCCAGTTTAGGTGCATCCTAAATAATGATGAAAACAAGAAATAATGATTGCCCAAAGGGGGTTGCACCATTATCTTGAAATAAACATGGTTCCATTTCAACACAACCCTTAACGACAGCTGCTTGGTCTGCTGGGAGACCAGACAGGACAGATGATCGTCCTGCTTTGGCATCTTCATCCCAAAGCTTTACTCTTCTCAACATATTGTGGTGTTTTAGTTTAGAGTGCAGTTAAATAAAAAAAAATTGTGTGCCAAATCACATGATTGATAAATAAAGGGATGTTTCAGCAATGTCCCAGAGAAGAACAACGTTTGAGGCCTGAATTTTCCAAGCTATGTTCCAGAACGAAGAGTTAATACACAATGCTATCCACACAAGTCAACAGGACTGGAGAAAACAAATGAAAAAAATTGGCTGATTCTTCAGGGAACATGAATGTCAAAGCAGATTTTTATGATTAATTACACATTCGAGGCAGTGGGTACACAAATAGCGAGAGAACTGGGGTCCGTAAACTCAATTGTCATGGTGTGGGGTCCTTACTAGAATGATTTAATTTGGTATAACAAAAAGTAGACAACGCATAAACAGATACATATTTTGGCTGAAAGTTAGAATGCAAAAACCTTCCAAAAAGTAGTCCTTGGAATCAGTTTGAAATCACAGTTGCACGCAAAGAATTGCTTTGTCGTCATATCGATCGGTAAGCAATATCAGTTGTACGTCTGAAACCAGATGTGAACTTATTCAGTTCACACAGAGGTGCTGAACAACTTCAGCAGCGTCTTGTTCTGAGTCATATAAGTTTCGTACAGTCATCCGGAGACTTACTAAGTGATGTCAACAAACCTGTCATGCATCCTAACATACACCTCTACAACATAAACACAGAGTCCAAGACTGGAAATATAGTTGATTTCCTAAGGGAAGTTGTTATCTCTGGATAGGTTCATCAATCCAACAATTGACTATTCATGCAAAGAACTTTGTGAAACAAGAAACCGTGCTTTGTTGAGGTGTTGTATCAACATATGAGTCCACTCCTTGCTTCCTCTTTGGGCCCCAACAGCAGGAGGTTGGTGTCAACAAGGAAATCTGTCCCATGAACATTTCCCTCCTGAAAACAAGTCCCACACAAGGCCCTAGTGAGGCCTTTACTAGTCCAACGAGTCTTTTAAACTTCAATGCAAAAACAAATCACTAACATTACACCATAAAATAATACTGGGCTGTGCTAATAGCTAACTTGCAACAACACAGATGTGTTGTGCCTGTTTGACTGTTTTGTACCTGTAGTTCATGCAGCGTGCAAAGAGCTATACAGCAACTCTTCAATAAAACATTTTTTTTTCCATTTTAAGGTGAGTGTTGGAGGACAAAATAATTATTAACTAATTAGTCCCATGTACATGCATTACACAGGACTATATGTCTGGAAATATACAGCAGTGTAATGCAAAACAACTCACAATTGTCCAGAACATTTTCTCAAAAGAATGCCACAGTTTAAAGGCCATGTTTTTCCTGATCCCATTTTTAAACTTTAGTTAGTGTGTAATGTTGCTGTTAGAGCATAAATAATAATTGTAAAATGATAAAGCTCAAAGTTCACTGCCAGGCGATATATTTTCTTTAACAGAAGTCCCCTTTCAAAGCCTACAGCAAACGGTCAGTTTGGACTACAGCCCTCTACTTCCTGATTGAATGACATCAATAAAAGAGTTTTTGACTAAACTCCGCCCACATGAATAAGTCAGTCGCAAGCTAAGCTCAAACGGCTCTGGCTAAGCTAAGCTGCTGTCGAATCACAACACACTAAACAAACTACATAATCTGAACTCGTTACGTATTTCTGAAGGAGGGACTTCATAGAACAAGGAAGATTTCAGCCCATTTTTAGGACAGTGAAAACTGGTAAAAAAAAATCACATGTGGTTGTCACGCGCATCTCGCCGTTTCGGTGATAAGTAGTAAATCGCCATCTTTCAGATGAAGCAGCATTCACTACAAAGAGCCATATTTCACAAGAGAAGCTAGGAAAAATCTTGTTCATAATCGTGGAAAATCGCCTCTTAAAAATGTGTGCAATTTTGCCTAGCTTCTCTGTGAAAAACAGCTCTGTGTAGTAAATGACGCTCCATCTGAAAGAAGGTGATGGCGATTTACCAGTTCTAGCTTGCAGAGAATGGTTTACCAAAACTAAGTTACTGGGTTGATTTTTTTACATTTTCTAGGTTGAAAGATCCCTAAAAGTCATAATAAAATATAACACTGAAACACTGATTTGTGCTGATAGGAAACGTGCTACAGTTTTGGTATGGTTTTGTTTAAAACCATTTTATTGCTGTTAAAATTCACTTCTTATTTATTATTTATGTATAAAATCAATATCACGTTTGCATTCATGCTCATATTTGTAAAAACATCTCTATTGCCCATGTGATGTTGCTGACGATGTCATAATATAAAAAAACACCCATACAAGTTTGCAATCATATCTTAAAGTTTGTGGGCATTTGTAATTATTTATTGGATAATTTTGATACACGCTCCTGTTCATTTCTGGCCAAGCACAACAGTAACAAAAGAAATCAAATTAGAAACAATAATTAATTGCATTCAAAGTTAACAAATAAATCTGACAATGCACTGACAATTTAGTGATATAGCAGAGTGTCTTAAGCCCGGTGCACACTGTGAGATTTCAGCCAGGATTTAGCTGTCTGAGATGAAATTTTTATCCTAAAAGATTACTGGAATCCTATGCTAAATTCTGCCATCTTTGATTGCTAGTTTGACATGTTCACAGACATCCGATTAATGACCGTTGCGATCAAATATATCCCCCGACAAAATTCTGGCAGTGTCAAAAATTTGAATACAAAATCCTGCTGTGTGACATCTCCTACGACAACCGGCAGACTAAGAACCAATAGAAGCATAGAACTCGATGACGCAACTAGTGCGACAACAACAAAACAATACGGTCAAGACCAAGACAAGATCAAGACCATCACAAAGTTTCAGGTACTTCAACACTAGCTCAAAATATGGTCAGTTGTGACAGATGGCAATGGTACTTCTGAGGCAATTTTGTGTTGCTGTTCAGTGGGCAGCAATGACCTGGCCGATTAAACATTATGACTCAGAGTTTGAAGGATGTTTAGTCTTTGCAGTTGTCTGGGCAGGTGACTGAGCCTTTGGGGTAAACTGGATCATGTTCTTCTAACCACAACTTTACTGCAACACCTGCTATTCAGTAAAGAGTGTAAATCTTATAAGCCAGAATATGTGAAGCATTTCATTATTAAAATAAAATCAGAATACATTTAGACAATAACACTTTCATTTCGTTTCAAGGGGCATTGCTTTTCAATTTTGTATCACACCTCTTATCTGTGTTTGTGGCACAAATAATGAAATGCAAGTTTGAAAGTATTAACTTCTAGTTTATGTAACTGAAATAGAGAAGTATAACAAAGTCAAAAAAAGAAAACAGCCCTCTCAACCCTCGACAATGCGATTGTCTAATAAATTCTTAGATTTTACTCACCATTGTGTGTGTTAGGGACTTAACATAGGTTAACTTCCATAACAGTAGTGTAAATATTTTTACTCGGTTCAATTCAGCTCAGTGGATGTGCTGTGTGTATCTGTATTATCCTGTTTCAGCAGCTCGGTTAGGGCGAACGCTGACAAAATGAATAATATTTAACAAACCAGCAGCTCATCAAGTTTTAGAATGATATATATCTTTATAATTAGTAGAGTTAGTAGTAGTAGTTTTACCTTTTAATAATAATTACTAGTATCTACTAATTGGGGGGTGCAAGTAGGAAATAATTATATAAAAACTGTATATGTAGTTAATCCTGAATATATAAATGTAAATCCGATTATATATAGTTATAAATACTAAATTTATCAATTTAAATGCAAATATACAGTAATAAATTCTAAATATAAAATGTATATCTGAATATAAAGTTATAAATCCTGAATATATCAATGTAAATATGAATATATAGTTATAAATTATGAATATATCCATTTAAATGCAAATATATAGTAATAAATCCTGAATATATAAATGTAAATCCGAATATATAGTTATAAATACAAAATGTATCAATTTAAATGTAAATATATAGTAATTAATCCTAAATATTTAAATGTAAATCCGAATATAAACTATAAATCCTGAATATATCAATGTAAATATGAATATATAGTTATAAATTATGAATATATCAATTTAAATGCAAATTTATAGTAATAAATCCTGAATATATAAATGTAAATCCAAATATATAGTTATAAATCCAAATATAGTTATAAATTATGAATATATAAATATAAATCCAAAGATATAGTTATAAATCCTAAATATATAAATGTAACTCGGAATACGATAAATCCTGAATATATAAATGTAAATACTATATTTATAAATTATGAATATATACATTTAAATCCAAATATACATTTATAAATCCTAAATTTATCAATTTAAATGCAAATATACAGTAATAAATTCTAAATATAAAATGTATATCTGAATATAAAGTTATAAATCCTGAATATATCAATGTAAATATGAATATATAGTTATAAATTATGAATATATCCATTTAAATGCAAATATATAGTAATAAATCCTGAATATATAAATGTAAATCCGAATATATAGTTATAAATACAAAATGTATCAATTTAAATGCAAATATATAGTAATAAATCCTAAATATATAAATGTAAATCGGAATATAAAGTTATAAATCCTGAATATAAATATTGAAATATATCAATATATATATATATATATATATATATATATATATATATATATATATATATATATAAGTATTGAATATATCAATGTAAATATGAATATATATGTTTAAATTATGAATTTTTCAATTTAAATGCAAATATATAGTAATAAATCATGAATATATAAATGTAAATCCGAATACAGTTATAAATACAAAATGTATCAATTTAAATGCAAATATATAGTAATAAATCCTAAATATATAAATGTAAATCCAAATATAAAGTAAAAATCCTGAATATATCAATGTAAATATAAATATATAGTTATAAATGATGAATATATCAATTTAAATGCAAATATATAGTAATAAATCCTGAATATATAAATGTAAATCCAAATATATAGTTATAAATACAAAATGTATCAATTTAAATGTAAATATATAGTAATTAATCCTAAATATTTAAATGTAAATCCGAATATAAACTATAAATCCTGAATATATCAATGTAAATATGAATATATAGTTATAAATTATGAATATATCAATTTAAATGCAAATATATAGTAATAAATCATGAATATATAAATGTAAATCCGAATATATAGTTATAAATACAAAATGTATCAATTTAAATGCAAATATATAGTAATAAATCCTAAATATATAAATGTAAATCGGAATATAAAGTTATAAATCCTGAATATAAATATTGAAATATATCAATATATATATATATATATATATATATATATATATATATATATATATATATATATATATATATATATATATACATATATATATATATATATATATATATAAGTATTGAATATATCAATGTAAATATGAATATATATGTTTAAATTATGAATTTTTCAATTTAAATGCAAATATATAGTAATAAATCATGAATATATAAATGTAAATCCGAATACAGTTATAAATACAAAATGTATCAATTTAAATGCAAATATATAGTAATAAATCCTAAATATATAAATGTAAATCCAAATATAAAGTAAAAATCCTGAATATATCAATGTAAATATAAATATATAGTTATAAATTATGAATATATCAATTTAAATGCAAATATATAGTAATAAATCCTGAATATATAAATGTAAATCCAAATATATAGTTATAAATACAAAATGTATCAATTTAAATGTAAATATATAGTAATTAATCCTAAATATTTAAATGTAAATCCGAATATAAACTATAAATCCTGAATATATCAATGTAAATATGAATATATAGTTATAAATTATGAATATATCAATTTAAATGCAAATTTATAGTAATAAATCCTGAATATATAAATGTAAATCCAAATATATAGTTATAAATCCAAATATAGTTATAAATTATGAATATATAAATATAAATCCAAAGATATAGTTATAAATCCTAAATATATAAATGTAACTCGGAATACGATAAATCCTGAATATATAAATGTAAATACTATATTTATAAATTATGAATATATACATTTAAATCCAAATATACATTTATAAATCCTAAATATATCAATTTAAATGCAAATATGTAGTAATAAATCCTGAATATATAAATGTAAATCCAAATATATAGTTATAAATTATGAATATATACATTTAAATCCAAATATATAATTATAAATACTAAATATACCAATTTAAATGCAAATATATAGTAATAAATCCTGAACATATGTAATTAGAATATTATAATATATATTATTCAAACAAAACTTTTACTAGCCAATTGCGATTCTATTGCCAAGGAGTGTATAGAAGGTTGCCTCCCTTCATTTGTTCACTAAAAACTTACTCATTCTTAACAGTTTCAAATAATTTTAAGTCCACTTAGAAGACACTTTTGAACCTACTTATACATATAAGGTGACTGCTTGTCTTTATAATAGGAAGGATTTATCACACTGACAGGGTACAGTAATTACCCAATATGAATACAGTGTACTGTAACTAGTTACCTGAGAAAGTTTAAGGGGACCACAACTCCCCCCACACACACAGATGAAGGGGAAGTCAGACTATATTCCATTCTTTGCTCCAGATTTGCAAGCAACACAAAGCATAACAGAGACATAAAATGTGACCAGATAAAAGGCCTGTGGTAAAACTCAAAGCCTCTCTAAACCAAACTCACGTGGCTCTGAAGTGTTTGCAAACAGTTAAAAGAGGTCAATCGCTCTCTGGAGCTTCGACTGCTAAAAATAGTCCAACACATGGCGAATTCCCCAGTAATGTGGTTTATGCTGATCGGATGCAACTGACCATATTTACGAGGTTAAACAAAAGAAAGGTCTGTGTGGTCTCTCTCAGATGGCCACCAAGTGACTGAAGTTAACACGAAATACAAGCATGCAAAAGTCACGTCACACATGCCATTAGCCAGTATCATGATCAATATCATGTTATGATATATCCACTCTATGGGTGGCACGCATATGGCCAACATTAACATCATGCAGACAGATGAGGTTAATTAAAATTACACAGTTATAATAGTGACTATAAACGCCACATCCTTTGGATTTCCGTGCAAAACTGATCCAAGTCCTTCACATAACAATCAGTCTACAGGCTTTCAAGAAGTCTTGTTTATAACATTTTGTTACACGCTGTTCACATATTGGCAATAAATAAACAATTAAAGGGGACATTTCACAAGGTTTTTAAAGATGTCAAATAAATCTTTGGTGTCCAAAGAGTACATATGTGAAGTTTAAGCTCAAAATACCATATAGATAAATTATTATAGCATATTAAAATTGCCACTTTGAAGGTGTGAACAAAAATCTGCCGTATTGGGTGTGTCCTTTAAAATGCATTTGAGCTGATCATAGTGCAGATTAAGGGGCGGTATTATCCCCTTCTGACATCACGGGGGAGCCAAATTTCTGTGACCTATTTTTTTACATGCTTGCATAAAAAAGGTTCACCAAAACTAAGTTACTGGGTTGCTTTTTTCACATTTTCTAGGTTGATAGAAGCACTGGAGACCCAATTATAGCACTTAAATATGGAAAAAGTCTGATTTTCATGATATATCCCCTTTAATACATGAAAATTCGTTCACAGAGCCCTTTTAATTTGGGAAATGGCTTGTTTGAAATGTTTTGAAAAACCAATTTTGTTCTTACTACAATACAAGCCTCTTCAATTTATAGTCTAGCAATCTCAAAATGAAACATATGTAGAAACAGGTGAGATGTGTATCCAAAACATCCCACACTGATGTGGTTACACTATTTCAATAGCCCACTTTAGACATTTCACTAATTATAAGTAACATTGCAATTTTTGTATGTGAAGTCATAACAAGCTCACAATTTGAAATTTACAGTTGCTAATGGATATCAAGATGAAGGGCAGAATTTTGCTCTGTTTCCTGCAATTGTATGTATAATAATGATGTTTATTACAGCAAAATGAATCAAATTGATGTCTTTTTAATTTATTTTGTGTTTTGGAGTATTTTATGGTTCCATTATTAGTTGCTGAATAGGAGAAAAAATGTATTTTTTTCACAGCAAACAAACAAAATATTAGAAATTATTAAACACTTTGGGCACTATCTTGCACCCAGCGCAATTGACTTTGTCAGTGACGCATGTATCATTCGTATTTTGCACCGGCGCACAGCGGGTTTTTCCCTCCACAGATGCACGTCGGCAAACTAGGGAATGAACTTGCGCTCCCTGGGTGGTTCAGCGTAAAAAAAGAGGCGTGTTCCGGCGCAAACCATCCCTGATGCTATTTTGCCGTTTCAAAAAACAATTGCGCCACTGACCAGAAAAAACTAGTCTAAAGTCAGTGACGCGTTGCGCGTTCATTATGGAATTTTAAGGGCGCATGCTTGGCCATAATGTATAGCATGCACAACGCGCACACACACTTTGCTTATCTAATCTACACAGATGCAACAGTTATTTTGCAAATCATAAATTGTTACAATAAAAAATATTGTGATAAGGGAAATCATTGTGGTGAGCATTGTGGTGATAGTTTTTATTTATTTTGTGTGGATGCGTTAAAAATTATCATGCAAATAACGATTAAAATATTTTCATAAGTAGGCTGTATTACGTTTATTTTATGTAAATAATAATTAAAATGTTTCCAGAAGAAACCTTAATGTATGTGAACTTGATTTGTAAGTGTACTTTGGGGTTGGGACTGCTTGCGTTTCTTGGCTTTCAGCAGTGAGGGTGGACGCAGCAATGTCCTCTGCTGGCGTCAGGTCATGTGTGTAGGCAGATCCACCTCCCGTAACACGGCGTGCCCGATTTATGCTGGCAAGCTTGGGATTCCCCCGTCTCCTGACATCATTGTAGCGCTTGCGGCGACACGTCCTGGGGATGCCAGCTGATGAGACAATTGTGGCTATTTCCTCTCACGCCTGTTTAACCGACGCTGATTCGGGCAGGTTTCTCCCATCCCCATACAAAACAACTTCTTTGTCTTTGACTGCTTTTACAAGAACGTCGGTCTCCTCGGCTGTGAACCGCTCCTGGCGTGCGCCTGGTAAATCCGTCATAATAATAGCAAACCGCCATGGAACTTGCCCCCTTGCGTTTAAAGGGAATGTTGGATAGCGTTCTGATTGGTTTATTTGACGTTACGCCCAAACCACACCTATGAATAATGAACCTACTTCAGACCAACCCCTTATTGATTTGCGCCTGGCGCAAGAGTTATTTCTCCCGCCGGGAAAATAGCAACAGCGCCCAAGATCCGCCCACAAACTCACTTGCGCTTTGCGCTTCGCACTTGCATTTCAGATCGTTAAAATAGGGCCTTTTATGTAAAAATACATGTATTCTTGTAAGATCACTTTGAACAATCAGTTTTTCAGTAAAGTCCTCAAAGTGCACAGAAGAAGAATTAAATGGACACGAGCATGTGAAACAACCTTGGATCACATTCAAACTTTTGCAACTGATTAGTACAATGTCTCGGGTCTCTTCTTTTACCTACCAGTCATCTTATTCTTGTTAATTGCTCCTCATAATACCTACATTGTTTCAAAGATTCACAAATAGCTTTGGTCATATGAAACTCATACAGTAATACATAATCAATTTCAGAACTCACAATCCAATTGCTTCTAAGCAATGTATGCATATTTAACAAATTATTTTCCTGTCCTAGATAACTTCAGTACCAGACTATCACACTTACATCCGCCTCTGGAATTGAAACATGCTTTTTAAGTGTCACCATTCATACTTCCTTTATCCCGAACAACCTCTACAAGGTTTTTACAGTAAGTGTAAAGAGACTATTAGTCAACCAGCCCACATCACAACAATGTTTACATTGATCTGTATGGTGGGGGAGCCCCCCACAACATCCCATTCCAACTACAGTACGTCTGCACCCTGCTCAGTCATCTCCCGAGACTGACCGTAAACAACGGCTCTTATCGCATGGCAACAGGACACCCCCAAAACGTACACTTCCCATCTCAGTCCAAACACTTCAGAGAGCGTGTAAATACAGAGACCAGCAACAGCAGAGGATCACAGAAGATGGCGTTGAGGCCCAAGCACTTCACTTACAGCTATATTTGGTGTGGAAAGCTACCATACCTCCGGTACAGAACGGGCAGCTGGTGAATCCTGGTGGTTGGCAAGGATGAGAAATGGGAGCGTGCACAGCTGTGGATGCTGCAAGGCCAGGTGGAGCTCAGATCGCGACGCCTCCATCTCGTGATCGGACGCAGCGCTGTTGAGGACAAAAATCACACCGTGGGAACCTTGGTAATATCGACTCCAGTACTTCTTGATGGTGTCTGCTCCTACATAGAGGGAAACAATTATAACATACCATGTGTTCACTGCTTTTTCATGTTTAAACATTGCAAAGCATTTGTGAACCACAAAACCAGTCATAAGGGAATACATAAGCTTTCAATTGATGTATAGTTTGATATGACAATATTTGGCTGAGAAACAACTATTTGAAAATCTGGAGTCTGAAAATTGCATTTAAAGTTGTCCAAATGAAGCCCTTTAGAAACACATATTAATGATAAATACATTTTTGATACATTCATGGTAGGAAATGTACAAAATATCTTGGAATATGGAATATGATCTTTACTAAATATCCTAATGTTTTTTGGCATAAAAAAAATTTGAACCATTAAACGTACAGAGGAGAAACAAATTATTGAATGCGTCAACATTTTAACATTACATACCAATGAGGTAATTCACATAAAATTTTCACCAGACATCAGTATTAACTAATTCACAAATATAAAGAATTCAGAACATTAAAGGTGCTTCAAGCGAAATTCATGCGTTTAAGGTCATAAAACATTTTTTGTTTCATACAGTAAACATCTCCTCTTTATCTGCTAGCTGCCTGTCCTCTGAACACACTGTAAAAAACACGGTCTCTGTAGACAGCCCAGGCTCCGCAAACTGCAACAAAAACAAAGTGGTCAAACCTACCACCACGAAACATAACAAACGTGTTCCAGCTAATAAACAACAAGGAGGATTTGGGAGTGGGGGTTGGGCGCGTTCATGACTCATGAAAGCACAAAAAGTAGGGAGAGGAGTTAGCTATGCTCCGTTTTGTCAACGTCAACAAGAAGTGATGTCACACAGATTCGATTAGAGCGCCTTTAAAGTCCATAAATAAAGTTATGTGCAATAAAGTTGAATGACACAGGAAAAAAGTATTGAACGCAAGGCAAGGAACCAGCTGAAATCCATAAGTATTTAAGAAGTAATTATATTTCCTATCTGTGCAAATTATTATCAGCTGGATTAGTCAATTGATAAGCTATAAAAAGGCTTTTCGTTACCAAGGTGTCACACAAGAAACATCTCATGATGGGTAAAAGCAAAGAGCACTCCCAGACCTTCGCAACCTTGTTGTTTCGAAACATATTGATGGAATCAGATACAGATGTATTTCAAAACTTCTGAATCTTTCTGTAAGCACCATTGGGGCCATTATCCGCATGTGGAAAGAAACATCACTCCATCATCAACTGTCCACGCACAGGAGCTCCTCGCCATATTTCTGACCAGGGAGTCAGAAGAGTAGCCCAAGAGCCAAGGAACACTCGGAAAAGCTCAAAGAAGACTTGGAGGCAGCATGTACCATTGTCACAGAGAAAACAATAGGCAATGCAGTCCACACATGCTCCATTACTGAAGAAAAGGCATGTCGAAGCTCATTTAAAGTTTGCTGCAATTCATTTGGACAAGCCTATGAAATACTGGGATAATGTAGTCTGGTCAGAAGAGAGCAAAATTGAACTTTTTGGCTGTCATGCTACACACCATGTTTGGAGAAGGACTTTATGTATTTAGAGGAATGAAGAATGGAGTTTTACTGGGAGATTCTTTGATAAGAATCTGCTGGCCTCCACCAGGATGATAAAGATGAGACATGGTTGGACTTTCCAGCAGGATGATGATCTGAAGCATACAGCAAAGGAATTGGTTTCATCACCTGACTTGAATCCAATTGAACATTTTGTAACATTTTTATAGCTCATCATTTCAGTAACCCAGCTGATAAAAATTTGCACAGAAAGGAAATATAATTACTTTCTAAATAATTATGGATTTCAGCTGGTTCCTTGCCTTGGTGACTAGCTTTTCTTAATGTGTTCAATACTTTTTATCTGTGTCACTCAACTTTACTGTACATAACTTTATTTATGGATTAATGTGGTGATTTCTTTATATATTTTATGTATCTTTATATTTTTAAATTTTTGGATTTCTTGAATTAAAACTGATGTCTGGTGAACATTTCATACGAATAAGCTCATTGGAAATATATGTAGTAAAACATTTTTGACGCGTTCAATACTTATTTCCCCCACTGTATTGTTGGCCTTTAATATACTATGTTACTTATTACTGGTTTAGTGGTCCATGGTCACATTTCTGATGCTAACTTTACATTCATGGATTAAGTTTACTGAGGATTTCAAATACTTATGAAAACCTCAATGGAGGTCTTAGAACCGAACATGATACTGTATATTTCTCATCAGTTTTTCTCATAGCAGCAGTCTATGATGTAAATAACATTATTCTTCATCGTTAAACAAACACAAAAAAATTCCATTAAAATGCTAAATGAATTCCATTTGGAGAAGATTGGTAAGCTTGGCTTTGGTGCCTTAAATGTGAGTCTGTCAAAATAAATCCAATAAAACAAAAAAACATCATGTGAAATTAATCATCAGGTATTATTTCTGTCAAAGCAATCATCAGATCATAAGTCACAAATCTGTTGACAAAACTGATGAAATCATGATGATTTCATCTAAAAAAAAAAAAAAAATCTTTAAAACAAACTGCAAGAAATAATGTCAGTACAAGCTAGAGAGAGAGGGTTTTGTTGCACTTGTCCGGAGAGTGCAAAAGAGCAGCATACAAGTCTTCTGCCGTGATGCCAATGACAGTGTATTCTTTTGATAAATGTTTTCTAACACAGAGTTTCCAGTTTACTTTAAATATCTGACTGATTTGGTTGTGCTGGTAATTTGTAGTTATTTCAAATGAAAACACTACAAATGCAGTAAGTAAAATTTCCATACAGATAAAGGATTGTTTTGACGGTGACATAATGCTGAAGACAAATGCATAACTTATCAACATACTGTACAGTGTCCTTCACTAATATTGGCACCTTCTGTAAATAAAGAAGTTTCATATCAAAATGTCTTTGTTTACCCCCCCCCCCCCTCAAAATATTATTAAGAAACCCTGATCTCAAACACAGCAGATCTATAAAACAAAAAATCTTTGTTAAATATATGTGTGCCACTATTATTTGGCACCCTTTAAGGTAATAATTTGGGCTGCCTCCTGCCAAGATAACAGCTCAAAGTTTTCTCCTATAATGGCTGATGAAGTTGAAGGATGCATGGTAAGACCATTCCTCCATACAAAATCTCTCCAGATCCTTCAGATTTCAAGGTCCACGCTGGTGGACTCTACTCTTTAGTTCACCACACAGGTTTAAGTAAGTGTACTGGTATGGCCAGGGCAAGATCTTGGCTGCGTCCAAATACCCAAACCTGCGGTCATGGCCACTGGAGAGCACGTGCACGCGACTGGAAGTAAGTGCGCAAGACTGTCCCATGTCTTAAAACTGGCAAAGTGCAGTGCCCTTAACCACACTAAACCCACACTATCTTGAATACCAGTTCAAAGCGGTATTCAAGGCTAAGTTTATCCCGTCATGCATCATGTTCAGGATGTTAATCATGAGACTCTCGCCCAAACCTCGCAAGATGTCGTGGAAACGAACATCTTAAAGTTAATACATGGATTTTACATATTTTGGTAGTAAAACGATAAAAGTGTTCCACATTTTATTGGTGAAAACATTGTTATGTATTTTGTAAACTGCTTTTATAACATTAAAATAACATTAATGGGTTTATTCAGGGACTAGAACATAAACAATAAACTTTAATAAAGCTACATGCGCAGAGTTTTTTACAGGTGAAAAGAATTCTGCTTCTGAACGTTTCAGATAAGTGTAGATAATCTTTTAAGTTCAGCAAATGTTCATTTCAGAGTGATTATGTTTTAATTTAATTTAAAGAAAACCTTAATATATATATATATATATATTTTAAGTAGCCTAAATAAAAAAAGAATACATTTTGGTGCAAATTGCTGCCACTTGGATTGACATTTGCTAAGTGTGTCCCAACAGGTGAATAATTTTTACATGCACGCTTCTTCACACCCACTAGAACACTTGGTCAAAATACAGGAAATATGTCATGTAAGTAGTCAAGTGGTAAAAGGCAAAGACCACAAGTGTGGTTATTTGGACGCAGAACTTGTTTTTATGGTCAGTAAGCCATTTTTGTGTTGACTTTGATGTATGTTTTGGATCGGTGTCCTGCTGGAAGATCTAACCACAGCCCATTTTAAGTTTCTGACAGAGACAATCAGGTGTTCATTTAAAATATGTATAGTTTCTGGATGAGAGTAGAAGCTTTATTCTTAAAACCCTTTTCAAGAAATTTGAAGTGATGTAGGTGACGTCAGACTGTAGTTTCGAAGACTTTCTGACCTTAAGACCCAACTGACTTCTGATGTTTTCCAGCTGTGATTCTTGGAGATTTTTTGGCCACTTGAACTATCCTCCTGACTGCGTGCTGGGACAAGAGAGATACACATAGGCTGAATCATAACACTTGACCTGAATTTCTTAATTATTGCCCGTACAGTATGGTTGGCATTTTCAATTGTTGGCCCGTATGGTTGGCTTTTTTGCCGCTCATCAAAACTATCGTCTTTGGTCTGACCCATTGTGATGAATGACAGTACATGCACACGGGGTGTAAGCGTTGACGCTTCCCATTCACTTTTAATGGGTGACGTCATGCGTTGCCGAACTGAATTGTGGATCTGGGCGCTGCGTCACTGCCGTTGTTCACAGCATAAGTTGAACATTTCTCAACTTTTCGAGCGGCAAAGCATGCGCCAGTCAATCTGATCACCTTATGCAAATAACCTAGACAGAGCCAGCCAATTACGTAATGGAAGACCGGAGCATGTGTTGCGGACACTGTGATTGGCTGTTGGCCACGCTTCAGACAAGATCCGTCAAGCGTTCACGCTTCTGGAAGTCATCAGTTCTCTGGAAACAGGAAGTCATGGTTTAACAAATTCCTTTTCCTAGTCACCCTGCACTAAAAAGTATTAAAAATACTTTGAATGTATTCAAAATTATTTTTTAAATGAAACTGTGTTGTGTTTGCCAGTGTTTTCAACAATTATTAATATTTTGAGCAACAGATCAATACAGAAATTTTTACAAGTTTTTTGCTCATATATAGCAAGGGTGCCAATGTTAGAGGAGGGCACCAGATAAAACTAAATAACTGACAAACATTTTCAGAGTTTAAAGGTTTGTTACACTAAACAGCATAAAAATACAGTCTGCATACTATAAAATTACTGAATGGAAATGCAGGAAGTGTTCCTGTAGTGTAGCTCCAATGGTATCGCGTTTTGGTCTAGCAATGTCAAACGCATTGCCATGAATTGATCAAAATGTATAAAACCTTCAGCAAATAGTAAGTTTCAATATAATAAAAGAATCTGCCAGAGTTGTATATGAAAAGAAGAGTAGAAAGTAGCATACAATAAATATGAGAACAGACAGGAAAAGAAAGTTAACAGATAACACCCTTGCGTGTCAAACTCAGCTGCTTTTGCAACAGCCAACAGGGAGAGAATGAGTGTCCAGATCACTCAACTCAAATGATTTCTCTGAAGAGTAAATGCAAAGACATTTTCAGGAAATGTCTGGTCTACATCCATCAAATTTTTAGCTCAAGCAATGATGGGGTTTCAATTCAATGCATGGGTTATAGTTACAGTACACCTTTTAGTTTTATTAATGGTTACATGTTTATTACACTGTTTCCCTGAATATCCTATTTGATTGGTCAGTCTCAGTCTGTGATCATGATTTGTGACATTGCATGTGCTAAGTAGGGAAATATTCATATGAGACAAAATCACTCAGGGCTGTATTTATGTGATAATGTCATGCTGGCTCGTAAGTTATCTGTGATAGATGCTCACAAAGTGAGTCACCTACTACCCACTAGTCTTCATGGATCAAGCACACACAGGGAGACATCCCAGAAATGGATTAAATATGGACAAAATTTTAAAGGGATAGTTCACCCAAAAAGGTCTTTAAAATTTACTCACCCTCAGATCTTTAGCTAACACAAATGAATTATTTTCACCTATTGTAAATATATAAATATATAAGAAATCACACTCATTCATCATAGGAGTAAATGGCTTTTAAAGTGAAACAATGGGTTTGTATTAGAAAACAAATAAAAGTTTAAGCTTATTTAGTGAAACTGAAAATATGCCAACATACTGATGACTTCAAATCTCATTGGTTCTCGTTGTTTTCTTAAATCTTCAGATTTCTGATTCTGATGCCTGATTACCTCCTGGGAACACATGGCCATCATCATCATACTGATATCTTCTGCCATCTATTGGTCAATGGCCCTGTCAGGATGTCAAATGATACATATTTGCTTCTTATGCATATTTCAAAACACATATTAGTTTGGGTTTCATAGTATAATAGCAAAATACATAAAGGGTAGCACATATACAGTGGCATGCCATGTTGTAGGGTGACATTATGTAAAACTGAAAGCTTGTGACATAAAATGAATCTTATCAAAATGATCCAAAAAACCTCCAGGGAACAGTTTACTCTGCTTGCGAAGACGAGGTTGAAACTGTCTTGGCTGCTTTGTCTGTCCGCATCTCCAGGGTACAGTGTTTCAATTTAACTCATTAAATGTCCATCAATTCAGTCTGGATCCCATCAGACAGCTTAGACCTTAAAATGCCTTTCCATAGCTCAGATCCAGGTCATGTTATCCATCTATTCTAAACCACCTTACCCCAGGCAGTAGACGGTATAAACAACCCTGAAGAATCTTTATATTATTTTTCTCTGTTAAGATGTCCATCAAAAATATCTCATGATATCTTCTCACATTCCTTTTGCACATTCCTACCTCATCATGCCACTCGCACTGTAATGGTCACTGGTCACTGGCCTGTATAATGCACTTTCTGTTCTTATACTTATTAACGCACCTTGTGGTCAAAGTCGTTCTAGGCATTCTGCTTCTACATTATTTTATATTATATACAGCATTGTATACATATATACACTATATGGACAAAAGTTTTGGTTAACTGCCAGGTTAATGCAAGTTAGATCAATTGGAGATATCAAATTGCCCCTCCCCCAGTGTGTGTGTGTGTGTGTGTGTGTGTGTGTGTATAGATTAACATATGTATAGTTTTAGACTGCATTATAAATGTAATGGCCAAGGGCATGGCAATCAAAGGGGCGTCATGATGAAAATTAAAATATTTTAATAAAATAAATAAATAAAATATTTAATTTTTAAAACACTCATAATAAAACTTAATTTTGAAGAAACTATGACAAAAAGTGAACACATACTAGATTATTAATGAATTTAAATGTTTTTAACAGATACCTCTAATGGGAATAGCTGCGTAATGAAGTGAAACTAAAGGGTTAATATACACAAACTAAAGCAGATGTTGTAGAACGTCTGGCGAACGATGATAGATAGCTCAAAAATTGTAAAAACTGATTATTTCCCACTATTGATGACATTATCTTAAAGGAATGTAACTACTGTAGCATGTAAATAATGCACATTGCACATAAATAAATTCTCTGAGCTATTCTCCGAGATGTTTTATCAACTGGCTAGTTATCCTTCAGACAGTGACGGTCCGGACCACGTCCTTCACATTTCTGCCGTGTGGCGCGCGTGCCGCTCGCAGTGTGAATAGTGTCCACGCTATTCTCCGAGATGCACGTGACTGTCTTTTTTGCAGCTATTTTTTTTTTTGAACGACCTTGTTAAGGCGGTAGGGTTTCTAAGCTTAGGCGGGCCGCCCAAACTGAATAGTGCTGTGGGAAACCCTGATATTGCGCCCTCTGGCATTCAGTGTAAGCATTTTTTACAAATATGGTAAAATATATATTTTCACAACTACTGTAGGTGGCGCCAGCCCTAAACATCGCTAGTACCTTTACGATACTCGAATACTATGTTTTAAAATGGCTGACGGAGGGACACTGGGCAACATTCCACTCGGCATGTCCCAAAAAATCTAAAGACACAATCCTAATACTAAAACTAAAGTATTCAAAATGTTTATCATATTTTTATTTCTCAGGACCAGTAGGTGGCGCTGTGCTGAACTTGTACATTTGCCCTCAAACTTTCAATTCTAACTTTCAATTCAGTATGCCAAAGCATTGGTAAAACCTTAAAAACAAATTTTTTGGCGAGCTTGTGGTTGAAATCCAAAATCCAAAACCTTCTGAAAACTTGTTGCGAGTGCTACGTAACATGCTTGTGACAATATTGACCCAAAAAAAATTAGCTAATTATCAACCACCTAAATTCTGGAGAATGTCATTGTGCTTGCCTTAGTAGTGGAATCTGGGACCATACTGCCTAGGGTTGTTACGATTCCAATACTAGTATTGGAAATGCCGCTGATAACACAAAAATATTGCATCGGTATCAGCAAGTACTACTTCAACCAATGATCTGTTTATTTACTCCCATCACTGCTGGTCTTTTCAAAATATACACAAGTTGCTGTTTCTTCTTCATTTGTGGGTTAACGGACCAAGTTGCTTCTTCATTGACGGTCGCGCTGCTACAGTGGTAATACAAGCTGCCTACCAGCGGTCTGCATGTGTGTTTGCACGTCGACGCAGACGACGGCGCAGAAGCATATTTGAAAACCGAAGTGTTCCTACGCCATTGCGGCTTCGAAGTAATAAAATGCCTTGTTTCTAGACTTTTAATTTTTAAATAGATAATTTTAGTATATTATACTATTTTTTGTATATATGAGTAAAGTTCTTTTAATGAACTTCTTTGTCACTTAAGAAAATGACAAAGTCATTTAATATTACTGTCAAATGTATTTCTGATAATAAAAATACTCTAGTTCACTGTATGTATTTGTTTATGTTTTCATTAAAGGTTAAGTCTGAAGCACATCATGAAATAATTCTATACAGGGCTAGTAGTATATCCAGTTGTATATATAAATATACACACCCAGGTATCGGATCAGTACTCGGTAGCGACCAGCCCAGGTAACGGAATCGGGAAGAGAAAAAGAGTATCAGAACATCTCTAAATACTGCCAAGTTTTGAGCCTCTATGATATACAGCCTCTGATGTCCAGGCACTTTTAGTGCATGCAGGAACAAAAAAGAAAATCCTAAAAATTACAGTAGGGTTCCAGCACTTCATGGACCTCTGAAAACCAGACGCTTTTAGCGCATTCCAGACAAGTACGCAGAGTACCTACGGGTAAATGTACCACCTAAACAGCACTTAAAATCAGACATCTGACTCATGTTATTCAATCACTGACATCCTTTTTAAAACTTAACTTCTTAAATAATACACAAGTCATTTATTGAGCAACATAAAAACCTATAAAACTGTCTCATTACCTGGCTCAACAGTATAATGATGATTTATAATTTGAGCTATCAGTCCGATTTTATGTGTAATACATAAAATATTATGAGTATTTGATGTCAATAAACCAACATAGAGTAACTTGCAAATTTACAATTCAAATAGAAATAGTAATAGAGACAAGTTCCAGATTATAGCTTTGAGTATTTTAATTGCATGTAAATATGTGTGTAATACTAAAACAAAAACACATCTACATTTAGAAGTGGTTGTGCATCAGTGCATGCATATGTCTTCACAAATTTTGCTTGCTAATAAGCAACATATACTTCTAACTTTCATACATTTCTATTCAAAACTCAATATGAATAGATGAAATCAAATGCATTTTTTAAATAAGGCACAACTTCATCAAAGCCTACCTAAACATTGTGCATTTATTGTGGAGATGGAAAACATTTAAAATATTAATCTTTGATAAAAAGTTATTCAGTTATGATACCTATTGCTGATTTGGTTATTTCTTTTCTTGAGTTTTCCACCTGGTTCAAAAAGAGAGTAGAGTAGCCTTTCCTTTTAACATATGGTACATCTATGATGTCATCATAATTTTTTTATAATGTTATTGGACTTGTTTTGTAAAGCAAATGAATTTAATATCTTGAAGTCTCTTGAGTTTATTTAATAGAATAGCAGTCCGCATAAGTATAAAATTTTGTCATTTCAGTTGCGTTAGTGTAATTTGTAGGTAAACAAGACAGTGGTACTGTATGTGTCACTGTTAACTTCAATCAGTCAGTATTAGCATTCAGTGTTCAAGAATGATGTAGACAAACTGCTAAATAAACAGACAGGCACTAATGTGGTTTGGTTTGGTTTGGTTTGGTTTGGCATAGCATGAGCAACTCAATCCTGGAAGAGAATTTCAAAAAATGTCTGAGATCACATTGAAAATCTAGGGTTGAAAATCAAATTTAAAGTAAAGTTTTAGTATTATGACGAATTAAAAACCAAGAAGAGTGAAGGTCCAGATTTTCTGAACTGGGCAAGAGAGCATGACAATGCAAAAAAAAAAAACAATGGCTATAATAAGACATTAAATATTTAAGTATTTAATAATGAGACACAAACCAGTAAACTGATTAGCGCAAAACTTGGTAAATCATGCTGTGTGATTCAGTTAAGAGCTCCTACAAATGCAATAAGAGTAATCACAAAAATAACAATGTCCACACCTTTTCAGCGCACATTTTTACTGTGTGTCTTCAGAAAAATCGACCAGTGTTAACTGCAAAAAAAAGGGTTTGCAGGAATTTGGCACTAAATAAATATTTCAACATTATTGCAACATCAACAAAAGTTTTGTGATTAGATAAAGTTGCTTTCATTGAGACACATTCGACAAATTATGCAACGTATTAATGTGGACAATTAGGCAAACTGAACTATAGCTAAAGTCCAGAAAAAGGGGGACATTCTAAATATAAAAGACCCAACTCTATGGGTGGGTTGCACCAATAATGTTTAGAGCTATTCTAGGGTTTGCTGATTCCATTGTATTTTTAATTATAGCTATGTTGCACCACTTCAAAGATATTTAATATTAACAGATGCATCTTTGGTATTGATGAGATCCCAACAGTCAGAATGGCCGCTGTAGTCCCGCCTCCCAGTAAAAATTGTCAATCGTAATCTGTGTTTTGGATCTAGAAAAAAAGCATAATCCTTGTTAGTGCAACCCATCCTATTTGTGATGTTTTGTTAAAGCCACAAATGAACAAATCACCAGGATACCTTATAATCTTAAATCTAAATCAAAGAATTTTGAAAATTTTCTATATCCAAAACACAGTACATAGAGAAGCCTCTGCCTCTTGAAACTGCAAGCATAAAAAACAAACTTGTACAGTAGCTGTGTTTGTAGAGCACCTGAGCAATAAGACTTTGTTTTCTATTTAACTTTATAGTGTAATGTAGCAAGACCTTATTGTCTCTGTCTCTTTAATCATGGTCTGCTTCAAAGACAAATTTTCTACTGCACTTTTCTTGGTGCGCATGCAATATCTGCAAACCTTCAGAAAAAGATAAACATTTTATTAATCAAAGTTGAAACTCCAGTCAGTGCAGCAAGTGTCCTTACAGAAGCCAGACTTCACAAACTAACCCGATAGAGCCGATGAAACAATAAACAAGTACAAATGGATTGCACTGTGCTGAAAGAGGATGAACACAGCAAATGTCCTTTTTGTACAATCTGCAATGCCCCAATAATGTTGGGTTTTCTTCTAAAAATCATAAGTTTTGTATGATTAACGTTGTTTGAATTATGAATAAGCCACCTTGTAAAATAGTTACGAGTCATTAGGCTAGTGGGCTAAAAAGTGAGTGGTCTCTTTCAGTAACAAGAGAGTATCT
Source organism: Paramisgurnus dabryanus (assembly GCF_030506205.2). NCBI lineage: Eukaryota > Metazoa > Chordata > Actinopteri > Cypriniformes > Cobitidae > Paramisgurnus > Paramisgurnus dabryanus. Next base: position 12,305,012 of record NC_133341.1, read on the forward strand.
TGTGGTTTTTGTGTTACAAGTTCTTATAATCCAGAAGTAAATGAATCATGTACAATGTAGAAAACTATTGACTGATAGAGAAACCACATCCCAACAGTCTGTGCGCAGCATATTCTTGAGGAAACAATAAATTCTGTACAAAGAACATGCTGTTAGATTGATATCCATCTCTTTGGATGGAGAAGTAAAATAAAGAAGGAACTGAAAGTCCTGTCATAAAAATCCATTTCACAAAGATTTTTTTTAAGTTGAAATTTCCGAATTTCTGTATAAAACAAAATGATTATGATTTATTTTAATATACTATTTTATTATGTTTTTAAACATATTTTTTATTCAAATGGTTTCAAAAGTCAACCGTAGATCTGTCTCGAAATATAAGTAGATCTGTCTCTAGCAATAATGTAACCTAGCCGATGTCACAGATGGTTGTTATAACCACTCACGTAATCAAATGGGCACACTGATTCAGTCATTTGACATTAGGAGATTAGGAAAAAACATTATCGGGATAGTTTAGTCTACGCCTAAAAATGAGATTCTAAGGAAATGAATAACATTGTCTGACATTCACAGCAAGGGCTATCTTCACACATAAAGTCACGTCTAATCTTCTTTGACGTCATTGACACCGAAGAGGGCAAATTCACAGACACCATTAACAGATGCCTCCTCGCTGTGCCAGTCATGCCTCACACCTAACAGACAGACTGCTAACACACGAGGGGCATCGCTGGCCTTTGTGTCAAAAGGTTAACAGAAGCGGATTGCCACTTGCTATCAGGGTGGATTATAACACGGATAAAGGATGCGGTTTGTTAGCCTCAGCAGGACAACGCAGTTCATAACAGCCTTCACACCACAAGCTGTGTGACAAACTGCTAATATGTCACTATGGCAAATGCTCACAGTTGACATTCTGAACTTTCTCGCATTCAGATTCATCCATCCTGTCAAGGCTGTGCCACAGTTTATACAGCACCATTTTTTTTAGTGGATATTTGTTTATTCTCCTTCTTCCTTCCTGTCATGTTTAAATGATCGAATTCACACATGAGTGGCAGCATGATGCTGTAATTTTTTTTAAGTCCCAACTTTCCAAATTAGCTGTTTGTCAAAGGATTTTGGTGCAGGCAAATGTATAGTTGTATTGTTGGTGGGAGGAATATAACACAGTTTCGGTAACATTTTAAAATAAGGTTCATTAGTTAACATTATTTAAATATATTAGTTAACATGAACTAATAATGAACTGCACTTATACAACATTTATTAATCTTTGTTAATGTTAATTTCAACAATTAGTAATACTTAATTAAAATCTTGTTAACGGTATTTAATACACTGTGAACTAACACGAACAAACAATTAAAAGCTTTATTTCTATTAACTAACATTAACAGAGATTAATTAATACTATAACAAATGTATTGCTCATGGTTTGTTCATAGTTAATACATTAACTAATGTTAATTAATGAACCTTATTGTGTTAACACAGTTTCTTCATATATGATGGTGGGCATAGGTTAAGGTGTGTATATATGAAGATTTTTGCAGGCACTTAGAGGGTTTTGCAGCGAAAGAAATTTAAATTTAATAAAGAGTGCCATTTTTGAAAATAAGAAACCTTTTTATTTCTATTAAAGTGAAATTACTGAACCAAAACAAGAGCCTGATAAAAAAAATGCTTATTTATTTACAAGAAAACATGTCAGATGCACTTGGTCTAGGGCTCACTCATCTGAGCTTTTTATTAATTTTAGCAAATATTTTAAATCACAGGCCTACTGTATGCTGCAAAACTGAACTTCCACAATTTCATGTGGCACCACAAGAACACTGCATGGATAAAGAATGAACATTCCTAGATAAAGAATAACAACATTCCTAATTATCATACTGTGTTCTTCTGACTTCATCACTAAATGAAAAAAAGAAAATTGCCTTAATGCATTTATATTTTCCAACCAAAAATTCACACACATCACATCATAACTGTGCCTTCAGATATAAGAAGTTTCACTACTATCAAAGTTTTGTGTCAATTGAGTTGGTATTGGTTTCTTATTCCTCTGCTCAAAATAAAAATTATAGGTTAACATGGGCGTAATTTCCACTGGGGACAGGGGAGACATGTCCCCCCCACTTTTCAAAAACCCGATTGTGCACCCCCTCCCCACTTTCAAAGTCGTTTGTTTAGATTTTTTAACCGCACGTTGTCTTCTCCAAGGAAGAACTGGACAGAGCAAAACAAGGAGAGTCTGCCTGTGTTGAAGGGGCCCCGTAAGGGGGGATGCTTAGGACGATTCTAATGGCCAATAACTTTTGAAGTCCCCAGCCATTGATTGTGCCGCATGCGCAACCGCCTTATCTTGGCCCTCTCTCCCTCGCTGCGCCCCATCTTTAGTTTTTAGCACAGTCGCGGAAGTGAAGTTCAGAATAGTGTATTTACTGCTATTTGCTAGGACATCTGCATATAAATTAATGTAAACTGTCCTTATAAATGCAGTTTACATAATGTGAAGCTTGAGGTATACAAAACAGATTTACGTTCCCTGTTTTGTGTTATGATTTTGATGCGTCAACCGTTATAAGCTGTTTTAATTAACGTAGCCCATATAAGATAATTAACATAAACAAAAAATGATATCATTTACACACCCAAACGCTTTGTAACACAGTATGCCAAGGAAGTATTTTTATGCATCCAAGGAGTTGATTGTGATGAGACAGAAATTCAACAAATGCTAAATTAGTCCAGTAATGTATATTAAAGTTTCTCACATTGCAACAGCTTTAGAAAATCAATGGAAATGTACTAGTCTGCTATAGTTGTCATCTTCATTGTGGAATCTTGTTGATTAAAAACAGTCTGAAGACTCATTTAAGAGTTTAGCTGTTTTCTCAAGTTCACCGTTTCAAAGAATACAATTTGTGAAATTGAATAATGATGATAATAATAATAATACAAGCTTGCTCAAGCATTTCTACCCAGTCTTATTTAATGCAGAAGGTACATTTCTAGAAAAGATGTATTGTTGTTGTTTGCCATTTTTAAATGTTACAATTTTATTGATGTATGTAAGTATACAGTATGTGACTGTGCCTGTGAAAACTAGACTAAAGTCTCAAATCTTATTGTGAGCATCACAGTTTGATTTCAAGCATTAATTTCACTATGATTTCAATCACTGACATGACATTACTCAGTCAATATTAAAGATATCAAGTTTATATTTTCACAGAATGTTCTTTACATTATATTATGTAGAAAACAGTAAACCTTACAAATAAACCTCATACATAGTTTAGTAGTATATTCTTTTTGGCAGAATGTATCATTATAATTAAATTAATTATTTCTGAATTTATAGTTTTTTATATTTATTCTGTATTCTGTATTTCCTGTATTTTGTGTCACCATAGTCCCAAAACGTATGTACTGTAAATGCAGGGTATGGGATATAAGTCGAATACATTTCCCCCATTTTGTGCCCCCCCCCCCACTTCTCAAACCAAAGTTACACCCTTGTAGGTTTAAATAATTTTTTGGGGGAATAAAGGTTTATGATATACAGTATAAATGTTAAGAAAGAATGCCAATTTGCATAGCAGTCAAAAAAACTTCAACACAGTGTTACATTCTTTGTTACATATACTGGCGCACCTGAAATATATATTAAAAACATAACATAAGTGCCTTTCAGATACGGTGTGTTTACTACAATAAGCATATCGTTTATTGAGTAAGAATATAGCGTTCACTTCTCTTCAAAGAGCAGGATAGGGCTTGACAATAGTAAAGCTTTGAGGACACATGGGAGAAGGCGGTAAAAAATGCATTATTCAATTTGCAGCGGAAACACACTGTCATAGTACTGAGTCATATACCAACAAACTTTCAATTGCCGTTTTTATTCCTCAACTATAAAGTCTGGCCCTCAGCAGTAGTTTTTGGGAGTTTGGGTGCTTCACGATGCCATAAAATAACCTTTTCTGAAATGTTTTTTTAAAACACCTTTAACATCTGAAGAACCTTTCTGTTTCACAAAAGGCTTTTAAAGGTTAAAAAATGTTTAAGATTATAAAATGTATAAAGAAATGGTTATTTAAAGAACCTTTGACTAAATGGTTCTTTGAGGAACCAAAAAAGGTTATATTATGGCATGACTGTGAAGACCTTTTAAGCACCTTTATTTTAATTTTACACAAAAAAAATGGGTTAAACAACCTAGCATTTGGGGTGAAATATCCCAACCATTAGATCATGTACGGTTAGTCTTTAAATGCATTCAGCCTGCATTTAAGCTTCATTAACATACTATCGTCTAAAATAAAATAATAATAATTACTTACATTTAAATATTAGTGATTAAAAATCAAAATGAATGATGTGAATTAAATTTCCCTCCCTTGTAGAGCGGGCCAGAAGAGCAGATGACATTTATCATGGCCCTTGAGTTGTTAAAGTAGCCACTTAGTCAGTAGAGTTGCTAAAGTGCTTCAAGTGCATAATAAAGGGCAGAGACAATCATCTACACTTCATAAAAGGAAGACCACATTTACTATTCAAACAAAGTCTATTTGATGCACTTTGCTGGTACGCATCCCATTGAAACTTCAAACTACACAGGTGAGAAATGAGGCCTCTATCACAAACCTTTATCGTCTATAGAAATGTACTTTGTCAGTCCTGCACATCTTGACCCCGATCATAATACTCACAAAATACTTCTCAAAAGATACCACAGAGGACACGTCCCAGGACATTATATGTATCAGGTTTGACAGTTCATGGAGCAGTCATAAAAACTTATGCACTGCACATCTTTCACAGGTCTATTCTGGTCAGGCACTACGCAAACTTTCCATCAGCAGATGTGTCCTCCTTCAGGTGATACATCAGCATCTAAAACAACCCTAGAGGTCTCAATCCATTAAAAACAGCCCAGGGGACTCTGACCTCACCTGCTGGAGAAGCTTCATTTCATGGCCCACCATATGCATTTCAGATTTAGCTAGGCCTCCCCTTGGTTTACTGTGTTGCCTGTCTCTGTTGTTGTCTTTAAGTGGACTCTAGATTCTGTTGCGTCGGTAGGGCCACTTGTCATGATACAGACTGCACCTGTAATGTCCCCCGTGTCCCCCCAAACACATAAATCACTTCAAAGCGGCTCTCCTAACACTCTCATAAACAGAGCCGGCCTCCTCGTGAAGATTTATTTCACCTTCTACAGGCCTCTGCTCAGCAGCCCTATAACAACAAGCAGTTCTTCCAGTACTCTACCTGTGTGCTGATATCTGGCCCAGAGAACAGGGCTCTCAGATCAGTCGTAGGCATAGAGTTTCTTCATCCAAATACGGTTTTTAAATCTGACCATCCACACAGTCATTTCGTAGTGTTCAGATAGTGTGGTGCATATCACAACAGATGTGTTTCTCACAGCTCAAGTGCATGACTGCACATAAACGTTAGATGCATTCATGCATAATATATGTTATATAGCACATATATGTACTACATAAATGTCACCTATAGTTAAGTATACAAAAAAGTATGAGTAATAAAAAGCGTATTCAGGCTCAGCTTCAGACAATTGTGTGCACTTTGTGCAAATGCATCTACTGGATTTTCACCTCAAGAAGTTTGTGGCAAAATCCCTGCTTTTTCTGCGTATTGTAAATAAATTTGTTTTCAATAACAAACTGGGAAAATTGATATGTCGCATGTCACAAGCATAACAGAACTGCCTGCTGTTGAAGCAATTTATTACAGTAAAGAAAACATGAATGCAACACAGTTCTTGGACAATGACTCATTTAAGTGCATTTATTTTTTACATTTCCCTGCATTCATTTACCTCAGCTGTTTGATAACAGACTAATAAAACTACTAGAAAACTGGAAAAGCCATTATATTGTTGGCAGGGAGCTACACTGTGACCAAAATGGTCGCATATGCGACCTTTTGAACTGCCGTTGCGACCCTAATTTTTAATGGGTCGCAAATGTGCTACCTAATGTTTTAGACAATATGCTATGATTTACTATGAGCATTTATTAAAACAGAAATGTGGATCTTAAGAATACGTTTTATAACGTGCTCTGAGCCATCAACACGTTGGCTTCATTTTGCGTGAAAGCACGTCGTGTCTCTCCCTATCAGTGTGCGTTTGCGTGCTCAGCTGTTTCTCAATGAATTGGGTGGGACGCGATGCAAGCGCAGTGTCTTCCTTGTTTCTGAACTTGAGCAGAGGTCTTTCTTCACTGAGGACGCGGGACTCGTATGGTTCCGGGTTTATATTTTAAATGGTCTGTCGGGTCCGGTTAGGTCCTAGTTTAATTACTTTGGGTCCCAAGTCTGATTAATGTTGTGTTTATAACCCGAGTCGATCGAAAACGTCCATGAGCGCTACCGCGCTAAAGCTCGAGTGCAGTTTCAGCGTGCCTCCGGTTTCTATGGCGATGGTTCTTGTTACGACCACGCGCTGCATTTTCTTTCTCACATTTTTTTAATAATCTTATTATTAATAAACCATATATTTTCTAAAACCATATCCATATTAAGTTTGGACAGAGATTGTAGCAAAAAGCAATGCTAATGTCAAGCCAATTGCACTGAACGAGCAAAGCAATGTAAAGTCTGTCACCGGGACAGCAAGTAGACTTTTAAATCTGAAATAATGAGTGGATTAAGCTTTTTAAATCGGCAAGAGAGAAATAGAAAGATAGAGCAGAAGCAGTAAAAGTGCCTTTCTAATAGAAATTATAACCATTATAACATCAGTCACATTTATAATCTATAGACCTGCACTGTCTATTAATATACTATACATAGTATTGTATTATATTGAGTTTGATAAAAGGGGTCTAATTGCTTCATATATCAGTGCAAAAACAGTAAGTCTTTTCGTGGTTCTTTGACAAACAGTGTCAGCTTTGTTAATGGCAAAGAAAGTTTGGGGTGGTTAGATTAATGAAATGTAATGTGAAATTAATATTAATTTTCAATGAATCAAAGTATTGTGTTGTGTCACACATTATTAGTTCTACATCACATGTATAGTAGACCATTATTTGTCAGTGGGTAATAATTGCCCTTTTCACCGGCTACCACCACCAAGTAAATTTCAGATCTGTGGGAAACACTGCAACGTTTAAGAAAACAAGGCGGCATGTGGTTTAAAAGATGGCAAGTAAAATAAAAAGCATATCTGTATGCAATACAGTTTCATTATTGTTCATTATTATCCAGAGCGCCTTAATATAACTTGAAAAAAATATGTGCGACCAAATCATATTTTGCGCCAGTAACTGAAAAAGTTGGTAGCGCAAGTGCCACCAGTGGAAAAGGTTAGTGTAGTTCCCTGGTTGGTCTTTTAAAGAGCACCAATCGTCCGATTCACCATTTTATGGTGAATGCAAAAAGTACAAACCCCAAAGTCAACAATGATGCAAGTTATCATTTCCAACGAAATTCTCTTTTCTTGGACAAAACAAACACACAGATTGTAGGCAACAAATTACATCCTGTGCCGGTTGACATGGACAAGACTCACAGCATGTAAATTAACTCCTATCAGCATTGCATTGTGAGCAAATCTTTTAAACATGGTAAGGAGCGTCACATTTCCGGATGACGTCAGAGGTATTGGGTTTTGTACAAAATCAAAATCATCTGGAGCTACAAATATGTATGGTAATGTATTTATTTTAAAGGGACAATAAGTAGGATTTACCCCAATCTATTGGTGGAATTGTATTTTGAATTCAAACGAACAGTGCTCTCTAGCGCCTCGCCTTACCAAATGCGTGTTGCAACTAGCCGTTATGTAATCACTGATCTCCTTGTCCGTTGCAGCTGGTTCACATGTTCTGAATGAAAACGCGTTGTGGAAATGCGTTGGTAGGCAAGTGCTTTTCGTCTCTCTCTGCTATTATAGTTTATCAATACGGCGAAACGACATGGAAGTCTCCTTGGACTTACCCGTTCAATGTAAGTAAAGAGGAGAAATTCTAAGCTTACAAAGAAAAGTCAGATCATTGGCAGAGGTCATTTGACACCAACAAGGACATATTTATGAATAAAGACATTTGATTAATAAAACACTTAAAACCTTACTTACTGTCCCTTTAAAGGGATAGTTTGGCCAAAAATTATATTAAACCCATGATTTACTCACCCCCAAGCTGTCCGAGTTGCATATGTCCATAGTTTTTCAGACAAACACATTTTCGGATATTTTAGAAAATGTTTTAGATCTTTCAGTTGATTAAATGTAATGTTACGGGGTCCACGACCTTCAAGTCCAAAAATGTGCGTCAATCCTTCACAAATTAAATCCAAACGGCTCCAGGATGATAAACAAAGGTCTTCTGAGGGTAATCCGTGCGGTGTTGTTGTAGAAATATCCATATTTAAAACTTTATTAACGAAAATAAATACCTTCCGGTAGCGCCACCATCTTAGTCGCGTCCGCATTCAGGATGAGAGCTTATGCGGCCTACGGAGGCTACTCTGCTGCTGCTCTGTGCCCCCGCCCTCCGAATTTGTCATACGTCACTAAGAACAGTGCGTACACTATGCTAATACTCTCTCCTGAATACAGGGGAGTCTAAGATGGCGGCGCTACCGGAAGGTATTTATTTTCGTTAATAAAGTTTTAAATATGGATATTTCTACAACAACACCGCGCGGATTACCCTCAGAAGACCTTTGTTTATCATCCTGGAGCCGTTTGGATTTAATTTGCCGAACTATCCCATTAACCATAAACCACACAAACACATTGTATTTAAACAAATACACAAAATAATGTTGTTTTTTAAGCAATGAAATAGGTGCATTTAAAAAAAAGTTATTATCATTTGTTAGGCTATTATTGTATTAGCTTGTCATCATTAATTGCATGGGACTTTAAACAATGTTTCTTTAGTTATGGCTTAATGGCATTGGTTTGATGTAAAAAAAAATTATAAATATTTAGCTTTAAAAAAATTATGTGTTTTGCATTTGGCTGCTGTTCAATGAAAATCTATATTTGCATTTATTTAAATGGTTAGGAAAATATTTTGAGGAATGTTTGTAACTAAACCAATCAGAGGCCCCACTAACTTCCATAGTAGGAAAAAGAATATCATGGAAGTGAATGGGGCTCATGATCAGCTTGGTGAACTATCCCATATAACCATCTTACAGTATATTATATGGGTGGAGGCTGGTGGGATATGGGGTGGACGTTATGGGAAAAATATCTAATCACGTTTGTTTTAGGGAAAATCACGATTTCACGATTTTATCACAGTTTTTCCATGTTGTTTACTGACAGTATGCGTACAACAACATATGCGCGAAGAAATACTAAGACACGACACTCCACTACAAAAATTACACAAAGGAAATAGAAAGCATTTATTATTGTTTTCTCTTCTTTAATTTTCACTTGTTCCAAGAACAGAAAGCTGTGGAGCATTTTCGTCACCATAATGTTTGATTCCTGTTCTTTGTTTCCAATGGTGGATCGGCTACTTTTCTTTTTTTATCCTAAATTTTTTAATGTACTTTAAATGTTGCAAATCAGTGCTGCCCTCACGGCCTGGTAGAGTAATAATTTGAATAAGAAATCATTTCTATTGCATATGTGTCGAACACGGCCATCCTTGCGTATCCACGGTGAGTATATTTTGAGGAAGTGTGCACTCGCGAACCAAACGCAGAGAAAATGTATTCCCGACCCTTCCCCTTCATGTAGTGCTTGACTCAGTTTGTTGTGTACTTGATGTAGGCATGATACAACAATATTTTGGGAAAAGTGGATCGTGGAGACATAGAGAATTCTCTACCTTTGGTCCTGACTATAACTATACAAAAATAGCGTTGAGAACAAAACAAATCCTGTTTTCATATTTTATAAATGCTACAATAAATTGCACACGAGTGTCTAGTTGGCTAATTCGTATGAATTCATATGAAGTACTTATACAAAAACTTAAGATTCTCATGATAAAAACAATAACTAAAAACTACCCCAGCATCACATGGGTCAATGCAAATAGTACAAAAATCTACGAATGTGGTCGTATGAATTAATACGAATTAGCCAACTTGTAAAATATGTACGCATTCTCGTGAGATAGCGTTGGTCTATTATTATTTACCAGCTTTCCCTGTTTACAAGACCTGCCTAGCAAACACTTCCTAAACTTGACTGACCAGTTATGTCTTACTCTTTAAACCAACCGTGCGGCTGTGGCTTTACTGGGAATAGGAGACACTGAGGTAAGTGTCCATTCTTAGAGTTCAGGTGGCTAAACTAAGCGATCTGTCCTAGAGACCACTGGATTAGCCTGGCAACAGTCTTCAATGCATGGAGAAAAGATGATGATTCTGATCTGTTCTCCTTACCTCCAAGCTCCTTCACGTTCAGTATAGCGTTTTCGAATCCCACTGCCTTGATGCTGAAACCTGTGTAGGAAAACACATCCATTTAAAAATTGCACAGACTTTGTGGTAAAGGACAGCAAAATAATACAAGAATTAACTGAAAGATAATGTATAAGAAGCATTTTGGTACAGTACAGTACTCCCTATATAGTCTACGCTTCTTAAGTGCTATTTATTTAGAACCTTATTATATGTCCTGTACCATTTATACAACAGCCCGACAACAGACCCATATCATCTTAAATATTTTTATTTTTAAGAGTAGAGACAAGGAGGGTGAACTTTTGAAACGGATAAATGCAACTCAAGCCATGTGAGGCTTAACCTATTTTGCTTTAAAAGCTTATGTTTCTAGGTCTGTTGGTGTTAACCAGTTCCTCTGACAACTTAATCTTACCATATTTCCACAAGGAGTGCCAAATAAGTCTTTGCTATAGTAAACACGTCTATTTTCACAGTTACTGCCCCGCTATGGCATAAGACAGGTGTTCACTCCATAGACGAGTCACTAAACTCTGAGTAGCACACTGTGTGCATCACACTCAGATTATTTAGAAACCTGCGTCACACGCAACTGCGTCTTCTCTCGTGAAAAGAACCACTTGTGTTGTTTGCAGAAAAAAGGAAGTGATGTCATCCATCTGAAGGAAGCAAGGGCTTATGGGACTGTGATTCATAAAAACACCAACCTGTCGCCAAGGGCTCTAATGAAATCAACACTCTTGTCATGAGGAAGAAAGTCTACGGGACAAAATCCAGATGTTCTGAAACACTTATACATAAGATGTTATGCAAGTTTAGACCTCTCTCTCTCTGTGGTAAAGCTGTGTAGCGTTCAAAGGACGGCTCTGAGGTAACAGGCCAGAGAGATGCAGCAATAACAATAAACAGCTTTATTGATACAAAAGGCCATGGAGCACATGGCGACAGAGATTTTGCAGACATTCTAGCGTGCTGGGAAAGTGTAACACATGTGATGTATTTACTAAGAAAACTTGGACAATAACAATGAGAACGTAGTGTCAAGTCATTTTATTGGGATGATTTGTAGCATTGCTTGAGCAACAGAAGCTGTGGTCTGTAGCTGTTTGCAGGTTGTACCATTAAGTTTTAATGACTAGGTGGAGTTCAGGCTAGACTGTCAGCCATTTAGGAAATGGGTGTTTTTTTAACTAAAGGCACTTTTATGTCACAAGAGTTGAAAGTTCAAATAATAAAATTGTATTTTTTTAGGGCTGTCAAAAGATTAATCACGATTAATCGCATACAAAATAAAAGTTTGTGTTTGCATAACATAAACTCACTTAAAGGATTATTAGGAACACCATACTAATACTGGGTTTGAGCCCTTTTCGCCTTCAGAACTGCCTTAATTCTGCATGGCATTGATTCAACAAGGTATTGATATGATAGGATAGCATCTTGCAGTTGATGGAGATTTGTGGGATGCACATCCAGGGTACGAAGCTCCCATTCCACCACATCCCAAAGATGCTCTATTGGGTTGAGATCTGGTGTCCGTGGGGGCCATTTTAGTACAGTGAACTCATTAACATGTCCAAGAAACCAATTTGAAATGATTCAAGCTTTGTAACATGGTGCATTATCCTGCTGGAAGTAGCCATCAGAGGATGGGTACATGGTGGTCATAAAGGGATGGACATGGTCAGAAACAATGCTCAGGTAGACTGTGGCATTTAAACGATGCCCACTTGGCACTAAGGGGCCTAAAGTGTGCCAAGAAAACATCCCCCACACCATTACACAACCACCACAAGGCATGACAGATTCATGTTCTTATTCTGTTTACACCAAATTCTGACTCTACCATCTGAATGTCTCAACAGAAATCAAGACTGATCAGACCAGGCAACATTTTTCCAGTCTTCAACTGACCATCTGATGTTGTAGCCCATCCGCCTCAAGGTTCTGCGTGTTGTGGCTTCACAAATGGTTTGCTGCATACCTCAGTTGAAACAAGTGATTATTTCAGTCAAAGTTGCTCTTCTATCAGCTTGAATCAGTCGGCCCATTCTCCTCTGACCTCTAGCATCAACAAGGCATTTTCGCCCACAGGATTGCCGCATACTGGATGTTTTTCCCTTTTCACACCATTCTTTGTAAACCCTAGAAATGGTTTTACGTGAAAATCCCAGTAACTGAGCAGGTGATGTGAAATACTCAGACTGGCCCATCTGGCACCAATAACCATGCCACGCTCAAAATTGCTTAAATCACCTTTCTTTCCCATTCTTACATTCAGTTTGGAGTTCAGGAGGTTGTCTTGACCAGGACCACACCCCTAAATGCATTGAAGCAACTGCCATGTGATTGGTTGATTAGATAATTGCATTAATGAGAAATTAAACAGGTGTTCATAATAATCCTTTAGGTGGGTGTATGTCAGTGCAGGTTGTTTTTAGTTTAAACAGCTCTTATATTTATTTTAGTCTAGGACTAGTCTAATCCCTGTCTAGGAAACCGCCCCTATATGTAGTAACCATATATTATAAGATATTTTAAGCCGCTAATACAGTCCTACCCAAAACAATTTGTTAAAATCATGTACTGTTAGAATGATTAAATGGTTAAATGATTAACCTAATTAAGGTTTTAAGGTGTAGTCTTGTTTAATATTATGTAATTCTCTGAAAGTCATAAACATTTCATTAGGTAAATGAGTAAACTGTCTTAAATAAGTCAGAAAATACACTTAAAAAACATGTCATTAAATATGAGTAAGAAACGCCAATGCATACAATTTTAATATTTATGAATAGGAATCCATACAAATCTGTACATCTGTAAAGCTGTTAATAAGTAAATAATTACCTTATTAGTCCTGTCAACACATCAATATTAAACGTGTTAGGTTGTATAAAAAAGCGTAATGTACAACCACACTTTACATAAAAATACACATTCTCATGAGATCACGTTGGAAGGTGACATGGAAATTTTTTTACCATGCCTTCACTCATCACAAATTCAACACAAAAATATAAATTATTATATACTTTTATGACAATCTATACATAAAGTGGAATAATCAGAAACTATTTCAATATGGTAACACTTTAAACGTATTGCTTATTAGTTTGCATATCACTAGCATATTGGATGTTTATTATAAATTGTTTTCTAGAAGTTAGAGAAAGACCAAAATTGCAATTAGTTTAAAAAACTTTTTCTCATAATTGGATTTAAAATACTGCAGAAAACAGCAGCAGAGAAATGTCCTATTACCTGCGGTTGGTACAGCGCCATCACTGATCTCATTACATAAGCGAGATAGCAGACTGGTCTTGCCTGCACCACTCAGTCCGATGCACACTACATCATATTCCGGTCTGGGTGGAGAAGGTTCCTTACAGCACATCTTCTGGAGACACTAATAACAGTAAAACATAAAAAAAAAAGAGAGAAACACGTTAGTGTTTATAAGGGTCACGATTTTTCACTGATCATAAAATATACAATGTAAGCAAATGTTTGTCAGGCAAGAAAGAAAATAAACTGTGTCTCTCATGAACTGTCAAATGCTAATGAAGTAATAGAGAAAGACTTGATTTGTTGATGCGGTGATTTGAAAGCGACACATCTGGAGGATACTTCCTGAATACAAAACAAAATGACGTCATTGTCAAAAGTGGACATCACTGCAGAGCTGTTGCTTTCCCTGTCGTGAGCAACAGTGATTACTGATGTTCCCGCAGCAGTGTAGCTGTGGTGTCCTTTTGATATCAGTGCAGGCTGTACTGTAAAATCTGCTTGCCCTAACATGCAAAAAAGGACTGTTACCAGACAGAGTCTAACGCGGTCTTCTGTGTCTGTTTAAGGGGGAGGATGTGGAGAGACAGAGAGAGAGAGAGAGAGAGGCAGGCAGAATTCTGTGAGCTTGCGTCCTCATGATAGCAGACAGACCTGTCACTTTATGAATCACTGACTTTGACTTGAGGCCTGCTGGGAGACATTAGGAGACAAATGCAGTGTGAACCGTAAATGGTGCGGTTAAAGCTGGTGTGGAGAGATCAGTATACAGAACTTAAAAGAGATGTCTTTTATTAGCATGGGAGAACTAGTCTGGGCCGGTCCGACCTCTGGATTGTTTCATTTTACATGAAAATAGCATCATCAGCTTGAACTGTATTGAATGAGACACTACAGTTTGTAGTCTCTTGAATAAGAGTTGCTATATTTCTAAGCAAACAAATCCTATATGTAAATAGAGGTGTGAGATTTCTTGATTTCCTGTTGCTTAACTGGTAGAGCACGGTGCTAAACAAATGCAAGGTCATGGGTTTGATACAGTGCATGCATATATAATGTAAAGGCTGAATCTACAGTAGGTTTTTTGGATAAACTGTTTTTTCAGATGCATAAATTTGACCCTGTCTCATAAAGTCTCAATCTAATAATGAGATCTGTTTGACTTCAATCACTGATTTGATTTTAATCTTAGACATTAGATCAGTGTTTAGATCAGACTACATCAGTTTTCCCAATCCTGGTTCTCGTATGCCCCCTCGCAGAATGTGTAAGATGTCCCCTAATTTGAAAAACCTGAATCAACTCATCACCATGGCGTGTCCGGAAGCTCCTGAGGCAATGACTTCGGCGGCATAAAGGCAGCTCCGGGAAACGCTTTCGGACAGCCTTCATAGGCGGCGTAATGGAATTCATTTTAAAATATAAATATAGAGCTTCTTTGTGATAATTAATCCAATATTTGAAGACTACAATACTAATTTCTCACTAAAAATGCAATCAAAAGGTGTAAAAAGTGAAAATAAAACCAAATTAAATGAACTTTCCCCACCATTGACCTGTTAACTCGTCAATTAAGAGAAAACGCTTCCCTGCAAATGACGAGATTTTCCGGCAATCTGTATTTCCACTATTATTTACCAGGTGGCGCTCTTACCCAACTTATAAAACCCGGAAGTATTCCCTTAGGGGAAACAGTTCAATCTCTGTGTATGTTTTTATCAAAGCTCTGAATCGGATCTTTATCAAAAGTCCTTCAAAACAATTGAATTATCTCAGCTTTTTGCTCAAAATCTGATATTTTTGAAGAAACCTACCCATATTTGAGAAGTGAAAAAAGAGAACAAATGAAGGTAGGTTGAAATGTTTTTTGTTTGTTTTTGAAAGCAGAGGGTTCCTTCATTTGATACATCATATGTTTATATATTTAAAGAAGAACAATTACTGAAAGGAATTAAACTTTTGTGAAAATCATAATAAAGGCTGCCGCTGGCTGGCAACTTAAAAAAAAAGCTGTCAGGGAAAGAGTTAAGTTTAATGCCGCCATTTTATTTTTTCGAACTCAATCAGGCTCGACCAATCACATTCCCCGTTCACGCCCATGCATAGAACTGTGGGACAAGCATAGACCGTTAACAAAGATGGAAGTAGTGTCCGTGATGTCAACTAGGTTTCTGAGGATCATTTTTGAAGCGTAAAGTAGGCGGTGCCTATCGTCGCCATCTTGGTTGAGCGTCACCGTGCATCAATCGTGGATATCTCAAAAAAGCTAAAAAGGCAGGAGTTCAGGTGGCTGGTTGCTGAAACCACGCCTGCCTAGCTCGATTCTAGTGACAGCAGTGACTGTTCAACCATCACTCAAGTGGCCACGCCCTTAATTATGCAGAACTTTAAGGCTTAATATAATTTGAACAGGTAAGTTACAAAAACATTGTAATGAAGTGCAAAATTAGCTATACAGACCAAAAACTATTTTTGTACCAGGCTGTAAATGTGTTTTTTTCTACTGTAAAGATGGCCATTTTAACATGGAGGTCTACGGGAATTGACTCCCTTTTGGAGCCAGCCTCTAGCGGCCAGTCGATGAATTGCAGTTTAAATCACTTTCATATTGGTTTCATCAGAAGGTTGCCCCTCAGGGACAAGATGATGAAGGTATCTCAGGAGTCAGGAAGTAAAGCAAACATTGCAGTCGGACATGCCTTGATGCCTTTCTGCCTTGGAATGCTGCCTCCGAAGGCAGCTGCCGCTCAAAACTAATAACACACACCGTAACCCGGATGCCAAAATTTGGACAGGTAGCGTATATTACACAAAAATGAAATATACATATGTCTTATAATAACATATTTGACATTATATTTTCAAATGATTAAACAAAAAAGCATGTCTCCGCTTCGCGTCTTGTCCTGATTACACTGTCAAGGCTTATTTCTATAACCGGCTGCCTAAAGACGCATGTGCATTGTCTGATAACACGACTGGACAGATCTTAACTTCCGGTCTCTATTTGTTTAATCATCTGGCTTTCTGAACTCTGAAACAAATACCTTGTTGAAAATAACAAATGTGTTGGTTTCCCAAAGATGAGGGGAGACGACGATCATGGATCAATGCTGTGTGAAGGGAGGTTCGGCAGCCGATCTGTAGTTAAGGGGCTGTTTACACTTGGTATAAAGATGTGTTTTCATCGACCGGATCACAAGTGAATGAGAGAGACACATTACGTTAACACCTGGTATGTAAATCCATCTCTTTTGTCCACTTTCGACCGCTTCTGTCCTGAATACTGTGCACAACTTTCACACGCTTTCAAAATGAAACTGCGGAGGCTCCGCTTTAGTTTTATCAATGAAAGGCTAAAAATAGCGCTGTTCACCGTATCTTCACGCAAGAAGTCAGCAAAGACGTAAAACTTGTGTTTAGTACCTCAGATTAGATAAATGGGCGGAGAGAAGGCGGTCGCGTGTGGCTGTTCGAACACATTCAACCACATGTGCGTTTACACTACAAAAGCAATCCGGACGAAAGGGGTTTCGACTACCTCTGAATGTGGTTGAAAGTGGTCGAAAGTGGATGAGCTTAAAACGTTTTGAAGACCGTTTACACCTGGCATTAACGTCGACCACTTGTGATCCGATCGATGAAAATGCATATTAATGCCAAGTGTAAACAGCCTCTAAGATTGCATACATTATATAGTACACATATTACACAGTAACGTTAGCTCAGTGTAGTTTTTGATACGCTTTAGCTATGATTTGAACTAAGGCAATCTACTTCTTGTTTATTTTGCTTGTTACCAGAAAGAAATTACTCTAAAAGGACTCTAAAAGACGTTGTTATTGAGTCTTTGTGGAAGTTACCGGAAGTTATGTTTGTTCCACGAAAGCAATTTGTTTATGTTGTTACTGCTGAAAGCGTTTATACATTATTTCTTACATGAGACTGATGAGTTGAATCAGGTGTTTCAATTAAAAAGATATCTAAAAACATTCTGGGAGGGGGTAAGCGAAGAGCAGGATTGGGAAACACTGGTATAATGAGTCTTTGGGTCAAAACCTGTATAGTTAGAGTTCTAAAGGCCTGTCTTCTATCATTGAAACACGTTATGTAAGCGAGTGAGTTATATAATTCCTTCTGAATCCTGATTAAAGGTATGCAGGTAAACATGTCATTGGTTCTGGTACTCTTCCATTACAAAAAGCCTAAATGGCTTTCACAGGCTTTCCCTGCCACAGAGGAGCAGTCGTCGTAAGTCGGCCAGGACAGCAACACGTGCTTCTGCTTTGTCACACAGCAACCTGAACATCTGCTTCTATAAGAGGCTGAAGATGCCACTGGTGAATTTACCCTATTCACCCCTAACTTCACTTACAGTGCTTAGATGATAAATATACATCAGTTGCTAAATGAAAGTCCTGGAGCTTTGACCCCGTGGCCCATCAGGGTTCCCACAGGAACACACGGCCACACACTACAGCGGTGCAGGAGAACAAAGTAAAGGACTTCCCAGGTGTCCAAGTACTCACGCTTTAAACAACTGTTGTTTGTAAGTTTTTGATTTCTACGCCAAAAACCAAGATCCAATCCAGAGAAATCTGTACCACTGCCAAGAAAGACTTCATAAGTCGACAAACTCTAACTATTGATTGATTCTGCTGGCTTTCATTACAATATATTAATCGTTGTCTTCTACAGAAGCCCCGAGACATTACCTCACTGATTCTGGAGAAGTTGTAAAAGCTGATTTACAGCTTTTTATGTAAATGAATATTTAAGGCCATAAATAATCCAGAGTGATAAGGGCTGTGACACGGGAGCATTGCATTTTTTAAGATGAAATGTTTTACTAAAAGGTGCATGATGAAATCTCTCTAGCCCCGCTCATAGCAGCCGGCCGTCTATTTAAAGAAGATGTCAAGACATCAAATGGCTGATGTAATTAAAAGGCCTGGCTGGGATCCAATCCCTGGCACCAAAACAAAGATGCAACAACACTGCAGACAGGAGAACACAGCTGGGCCAAATCCACTCAGCATTGCCTCAATATTGAATCTTCAGGCTACAGCAAAAACAGCTCCCCGTCGGCCAACTTCTGAATGGACCCTTGGCTGGCGGAAAGGTGCCCTGTCTGCCCCGTGCAATAAAGAAAACCAGCCGTCATGTGGAAAGTAATGTAGACTGGACCCGACAGCAGCGTCAACAGTGAACGCTCGGCAGGGTTATTGGCATGACTTGCTTAAATCCTTACAGTCTAAAAAACATACACATTACAGAGGGACACCACAGGTGGGGGAGGCCGTCTGTCCACCCGGACATGCGATGGCCAGCCGATTGCTCACTTGTCTGCTCTATTTTAAATAACAGCTTTGTATTTTTAGAGCCAATAAACGAGGGGGCGCGGGAGAGGGAAGCACCTCGCAGACAGACAGGGCTCACATTTCACTCGTTTGCCCTCTGAGAGTGTGGAAACAGAGCAGACGTCTGCGATTGGAGCATCAAGCGGTGATGCCACCCTGTGTTCTCCACTCGCGCCCAAAACAGCACCGCTTCTATATAGGCTCCAATCGGCACAGCTTTGACATCGACACCGTTTGGCACCTAAAGTATTTCTCTTGCCTGTACATTCCTGAACCCCAGTTCAAGTAACAACATCCATGCATTACTCTCAGTTAAAGGAAAGATAAATGGCATCGCTCTCTGTAAAATCTCAGTTGTTTTTCTTTGACGGCAGTGAGGTTAAATGCAAATGCAGACTATTGCTTAAATCAGATGTTTCTCCTAAAAAAGAAAAAGTAATTTCTCATCTAGTGTTTCAGAAAAGATTTCACAAACTGTGCTCGGATTTGCCAAGATACCAAAGTCTGCCATCAAAGTCAGGGACATAACATTTCATATGCAATTTTCCAAGATTAAATTTGCTATTTTAAAGCTCCACATTTTATCTGTATGACACATTTGTGTCCAATTTGTTGTTGATTAAGCAAATCGATTTGATATTCGAAATAGAGACATAACTGAGAATAGGGCTGCACAATTTTAAAGAAAAATGTGAGATGCAATATTTGGCTTAATGATGCGATGCGATACTATAGTATGATATTATGCTAAAGGTTGTTTAAAATTGTATTTAAATAATAATAAAATATATTTTAAAAATGAAATTTATATAGACGGTTTCAGCAGGAACAACATAAACAAGCGGCTTCGTGGTCATCACGTAACTTTCGGCAAACTGCGCAAAGAATAAATAACAACAAAAAAGTCATTTTAAAGTAGTTTATTTATATAACAAGCAAAATAAACAACACATAGATTACATAGGAACCCAAAACATTTGTTATTTTCGACTAGGTATTTGTTTAAGAGTTCCAGCACCATTAAACAAACAGAAACCGGAAGTAAAGTTTGGACCAGACGCTTATCGCGTCACCGCACGTGCGCCCGATGAAAAACAAATCTGGGTGAAAAAACAATATCATTGGCTCTCCAGTTTCTCTGTTATTTGGATAGACCTAAAACTTTAACTTCGAAGCATTAAAATCATTAATTTATTGTAAACCATTGTGATATTCACATTTCATTTATTTAAATATATTTTGCTGCCGTATTTAAAAACATATACTGAGCAAGAGCTATATGACTAATGGTGTTTAATGTAAAAGGTGGCCCACAGTGCTAAATTTCTCCTACAGCAAATCTAATGTGGATCTCAACTTCAAACCCACATGCATCAGGTTCATCAGGTTCAGTCATTTGCAGGGTGTGTTTCTGAAACTAAAGACATGAATGTCGATCTTCCATGCATTGAGGTGCAAACCCCCTTTTGGCTGATCAGTATGTTAAGCCTTGCTATCAATGTAGGGTGTGAAAGTAACCTGCCCTAGGTTTCATAACAGATTGGAATATCATTATCGGAAAATTGTTTCAGCAATGACCAACAAACATAAAAATGCCTTTCAGTAATCAATCAAAGCGGAGAGCCAAACAGCCTTAGGTCATGCCAAAACAAGTCCGTAATGAAGCGCATCTGATAAAAATAGCACTGCGGAGTGGAAAATATTGTAGTAAAATTAGAGCGGGTCCAGACTCACTTCAGAACATCATACTGAAGTGACAATGTTATCCACATGTTGCCGTTCTGAGTTAAATGCAATAAAACAGCACGATGCACTAAATGCAATGTAGCAGAGACTTTTTCATAAGAAAGTAAACTGGTATGATTAATAACAATAGTTTAAAAACGTGTGCTGTTTGGAGTAAAACAAATGAAATGAAATAAAATAAATTTAAATGAATAACTAGAGAACATTAGATGCTCTTTCATTTGTAAGTCACATTAAATAAAAGAGTCTGCTAAATGAATAAATGTATCAACATGACACTTCAATGTTAAGCATATTTAGGAACTATCAACAAACTCTGAGGATTTAACCATTGCACCTAACCTACAAGTATTAGGTTTTATTGCGGTAATGACAACAATGACGCCTTTTCAGGCCGTTTCGGGGTCACTTAGGTTTGTTTTTATTGTGTCCGAAGCAGACTACAGTAAGGGCCAATGAGAACGCGAGAGGGGGAGGGGAGTCTGAGCGCGACACCAGACGCACAGACAGCTATAAGGACTCAGGCAGACCGCTCTGAGCTTGGCATTCCCAAACAAACCTCACTATCCTTCCAGCCGGCGACCCTTCCCTGCCCAGACGCCCGCTAGCAACACTTGTCTGCAGGGCTCAGAGGTGACCTTTGAATTGACAGCGCTTTATATGGACGTCCAGATGGAGCACCGGCGGCTCTCACTGATACGTGTGTAACACACACCAGTCATAACACAACTCTCAGACTACTCATAGTGAGAGTATGCGGCCGTCTGGGGTGGTGGGGGTTACCTTCATTCATCTTTTCTCTCTTCATGTTGATGTTTGCGGCTTAAAGGGGTTTGACAGGAATGGGCGATGGGGGGTGGCAGTTAGATGGACCACAGTGGAGCGGAGATTGTGCCAGTGTAGTGGCATGCCACATTTTGGGGGGAGGAGGAGGTGGTAAATGCCAGCAAGACTGTTGTGTCCACACCATACCTTGCTGTCGCCATACCAACCGCAGGCTGGCTGCTACCCTGCATGTCGGATAAACTCGGAGGGAAACTACTATAAATAAAGTATTATTCGGAATGCAAGCAAATGTAATTTTACACACCCTACAGATTTATGTGCATTGAGCGACAAAAAGTTTGGAAACACCACGCAGTATTTTCAGAGAGTTAGCGCCTCAAACCCTATAGCGTAAAAGTTCAACACTTTGTTTGAGAAATCATGCAGATATTTATTCCACCACCACATATTTTTTTTGGGGGGGGGGGGTATTATCCGATGTAGAAGCGGTTTTAAAAGATTCACAGTGTTGGTTGCATTGTAATGTGCAACAGCCTGGTAAGTCATACCTGCATAGTAAAGGTCCACACTTTATAAGCCATTACACTCCACTGATGCACACTGTTGTTCACTATGTAGGGCTACAACTCCCCCTAGCTATCAATGTGTGTACTTAACTCAAACCAGCACTGTTGCTTCACTACTTATATACTGTATATGTATGACGAACACATTGTTTATCATGCCTTAATGTTAACCTAATATTTGGACATATACATTAGTGTACTTTATATGAATAAATAATATGTTTTCCTGCTTTGACCGTACAGCAACAAAGTAGACAAACGTATTTGTCACAGTGTTTTGAAACATAATGTCCCTGCACAAACCCATAATTAAATGAAAGGACATGAGGTTGATTGACGCAAGGGTACAGAGTAAATCAGCATGTGCATTTCCAATTCTTCCTCACGAAAAAGCATCTGCCTTAAGCAAACAAACAAAAAACAGACGTGTCCCCAGTTCAGAGGTCTGGTGGGTTGGCCCGGACCCGAGTAATTGAAAACAACCTGATTACCTGATGGAGAACAGACAAAAAAGCTTGAAAATGGGAAAAAAATATATACTCAAGTATTTAATTGTAACGGTGTCCTCTAATGTACTTCTGGTCAGCCACAGTAACCTACATACATGGGCGCCTCCCTCAAAGCCTCAACGTAGCCCCCGTGCCCCTTTATCCAAACCAGGAGCAACACTCAGACAATGGAGCGGTAGTCTGTACTGTCATTGCCCACGACAGGCACCCCCCACCCAAGCTGCTTCCCCCCACGCACCACAAACACTTCAACCTCATCATAGGGGATTATCAAACCCTGTGTAGCTATTGTTCTGACCTACCTTGGGTGGCTCAGCTTCACCAGAAAGCGCTCTTCTACTAGGCCATTTCTTTGGGCTGTAGCCCCCTACGTCTATGTAGAAGGGCAATGTGTGGGGAGGTGACAGAGCCCCAGAAAAGGGGGAATACGGGGGGTGCGCAGCTGTAAATCTTGATGTCACCAGCGAGAAGGCTGTTGCGGACCATTACCATAAATCTGACAAACGCTAATTTGATGGGAGGCTGTATCTGTCTGGGCTCAGGCTGGTCTAGACGGCCTATTGAGAGATCCAATGGCAGAGGGAACGTTTTGTTCCCCACCAGGACCATCTGGATATAGCAATAAGCGGCACAGTTCACACACTGATCAAAGTGAGCCTTTTCTATTGCAACTGAGCACATTCTCCGCCTCATTTTTCATGGCACATGTACGCTTGAACCGAAGACAAAGTTTCGAGGATAGATAACATACCAGCACCGGAAAGAATCGGATGCTGCCATGTCAGGTCTTACACAAACTGTTGAGAAAACAGGCTGGAGTTTAGTGGTTTTAAAAGTTCAATGATGCTGGCAGCAACGCCGATTTCAACATCACCTTTTCATAACTTTAATACCATCTTCTATCTCATCCAGTCTCTCACAATCTCTTTATAAATCTCTCACAGCCTGCCTAAACATCAGGATTACTGTATATTATAAACAAACCAGTAGACTTAAAGTGTCATTAGGGTCAAACATTTTTTATAGTTAGATGGTGAGATGATAAAACTGTATAGACCACTGTAAATACGGCAGATAAAATGACTAATGAGTGCCACTTCTAACATCCATAACCGAAAAAAACATGTACATCCTGATTACTGTTTTCATGTTCGTTTTCTGCACAACCCGCAGCATTCATTCACAGTTGGGTCTTTCCCATAACGATGGGAGAGATGAGAGCAATGCAAGCACAATGGGAGGGTTGAGCATTTAGGAAGCATTTGGGTATATACATTTCCTAATTGGAGAGGGTGATTGGTTTGGCTGTATTAGCATAAGGCGGCAAAAACTTTGGTTTCCACCATACAATGTACGCTAAAAGATGCTTTCCGCACTGATCTAGAGGATCAAAGCCAAAGGGCCCCCTTTTCAATGTGCTGCAACTAATGTGTAAGGGCCAAGGGGGTTGTGGGGGACCCCAAAACAGGGGTGTGGAGGAGGATTTTTGCCCGTTCTAACATCAGTAAACACACATTCATGAAAAGCATCGATTTATCTCAGATGTGCTCAATTTTAATAGAAACAAATCTTTGTACTCTAGAAAAATCCCACCATACACATATTTGCATCAGGCCAGTAAAATGCTCCATACACTCTCAGAAAAAAGGTACAAGAAGGTACAAAAGTTGTCACTAGACGGGACCTTTTCAAAAACTACACTTTTGTACCTAAAAGTTGCATACTGGTACCTCAAAGGTACATACTGGAAACAAATTGTTGAAGTTATGCAGCTGTTTGCCTGTAACTTAATGTAGATTTAAATTTATATTATTTACTGGCAAAAGTTAAATGAGAATTAAACATTAACAATCTTTTTTTTACAGAATAAAACTATAAAATAACAGCCTCATGCAAAGCATTCTGGGAACCATAAATTATCATCAACCTTTTTGGTTCCCAGAATGCTTTGCATGAGGCTGTTATTTTATAGTTTTATTCTGTTAAGACAAAGACTAGGTAATGTTTAATGTTCATTTAACTTTGAAAAAACTGTTGCCAGTAAATACCATAAATTTAATCTACAGTTACTGGCCAACAGTTGCCAGTAATACTGTAATTTCTGGATCAATGACGTGACATTAATTATTTTGTGTCCATATGGTCATTAAATTTAAAAGAGTTAACATTTCTAAATAAATTTGCAGATTAATTGCATTATTTTGTCTTTTTTTGATGACCAAGTCTAAAATTTCTGGTTTTATTTCATTTTGAAAGAATATTTGGGGGATAATTACAAAAATGTCAATGTTGTGTAACCGGTCTTTGTCAATTGGTGTAACTAGTAGTTTGTTAAATGAAAATATAAATATATGAAAAAAAATGTGGAATAAAATATAATCATCTAGTTTAGTGTAATATTATTTTTTTAAATAAATGTTTACATCATTTGTCAAAGCTTATTTAGAAAACAGAGCTTTCATGAACATATATTACAAAAACACATTCAAATTATATAAATTTTTTTATGATTATGCTTACATGCCATCAAGGTGGATCAAATTTTTTATATTTCTCATTCTTTGATGCAATTGGTGTAAAATTTGCATAAATACACTATGTGCATTGAAATAAACCTGATGCATGCTTTTAAAACAAGTTTTTTTTTAAAGATTTTCAACTTGCCAAACAGTTTTTGTCACTGGCCCTTCTACAGATTTTTTTAACAGTATACTAGTACCTCAAAGGTACATGTCTGTACCAAAATGGTACATATTAGGACTTTTTTAAAAGGTACCGCCCCAGTAAAACTTTTTGTGAGAGTGTAATACGCATCTGCAGGCCCTGTGGCTTTAAGTGCTGGGACTCCCTAAAAAATAAATACTTTTATTGAAGGGCATTGTAGAATTAGGCTGACATGGCAGAACACACTCAAGACTATTTCGATTCAAAGTCTGTCTTGCAGATGGTCACTTTATTTTTCTAGAGACGATTCCTTGTGCCAATTTAAGTCATAAGGCAACTGTAATTATTAACCACGTTGTGTATGGGTTATATAACAACTATTATATTATGAATTATATATTATATATTTATGTAACCAAATATTAAAGTATTAGGTTTTAAACTTATTTAAAAAGTATTAATGTAATTCATCTGTAGTCGTTTGACTCCTTAGATAGGAAAATCAACATTTACTGAGCAGTAAACAGTCCCAGTTGTATTTATATACAATGTCCAACCTGCTTTGTTTCTGAATGATAATTTGATCTAACCATGCAATGACATCTGCAGCTGTGAACTCTGGAAACACTTTGGAAACAATCTGACACTAAACAGGAAAGTAGTAACACAAATCTCATTACGTTTGTATTTCAAACCCAAACTGAACCAAATTGATGTCTAATTTTTTCTATACATCAAGGTCACTAAACCATTCAAGATCATGTTTGATAGATCTTGAAAAATCCTCTTACATCTGGTTTCTGGTTTACACAAAATAGAGAATATTGCCATTATCATCGCCATCATAACCACCCAAGTTATATGCAAAACCTTCAACATCCACTAGACATCAATCCATAGCTTTAGCATTCAAAACTCTGTAAATCCAACAAAAATGTTTATGAATTGTGTAATTTTCAATGAGGTTCAGCGATGGTCCGTTTGAAGTACTTCTGTTGTTCGGCAAGCCAAAGCCCTCCCAGTCTTTCCTCAGATGACCCAGAATTTGAAAGAAAATAAGAAAATATTTCAGCCTCTAGGAACACATTATCCCAAAAATACACTGGGTGAAGCAGACAACCATCTCAATCCTTAATCTAATACTAAAAGGCAATACCCATGTCCATCTTTAAATTCGCTTCAAAAGAAATGGAATTTCATTTCAGTGTGAATCTAGCATAAACACCGGTTGTTATTGTAATGCTGAGCGCCAAACTCACATCTGGTCAAAGATTGGTCTGCAAACTTCAAATAACACCAATCTTGGATAGCAGTAAAAACCCTAGACACCCTAGCTAGGCCTAACATTTTAACCTTTGCAACACATAAGCATGCTCATTCCCATAGACTTCATTGTACAGGGTCAGCAACTTGAATGTGCCTTCATTAAGAGGAGTCTCGATCAACAGTTAATTATGCAAATGAGCATAACCTCTTCATTCACTAATGGGTTCCGGGTATCCCCCTTTACCCCTCACTTCTATCCCACCAAAAACAACTGCTGAGATATTTAACATAGATCCCCCATACAAATCCAAATGCCAAATCTACTTTTGGGGGGAAGATCCATAATGGCAGCCATTGTGGCCTCTCAGCTCCAAACAGCCTTTTTCCATCAAAGAACCTCCGGAAAGACTCTTGCTGGGTGCTGTTCAATGCCCACTATAAGTCTCTCCCTCTTTGAAAGATGTTGGTCCGAACGCATCAGAGGGACCAAAACAGTCAATTAGACAAAAATGCATGACAGCCAATTTTCTCATTGTTTCAGTGATGGTGTTGACAGACTTCTGCCTCACTATCTGACATCAGACGTCTGTCATTTTTTAAAGGCAAGAGAGTTAATGAGAATTCACAGTGACACAGTTTTGATGTTGTTCTTTGTTGCTTTCTGGTTTTCATCCATCACCTGTCAAAGTTTGTTTGACAAAACATTACTAGAATTGAATGACTGTCACTCTTTCACTCTTTTAAGGTTGCCAAAGTGGATGTGTTATACTAGGAATCTATAAAATGTTTAAAAACAGGAATGCATGAATTAAAACAAGATAATCATTTAGGTTAAGCTTATAGAAGTTATATTCAAACACTTTTAAGGTTAAATCTACACTTGCTGTTATCTGACATACTATATTATGACGACATCTTAGATATTACACAGAGATGTTATACACTAAGTAAATGTGGGGTATATTCAGGAGTATAGAGGTTCTCAACTCTGGCCCATCAAGATCCACTTTCCTGCAGAGTTTAGCTCTTACCCAAATCAAACTCACCTGCCTGTAATTTTTTGGTATAGAGGGTATGCACGTGACGTCACCTTCAGGGAAAGTGATGCGTCTAAATTGGAAAAAGCTGTTGTACAATAGACTGTACTAACAGACAATTCGGAGCTATCGTTTTACAGACTGCCAAGAAACACAGAAAAGAGAAGTAAATGGATCGTCCATGCCAACATCCACTGACCACAGGTGGGTTGACAAGTTGCTTGGGTCACTATCAAGTGCAACAAATTGTAATTTTTGCTGATAATTGTCAGTTATACTGACATTTTCGCAGCCACGACTAGAACAGCCAGCCATTTTGTTGAATGTTTTGCCACTCAAAGGAGAAGTAAATCAGTAGCAGTAGCCATATTTCAGGTATGTAAAATTTTGGTATTAAAAATGCTATGAAAAATACATGAAATACACATAAATTAATATTCTTATTCTGTGTCAAAGTTTTGTCAGTGAGCCTTCATTAAAAAAACATCCATTATGATGAGTGTTGTGTTCTACAAAGGTGGGATGGTTTAATAGTGATCTCACCTGGTGATCACCTGGTCTACACACACTGGTACACACACTGATGCATTGCTGAAGAAGGCACACCAACGCCTCTTCTTCCTGAGACGGCTGAGGAAGTTTGGAATGAGCCCCAGCATCCTCAGATCATTCTACACCTGCACTATTGAGAGCATCCTGACGGGCTGCATCACTGCCTGGTTTGGAAACAGCACCGCTGGCAACCGCAAAGTTCTGAAAAGGGTCGTGCAAACTGCCAGCCACATTGTTGGAGGTGAGCTTCCCTCCCTCCAGGACATCTACACCAGGCGGTGTATAAGGAAATCCCGGAGGGTCATCAGTGACTCCAACCATCCGTCCCACAGACTGCTCTCTCTGCTGCCCTCAGGAAGACGTCTCCGCAGTATCTGATCCCGCACTAGCCGACTGCGGGATAGCTTTTTCCATCAGGCTATCAGACTAACGAACAGTCAGGACTAATACACCCTACAGCATACTTCACAACATGGTATGCCACACACTGCACTTTAACTTTAACAGTCTAACACCGAACTATTTAATGCAATAATCTACCTGCTCCCACTGGACATAACATTTCTGTGTCCAGCTCAAGTACACTCAGTTGCACCTTAGCAGATTTTCATTTTCATGCGTAATTATGTCTACATAATTATGTCTACATACATGTCTACTACTATTTGTATGTGCATATTGCACATCTTTACTTGTTAAATGTGCATATTGCACATTTTTTACCTGTTGTCTGTTTGGTTATATGTTAACTAATTCTGCAATTTCTGGAGCACGCTCCCAAGAATTTCACTCACCAAGGCACGTGTGCTATGATGATGTGACAATAAAAGTGATTTGATTTGATTTAGTGTTAGGCAAGACAAACATATACGTCAGGAAAAGCAATGTCTGGCCATATATGCCAATGTCCACAGACTACTGGTTGTTTGGCAAGTTGTTAGGGTCACTGTTAAGGCCAACTAAATTCAATTTAAGCTGATAATAGTCAGTTCAGTGGCGTTTTTCGCAGCAGGCGCTATGAAAACCAACCATTTTGTTGAATGTTTTGCCACTCAACAGGGGGAGTTACGGCATGGTCAGGTAGAAAAGTGACGTCAATTAGGGCTGGGTATTGGCAAGGGCCTCACGATACGATACGTAAACCGATACATGGGTCACGGTGCAATGTATCATGATACGATACAATACATTGCAATACTTTTTCTTTATTTTATCAAAAATATAAAAAAGAGCTGAATTTTTTTTTTTTTAAGCCAAAATGCTTCCAAACGTCGGCTTTGAAAGCTGCAGGTGTTTTAAAATTTTCTGCCATTTTCTCAGTCACACTAACTGGCCGTATATGACAGACAACTGGACAGCGACAATTACAGCAGCAGCAGAGGAGGTCATTTGACGCACACAGAGAGATTTGATGGGTTTTAAAATACCGAAAGTAGAGATTGAAATATCGATACACTATCGTGGAAAATGTATCACGATAGTTAGCTGTATCGATATTTTTGCACAGCCCTAAGTCAATGCATTGCCTCTATTCCTGAAGACCTTAATTAGCTTGCTCTGGTGTGTTTGATCAGGGCGGTACTCTAAAAACGAAATAGCCCTAAAAGTGGTTCACTGGCTTAAACCATTTTAAGTGGAAGGCTTTTTTTTGGAAGGCCGCAGCCTCTGAATTGGGGTGCACCCAGTATATCGTGTATGCAGGTTCAGGCACTGGTAAGCTCACTTCATCTCTCTGACTTAATTTTTAAACACATATTAAAGTATATTATGAAAAATACTTTCTTAATTCTCTTACATATCCGTGCATAAATTTAGAGTAATATTACATTTAAATATTAAGTAGATTGGTCCGTTACTGTCTAGGGATGTGTATTTATATTAAAACAAATGTTTGTCTTTATAAAAGTTTAGTTGCATTTAATGAAGCTTATTGAGTTGGCTCGCACGATTTTGGGTTGGAGAGCTTCAGAAAAGGTTGTGCGATTTTTATGTAAGAGAAAATAGGGGCCATCGATGCTCACTGAGTTTTTACATTTTTAGGGAACGAATGTTCCAGTGCACTGGAAAAGTTTTGCGATTGAGACAGCCGTTAAAATGGCAGACTCCCTGATCAGTGGTCAGACTACTGAACAAGGGAGCTGAATGAGACACAGTCTCTGAAGGAAAGTGAAGGGCCAGAGTTGAAAACCTCTGATATTCAGTATAATGTTTTAAAACAATGTACAATGTAGACATGGTTACTCACTTTATCATTGAGGCAACACAAACACAACAACTGGATCCATAAATGTTCAATTTGTTTGTTCTTTTAAGACTGGATAAAGGAAAAAGCATTTCCAGGAACGCATGTCAAAATCTAGTACATCTCTAAGCTCACAAGCAATTTGCAAACTTTCCAAACTCTGTATGAACCTTGCATCATTACCTAAGAGACAAAATACTGCCAAGTAAAAAATCCCATCAGAATGCATCTTGCTTGTTGACAGCTTCAGCAATGAAGTTAGATGTTGATGTCAAGATGCCATTTGACCTACTCTTGGCCCATCAAATATGAAATACGAATGCTTGAGTTAGACTGCAATATGTAAGCCAATACAGACTTCAACAAAGATGCCAGATATTATTGTTTTAGTCTAAAATCATGTGACTTGTCTAAACAACTCATCAAGTTTTATTGGATTTCTTTAAAACCTGTCAATTTAAAAGTTGTTGAACACTAAATAGGCACATAGATGTGTGATGTTAATGTGATCATTCCAATTTCGGAACAAGACTTAACGGTTGTATTAAATTGTGTTTTTGACAGGGAGGAAATTTGGAGTTACAAACTGGATGTTCTTGAGCTACATCAATTTATTGTTACAGTACGAAGAAATATGTTTTCCTGTAGCTCAATTGGTGGAGCATTGCATTAGCAGTGCAAAGGTTGTGGGTTTGATTTCCATAATGATAAAGTGTGTACTATACCTTCAATGCACTGTAAGCTGCTTTGGATAAAAGCATTCATTTATCTATTCATAAATGAATTGAGCAGATTAACATTGTTTGCGTCAAAATGACTGCAGATTAACACAACACTACATTCAGGGCACACTAAACCATCCTTTTTCTCTTCTGAACCAATCAATGTCTGCTGAGGATTTTGGCCTCCACAAAGAGACCAATCATAAAAGCTGTGTGTTGTTCGGATCCTAAAACTCAAAGGAGAGCATTTTTAATGCTTTCCACATTGAACATATTCAGGAGCGGAACAACCAAGTCCACACATTTGATGAAACAAAATGGTTGCAAAACGAGTCTTTATGTAAAAACTTACATGGGTGTCTGTGTCATTAGGAAGTACACCCAATTAAAGGCAATCTCTGTGTGCAAACATATCTTTTACATTTTATATTATGAATTTATATTGTCATATTTGGATTAAAAGTGAAATCAGATATATGCATGTCTGCACAGAGGTAAAATGTCTGCATATCAGAATTAGTTTTTCGTATAAAACCACATTTGGCAGTTGCTCTGATCAGGTGGATGGATCTTGTGCAGTTTTTATATTCCATACAGAACAAAACAAATTCAATGCACCAAGAGTAAAGGTAGCTTTTAATCTTTTTGACGCTCACAAATTGGTTTATCTCCTTTATGTTACAGTCAGTGGCGATTCTTTTTTGAGGGCGCACAATGTGAAGTTCGTCTCAGCATGTATTTTGCCACTTGTGTCTGGTTCATTAGTTCAAAATACGTTTTTCTTTTATCATAAAAGGTTTCGACGCGTCTGCAGCAGGCACTTATTTTGACAAGACACATGATGCACATGCTCCACATCAGAGTCGTATAATAAGAGAGTTACGACACTCACATAGACGTCCGTTGGAAGAATGGAATGCGGAAGTAACAGCGTGTCATGTAGTGACCCATAGTTCCAAACGCAGCACTGAAGCCCATTCATTTCAATGGCACCTGCTGATAAATCGATTAAATTACTGTTTCTCTTTACATTTTCGGACATTTCATGATATAGTTAACAGTGATATTTTATGAACTCTGCTGTAGGTAATGATTATCGTTAATAATAACGAGTGAAATGTTTATATTTTAATGAGTTGTGTATAATGTGTGAATAATATAGATTTAATGAAAATTTAATATTTTATTACTGGTGGCCATCTACTTTAATATATACTTATCATATCTTTTTTATCTATTACGAGTAACACTTGGGGGCAACAGCGAGAAGCTAAATGCCTCATGAGAAAGTCACACCGCTTCACAATGCTGCTATGTTTTTAATTGTGTTTGGTAGGTAATACGAGTGATGTATCCTCGGAAATCATGTATAATTATATTAACATTTAATGTGTACTATAAATATAATTAAATATGAATTTAGTGTGTTTCTGTTATGTTTCACTGTTACAAATAACCGTGTCGGCGATCTTTTTTGTGATTTTAATATAGTAAAAGTGTAGGAATTATGTTTTTAGCAGATTGATATCCATTTACATAGCCATATTTTTGCTAAATAAACTGATAAACTGTGTTGTTGTAGTTGCTATAGATAACCACAGTTATCTATGAGTCACCATTAACTGTTTATCTTTATTAACTGATTTACTGTATTTCCATCACTCCCTAGTAAAACAAAAGTCATAAACATAGTAAGTATAGTAATCAATTCACATTACAAGCCAATATTTACCTAAAATAAAAACCTACGCAAACATTGACAGTCTGGCTTGGTTTGGAACTGTAGAACGTTACATGAATCACATGACCGCGCGGCGGCGAGATCAAAGCGTGTCGTAACTCTCTCTTTATACGACTCTGGTTCACATGATGCAACAAACACATACTTTGAAAACACGAGCAACATGCATGACACTCAGAACACATATTTTGAATTTGCGCCCCTCGGAAGAGCAGTCACCAGCTGCCACTGGTTACAGTATAGTTTATGTAAATATTAGGACAAACTACATTATGACATTATATTTGTGGATTTAATAGGGCCAAAAATTTAATTAAGGCTCAAATATATGTGACCATGGACCACAATAGGTCATAAGGGTAAATTTTATAGATTCATACATCATTTGAAAGCTGAGTAAATAAGCTTTCCATCGTTTGTAAAATATTATGACAATATTTGGCTGAGATACAACTATTTGAAAATCTGGAATCGGAGGGTGCAAAAAATGTAAATATTGAGAAAATCGCCTTTAAAGTTGTCCAAAATGAAGTCCTTAGCACTGCATTTACTCACAATATTTTATATATATAAGGACATTTCCAAAATATTTTCATGGAACATGATCTTTATATAAAATTCTAATGATTTTTGGCATAAAAGAAAATCTATAATTTTGACCCATACAGTGTATTTTTGGCTATTGCTACAAATATACCCATGCTACAGTATATCTCATATTAAAAATCTGAATAGTTGAATCTGCCGGGCTGTGTTTCCTACCCTCCACCACCACTTTCAGAGTGTGCTTGTAGCAGCTAGGAGGCTGCTCAGGTTGCAGCAACAGTACAATTTGTCCAGTTAAAAGTTGTTCTATAACTGGTAAAAAAAACTACATAATGTTACTTTAACAGAATTCAACTATTGGTACTATTGCCTGATTTACATGTTGGGGAAATGTTCATTTTAATGCATAAATATAGGGTATTTTATAGTGAGATGTAACGTATGTCCCCAACTGGAGTTACCAGAGTGAATCTTGGTCATTTCCATAACTGTGTATTGTAGTTCCAATGAAACATGTAACATTTTTGGGTTCCAAATCATCCACATCAATGGCATCCATATACTTGTTCAGCCAAAACTTTTGTTTCCTACACTGTAAAAAATTTGCTGTAATTATGTAGCTGGTTGCCAATAACTTACTGTAGAAGATAAAGACTGAAAATGTTTCATGTTCATTTAACTTTGAACAAACTGTTGCAAGCAAATAACATAAATGGAAAATCGACAGTAAGTTACTGGCAGCTAGTTGCCAGTAATACCCAATAATACTGTACAGACATTTTTAACAGTATATAGGTATTACTGGACTTATATATAGTATATATTTAGCATATAAGGTGGTTATAACATACAAAGCATATAAAAATTATTTATATACATATTTTTCATATAACCAGGTAATTTATATGTGATATGCCAGGACCGGTTTCAATATAGTGACATACACAAAAAGTGCAAAGTTGGATCAATAAAAAAATTACTTCAAATGTTTACTTCAATTGTTAACACACACACACACCCCCCACCCCTAAATAAGTTTTATCAAGCTTTATTTTTTAGGTGTTACCAATTGAAGTATTTTTTTAAGTTGATCCAACTTTGCACTTTTTAAAGTGTATATGCCATATATGACATTTCCGTATTATTTTATTTTCTTGATTCTTTGGACCCCTCAATGCTTACGTAATAGTAAACTCAAACCAGATTCAAGGCCCCCCTGCCAAGCCCACCCATCTCTTGCTTGAATTCATGCCTTTGGCTCAACATTAAAACACGCATTCAGACATTCAAGTTTGTGTGATGCAGAACAGAAACAGCTGTTCTCGGTGCATTTGCTACAATACAAACAGTAGATGTCATATAAGCTCATGGAGCTTTCAGTTATATGTATGAACTGTCAGGAATGTGTCAGATTCAATACATTTCTGAAATAAACTGAGCGGTAAAGGAATTATTGGCCATTGGTTCTTTCAAGAGTTCAACCATTAGAGCATTAGGACATTACAGATAAATTATCACATATTTTAAAACTTTTTTTTGTCTTTATTTGGTGTGTTTTGAAGCAATGAATTTAAGTAGAGGGAATACATGAGTTTATGATAGAATTAGGGAATGAATTAGACACAGTAAAATTGTTTAAATGTTACTGTCCTGATCTGGCACTCTGCATATGCAATTAGTGATGTATATTGTATTGTATTTCAATTCGATGATGTCCATTTCTTGGGTTTGTGTTCAAAAGGCGATGACAGGGTAACAAATTAATGTCAGCATTTTTTTGAGTAAAAAAGTGACATCTCCTACTTGGGACTTTTTGTTCATTTTGATAGTCGAGACCCGAGAGAGTACTTGAAATTATGGAAATATAATGCAAACCAGATTTATATTGCACAGAGCATGTGTACTACTAACCACTGAACCACAGCTCTTCTGACCTTGTCAGGGCTTTATCTGACTTAACACTCTTTTGTACTAAAAACTGCCCTAGTTTTTAATTAAATACAAAATGGGAAAAAAGGAAATTTGGAAAAAGGAAAATCATGGTTCAACAATCATGTATATAATTATAAGTTATATAAGTGACATCTCTTCTTATTCTGTGGTGCACATCTGCATTGCAGTGCCTGCATTTGAACTTGGATAAACAGATTTTATGGAGGGATTTATAAATGTATGAAATACGTTAGAAAAGACTGAGCGCTTATAAAGAAAGTCTAAATGAGAGGAAACTAGAATGTTCTAGTTTTACTAGAAAATACTTTCAGATCTTACTCAACACATTTGTTATCGTTTGGCAATCGAGTCTTGCAGTTTTGGGGACTAAAACTGTTTTAACACAAGTGTCTGGGAAGAATATTTCAAGATCTCATAAAAAGGCAATTTAACCTAATCTTTGATCTGTCACATACAGAAGAAATGCCAAATTCTTCAGAAGGAGTTTGTAAGGCTGTTTAAATAAAAAACACATCTGGGATGATTTTTTTCTCACAAAGCAGCTACGTTTGAACCTTGTTTAACACCAACATTAGATGTGATCAGTGAAGGTCACAAAGTCATTGGCGGCTGGAAGCAGGCGGTCCTAAAATAGAATCAAAAATAAAAATAATAACAAGAAAGAAGAATAAAAAGTCATTGTGTTTTGATCTATTCTATTGCTACTTTTAACATTCTGGAAGAGAAACATAATGTGCCTCACCATCAAAAAGAGAAATGATCAGCAATGTATAAAACAAACAAAGAATGTCGACAATTCCACGAATTATTTTTTAATATCCCTCCATGTGGGTGGAGACAAATCATAAAGAAGAGTGAAAACTCTTACAGAAACTTAAACTTTCCCCCTTGCCATACACTCAACAGTGTCTGTGAGCTCCACTATTCACTTGCATTCATTTGTATAAATCACCCAGACACACCCACATTTAGTCACCAAGAGCTCCAATCTGTCACCAGAATTTACTAAATGATTGGCTACTGCAGTTTGCTACCATAGGTCGTGCTACTGTGCATCACTAAAGGTTTTTGCTACTGGGTTTCATAATATTACATTCTTTCATGAACACCACCATACAACAAAGCTGGGTTTATAACAACGTTACCGTGAACAAGGCACAGGACAAACAATTCACACAAGAAGCCAAGGAACACAAGAGACATGGATCCCAAAACTACATTATAACCTGTCATGTGGTCAGATGTCTTCTGAAGAGAACACTAGGGCATTTTAGGGTCACAAGGGTCCTTCTTGATTTAATAAGTTGTAATGCCAGTATCAAAAACCACCGTCAGAGATCCTTGTCTCAACAATAATACAATCACAACTGCTGGGTTCATTGTGGACAATCTGATGTTCTGTAACTGATGGATCACAAAGTGCTGCGAGACTTTATTAAGAATGTCTTAATTCCCCAAACTCAAACAACATTACCGCAGATGCTTGTTGGGTAAACAGCTGTTCAAATTCATTAGAAATGTTATGCCTGAGTTCGCAGGATATTCCATTTACAAAATCCGTCTTGCTTTAATTTGTCTTTTCGCAAATCTCATCCCTGCATTCTTTCCTAACATTGTACAAGGGAGGAGCTAAGGAACCAGAACGGGACATGTAAATGTAACAAGGATGCTGTTTCCCAATCCGAAGGCTGCAGCCTTCAGAGGTCGCATTTACGTTATCAAGACTGTCTTATTATTAACAATTATAAAGTTGACTATTATTCTTAGTTAATTGTTATAATATGCTTATGATTTGTGAACATAATACTCAGTTTAACTTAAATTAAACAGGCTTGATGACAGCCTGCATATGCGACCTCCGCAGACTGCAGCCTTTCGATTGAGAAGCAGCCTTAAATACATCAATGGCAGGCAATTAACACAGCAAACAGGAAGACAAGAGGCAAGTGACATAGCAAACTTCATAATAAAAGTTCTCAGTATTAAAAGATACACTGACCTCTTGTGGCCAAAATAGACATTACATTTGGAAAGACCAAAAATGCACATGATCATTTACATTTATGCATTTGCAAATACTTTTGTCCAAAGTGAATTACAGTGCATTCAAATTATACAATTATTAGTATGCGCTATTAGTATGCATACTATTTTATTAGTATGTGTGTTCCCTGCTTAAACCCATGACTTTTGATTTGCTAGTGCAATGCTCTACCAAATGAGCTACAGGAAGTGATTATTTCAACTGACTACGCCACAGAATCATACCTAAATTGACAAATTAACTGTAAATATATGCCCATTTTAATCTGCCTTTTTGTGATCAAATTGATTAACAACTTACTATCATTGCATAAAAGTAGACACATTTAGCTCTATTAAAATATCAATGAGAATAAATGCTAATATCTAATAAGTTTTGATGTTAAAGCATTATGATATGTCCCACTCTGTGCATTCTAAATAGACTGTTTACCTTGAAACTCTCTGATAGCACAATTAAACAGTTGTCACAGTTTACTGTATATCCTGTATATAACTATTTTTGACCCTTAATTTGATAAAATAATGCCAAAGAATAAAGAGCAAAGTAGCAGTCATGACTGAAAATAAATTGGTTCAAAATAAGGGGCTGTTTACCAATCGACGCATCTTAATACAAGGTAAGTCCTTTCATTTGGATTTTTGGGTCATAGTTAATGAAATGGCACCACCAAGTGGTTCTCATAAAGAGGTGTCATTCAGCTAACCACTGTGCTCTTCGGACACACACACATTAAGAACCAGAGTATGAATCTCAACAATGGTGACAAAGAAAATGTAAAACGTTCATTATTTATCCATGCCGCATACATTCCGGGAGTCCTGGATGAGATTTGTAATTTGTTGATACCCAGCATGAAGCTTTTCATTTAATTGTCACCATTGTTGAGATTCACACTCTAAATGTTTGATGTTTGTGCGTCCCAAATATACAGTGATTAATTTTGGTCTAAAGTTTCTAAAAATCCTTAATGACAAACTGCTGTGAGAGTGCTGGATCTCATTTTAATAGAAAATTAACTTGAGAGTAAATCAATGAAAATCAATTAATTATGATGATCTTTACCGTTATGTACCAACCACCACAGAAATGCATTAACTTTAACTACATTACTGTAACAAATGTGTTTTAAACACACAAAGTTAATGCAACCAGGGAAAAACTAGCAAGCAAAAGCTCACGCTTCAAGAGTCTAACTAAAACAAACACTGATCACCATACTGGTGACTTTAAATAAAACAAAGCATCAACATCTGAACCTAATATATTATAATATAATATAATAATATTAAAGTAAGTGAATTGTGTACAGCAATATTTTTACCGAACAATCAAAAGTTTTAAAATAATATAATGCAATGTATCTCTATCATTTACATAACAAGCAAAAAAGAAAATATAGAAAACAGTTGTTTTAAACATTTTGTGAACATTATAACATGACATTGTCATAACGTTGAACATTAAAACCAGAAACGTTCTTAGAACATTTAAAAAACTGGATATTTTGTGTTGGGAGAACGTTTTTGGGAATGTTAGGAACTTTCAAGGAACTAACTTTTTTTCTCTAAGCTGGGATATCTAGAAGAAAACATAATATGACATGTATAGTATAAGCTTATACAGCTTTACTTTATATGTTTCCTCCATCAAATATTAAATATATTTACAGTAAAACCTGTTGGTCTAAAGCCACAATGTAATTATAATCACTTATAAGTAGCCTTAGAAAATAAAAGACTTCACACATGTACAGTAATAAAAACATCTGGCTTACAAGGTTATCATTATTTTGATACAATGTTTGCCACCATCAATCTTTTTAGCATTTATATACCATTTAGCTGATTCTGAAAATTGTTGGACACAATTTTCTTAGCAACTCATTTTATTACTGAATTTCTAAACATACTAACAGACTCTTCCATAAAATAACACGAGTGCCATCAAATAGTCAAACTACTCATTTGCACAAAGGCCAGCTGAAATAGAACAGGCAGTTATCGCATCTCATTGGCATCCCATAGAGAGAAAACTGTGCTCCTAGGTTAACAACAATAAAGACCCAGTTTAGCATAACATGTAAACCAGTTAAGGAAGGCCAAATTACCATACAGTATTTGACATTTCTCAACTTTGTCTGTTTACATGTAACTTATCTGGCTTGAATGCATTTAAAGTCATTTAATATTAAAGCATTTGCCAAATGCATAAATGTTATCCTGCACTTAACACACTATACTTTAGACTATAAGTCTCAAACATTAATTATTAAGTATGTAAATAAGTACATGTGACACAAAATCAACATCAAAACTGGCTTTACCAGATACACATGCAGTTATACAGTAAACACATGAAATGGAGAGAAATGGGTGTTTAGAGAAAGAAACCTGACAACCGTTACGCACGTGCCACAGTTTTAAACCAGGACTAAAATAGATGCATGTGATTTTCCTCTCCATTGATTCCTTAAAGAGGTACAATAAAAACCTTCAACCTTAAAATGCAGCACACTACATTTACAGTGTGCCATGTTGTTTTTGTTGCAAGGTTTCAGGTCATATCCAGTGGGAACAACCATACTGAAAAACAGAGCTTGAATGCACTGTAAGTCACTTTGGTGTATGATCAACTCAGTATGAGAGACTGCATGGAACAGCAAACATACAACCTGCAAACATTTTGTAATACACCTAAATTGTTTAATAAAAAAGCGCTTTAAGCACCATATTGTAAGCTCATTGTATGCCATTACAACATGCAGCTCAATCTAAGGCAAAGCATTCTGGGAAAAATAATACTATGGATGTGAAAGGTGCTCCAGATCTGTTTAGGAGGGCGCTCGATGCGAAGTTTTTCACAACATGTACAGTATGTAGTCCGTAATGTGTTCTGCCCGTCGGGTTTATTATAAAAGAGACGCTTGCATTTGCCAGATGCGTAATCAGATTTTCCTGTTAAGGGAGTGTCTTGTGTGTATTTTGTAGACATGAGCGTCTCTTTTATCATAAAAGGTTTTGTGTGCAGCAGGCACTTATTTTGACAAAACACGTGATGCACATGGTTCACATGATTTTGAAAACACAAGCAACACACGACACTCCGAACACTTATTTTGAATTTGCGCCCCTCAGATGAGCACTTATGAGCCGCCACTAATGTGTTCGGAACAAAGACATTTATACACGTCTGGAACAGCATGAAGGAATGTACATGATTTTTTTATTGGACTATCCCTTTAAAGGTGCCATAGAATATATAACTGTATTTACCTAGGCATAGATGAATAATAAGAGTTTTGTACATGGTAATGACATATCGTAAGTATCAAACACGATTGTTACCTCCTTCTTATGTAAAACTTGTGCATACAAAAGATTGCTAGAAAACAGGTCAATCTCAACATAACACCGACTGTGACGTTACAATCGAGATGTACGCCCCCAACAACAAACTACACATTAAATTAAGTGCAATGTTGTTACAATGCTAAAAACAAAGTTTTGACTGCTAGTTAATACTATATGCTAGCTGAAGTTTAGGGTGAAGTTCTACTATTAACGTTACAGTTACGTTTTGCAGGTCCATACTGAAAAACACACAAACTTACCACTTAGAAACGGCCATTAACAATTTCCAAATAATTGGTTTTTCCCTTAATTTCCGGTGGTTCTTCTGATACAGGCTCAAACATAAAGTCTGTTTGCACACACACAGAGCTACTGCAAGGAGCCAATCAGAGCAGAGCTCAACATTATTATTCATGACCCTTTCAAATAAGGTAGTAATAGACCATTTATTTCTGAAAGCAAATCCTAGGGTTATAAATGGACATGTAAAACCGTCCCTGGGTAATTTTTGCACTTAATAAATCCACATACCTTCTATGCAGATATCTGTGAACAATTTAACATATTATTTCAATGCATTCTTTGGCACCTTTAAGTGCAGAATGCACCTTTAAAACTTGTACATTGCAACAATGTTAATCCTGTAATGAAATTTTGCTATCGATCAGAATCTAAATGCCACAAATAACTCTAATATCACAAACAGTCTGTACATCAAATAACTGTTATTACCAATAAATAGGGAAATGCTCTGTTGAATTAAATTATAGTTTTGTTTGGGTCTTGGGGTGAATTTAAGCACAGCACAACAACTGCATGGTTTATATAAAACAAACAAAAATCTTCATGAAGATGTTTATGTTGCTGTTTGGAAAGTATGTGAAGGTGTGACTATTTTTAATAAGGCAAAGTGACATGCAAGCTTGTTTTTCCAGGTAACTCCTAATAATCCTGATTCCACATCCTTTAATGTTTACAACAGGCAGATCAATTGCTCTTTAAATAGTGAAACAAACTAAAGACGCTGTGAACATTAAGACTGAATTCATGCTAAAAAAAAAAAAAAAACTCATACACTCTAAAAAAACAAACGGTGCTATATAGCACCAAAACAATTGCTTTGGATCGTAACGATAGAAGAACCATTTTAGTGCCATATAGCACCGGTGAAGAACCAGTGAAGCACCAGTGAAGCACCAGTGAAGCACCAGTGTAGAACCATATAGGGGCCATATAGCACCACATATGGTTCTACATAGCACTATATGGTTCTACACAGGTGCTTCACTGGTGCTTCACTGGTGCTTCACTGGTTCTTCACCAGTGCTATATGGCACTAAAAATGGTTCTTCTATCGTTACGATCCAAAGCAACTGTTTTGGTGCTATATAGCACCGTTTGTTTTTTAGAGTGTAACAGAGAAAAGCATAACAGTTTTCATATATAAGCTTCACAATATGTGCCAACTCCAAGACATTATAATAGTTAGCTATCAACAACACCTGGCAGAATCACTAAGAAAGAAGCTAAACTAATATTCACCACCACTAGTATTCTCATTTTTTAGGATTACCATGAGATTTGTCACCTAAAACCTGTAATACACAGATTATTTATGACTGTGCTCATATTGTGCCTCAAAATTGCTAATAAATCAACGTGCATTAAATTTGATTCTTTTGACTGATATCACCTGTAGCTTTTGGTATCCTGCTACATTTTGATAAAATATTATATCACCATAATAAGTTATGGCAAACAACTTAACAAGACGTCGTTTCTATTATGCATAAGCTTAAAACTTTCTTAGAAAAAAGCTATTTAAAATTTATTAAGAGGTGCAAAGCATAAAATTCATGACAATCAGACAGCTGATTAATATGTATGGTTTGTTTGTTTGTTTGCTTGCTTGGCTTACCGTGTAAAGGCCAATCCTACACAACGCTATTGAGAGCTGAATGTGTTCAGACATCGTCCCCAGCAACAGCGTTACCCCAGACAACAAATAAGCCCGAAGCCTGAAACACAGTCACTCAGTAAGAGTGTCCAGATAAACCGTTTCAAAGATGCACTGTGTTTTGAAGCGCCACTGACACGAACAAGAAGCAATGGTCCTTCTGTAGAAAAGAGGAAACATCATTCCCCATTCATAAACAAAAGCTAGAGGTAGGTTAACAAGTAAGTGAGGGAGAGGGGGAGAGAGAGAGAGAGAGAGAGAGAGAGAGAGAGAGAGAGAGAGAGAGAGAGGTGATTAGTACGCGCTGCCTCAAGAGATTATCAGATCAGTGATTCTGTACTACAAAATAAACAGCTAATTGGATCATTCTCTTTTACACTTGCATATTAAGAATAAAATAAAACAAAAAACATTATAGATACTGTAAAAAAGAATAATTTTACAATTTAATATAAACTAGAGTCCAAATTTACTGCAAGTTACTGGTTTTCATTGAGTATGGGTTTTTTATTATTTCTGAGTAATTGAAAAAATTAGAGTAAAAGTTTGTTACTTGTCATTGCCCATTAGCCTAGCTCTA
The DNA here is from genome assembly GCF_030506205.2 of Paramisgurnus dabryanus. NCBI lineage: Eukaryota > Metazoa > Chordata > Actinopteri > Cypriniformes > Cobitidae > Paramisgurnus > Paramisgurnus dabryanus. The sequence goes on from NC_133341.1 coordinate 12,348,352, forward strand.
GGTAATATTGTTCCTTACAATTTACTGTTTGTGTCTTTCTTCTGCACATTTCACAAAAAAAATCTAGCCTATAGAAAGAATTCATCATTGTAGGCTTTAAAAGGGACATTAATTTATCCTGAACATAAACCATACAACATATAGATATAAGTAACACACAATAAAGACCATATGTTCCCACTTAATTATTACGAATTATGAGACCACAGTAAATTGTACAAACACTAGCTATTCAGTTCTATCCTCAATCCTGTACACTAAGCTAACATCCACTAGGTGGCAGCAAAATCCATCCTACCTGATTATACTTTCATACTTTTTAAGGTACCCCCTTAAAATGCATTTATTATTAATTCAATAAGGAGAAAGTTATGTAACTTCTTAAGTGGATTATAATCATTTCTAATCCTATTTCCAACATGATGTATTTCTGCACAGCTGTCTACTGCAATATAACACAGGCCTCATAGGGGGACCTACACTGGGCATTACTCCAGCCATTCTTAAATGAGTTCAAATACAGCATATAGGGAAACAAAATTTGTATGTGTCGAATACTTTAGATTGTATTCATTAAAAGACAACCTTTTTAATTTATTCCTTCCACATTCCTGTAAAAACCCATGCATGCAATTTATATTTAGACTTCCGGGAAAAAAAACAGCAAGTGGCAGGCTATGCGAATGGCATCCCTTCATGCCCCCCCCCCCCCAAAGAAAATGTATGACATAAAACATTCCAAAACTTAAAACTTGAATTAAACAAAACATATTTAATTATAAAATGTATTGCTGTTTGTTAGTAGACTTATTTTTCTGAGGTTTAATTACACAATTTATGATAAATTAATGTATTTTATAAAATGTCATAAAACTGGGGCCCCCCTGGCACCATCTCAGGGCCCCCAGTTTGAGAACCACTGCACTCAAGTATTTATATTAGATGTTTGTGTGTGGTTTAAAAAAGAGCATGTTCATATTTTCCTAGTATGGGGTGGTTTCCCTGACAGGGTTTAGATTAATCCAGGACTAGGCCTTAGTTATTTTAGGACAAGCAAGTCGTTTTTACAAAAAACAATATTGGTTTAGATATTTCAGTACAAGGTGTTTTCCCTATAAGGTAAATAATTTTGTTTATGTGCTATTTGGCAGTCATGAAAACACACATCCATGTTGAATACAAGCGATGACATATATGAGAATATAATGAGGAGTTATCTTCATATAGTCTAAAAATAGTTCATCCTTTTACACGTCCCCCACCCCGAAACATAAACCGAGTGCAGTCTTTTATTAGCTCTAGTTGGTGTTAGTGTCTTCAACACTGAACAAGCAAAGGGTGTCTCAGCCCTCGGTATCATGGCAGGAGAGGGAGTCACTATTTCCCATTGGGTCTCATGTCCGGTGCGCTACCAGGAGCACTTTAAAACCAGGAACCTTCACGAATGCACCACAGATCATCGACTGTTTGCCCTGCCAGGACCCGAATGCCCTCCAGTTAGGGTGGACACTGGAGTGGTACAAGCAGACAGTGAGGACCAAGACTCAGGACAGCCGCTGTTTCAAGTCCTGCTGGACGTGACTCAGTTTAAACCAGAGGATATCCTTATACAAGTGTTTGAAGGGTGGCTGATCATCCGAGGTCGACATGGTGAGAGGATGGATGAGCATGGGTTTGTGTCGCGGGGTTTCACCAGACAGTATCAGCTGCCTGACTGCCAGCTCCAGGCACGAGACCTGAAAGCCATACTGTGTCATGATGGGATCCTAGTAGTGGAGACCAAAGACAGATGGTGGTCAGCGTGTGATTAATACAACAATCATAGGAGCAAAACTTAGTTTTTCAAGTTGTATTACCTTACTGTGCTCATTTCTCTGAATGTTTAACAACATCAGTTCTGACTTGAACGCATAATGCTTAGCAGCAACAATGTAAATAAGTTATAAAATAAATACTGCCAAAACAAACATTTCTCCTGTTTATATTTGACAAAATGATCTTGTTGTAACACAATATGCTAATTAAAATTTTTACATAGGCCTGTTTCATTGCAGGAATGTGATATTGTTAAAATGCTGTTCATTTCTTACAGTGACTCTCTATTCAATGGCACAATTTTAAGTGTAGTGCAACTGTCTACACATTCTAAATAATCATGATTAAAGTAAAGATTCATAAGACCTGTATAAACATACATTTTATCTTTAAATAAAAAACATATTTATCTTAGATACTTACATAATATTTCTCCAGCTGTGAATTGTGGAGTAGGAGCATCCCACGTAAACTTAATCATTATTTTACTATAGTTAAAGTATAGTAATTATATTTTTTGGCTGATTACTTTTGTAATGCAATATTTTCAATTTCAGTGGTTACTGTTCCTATAGTAAGACAACGGTTTTTACTACATATATTATAGTTAACCTATGGTTCCTGTAGTGAGACAATGATAAAATGTTGGTTATGTGGTTTTACTATAAATAGCTAGACAATGCTCATCGGTGAACCATGGTTAATTTAAGTAAGGACAAATCGTATTGTTTATGTGATATTGTATTTGATTTTATCACACGAATAAATAAATTAGAAAGACCACATTAAAACACGAAGTTACTTTTGATAAGAGACAGTTCCACATCATCAGCCTGTTACATTTGATTGGTGCTGCCTGCCTGGTTAGCTCCGCCTCCGAGCTGACGCGCTGTTTGTGCTCGCGCTGTTTGCTGTGTGTGTGCTCGCGTTGTTCAGTGTTCACTGCGGTCGGCGCGTGACGGCGCACAGCAACGGGGCACAGTAAGGTAAACTGTCCAGAAGGAGAAATGACTTTTGCTTTGCTCAGTGTGAATTTTGATATTTAACTCGAATTCTTTATTAGAGCATCACATACTTTAGTTTAGAGAGCAATCTGGATATTGAGGATTTGTACCCTGCCTTGCGCAAACGCGTGAGTTGTTGTCATTAACGCAGGTCAGTCAGTTAGTCAGTCAGTGAGTTTTGGTTCGAGTAAGCTTGCTGATACGCTACACGGCTTCATACGGTTTTAAACGAGCAACTTCATCGCAGCTTGGATATATTTGTGTGTCATGGCTCTGCGGGCGAGAGCTCTTTATGACTTTAATTCAGAAAACACAGGGGAAATAACATTAAAGGAGAATGAGATTGTCAATATATACAGCGAGCAGGACATTGAGGGTTGGCTGGAGGGGATGAACAGCAGAGGGGAGAGAGGACTCTTCCCCGCATCATACGTGGAGATCTTGAGGAATGACAACGTATCGTCTTTGAACAACAACAGCTCTCGATATTCCAATGTTCCGACCGTTGGGTTTGATTCCTCCTATAATGTTCAAAACATAGATATCAGCAACCCACCACCATCCACCTTTGCACCCTGCCCAGCACTACCTCAACATCATATAGGTACCCCAGCGAGTGATGATGACTGGGACGACGAGTGGGACGATCACTTATCTGTGACCGATGAGCCACGAGGTGGTGGTGGAGCTTACCAGAATTATGAAGGAAACGGACCTCATACCTACAGTATCTCCACAACCTCGATGCCCAGAGGTGCACAGCACGCCAAGAGTTCAGCCACAGTCAGCAAAAATCTGAACCGGTTCTCGACTTTTGTGAAGTCGGGAGGTGAGGCTTTTGTACTTGGGGAAGCATCTGGTTTTGTGAAGGATGGAGATAAAATTTGTGTTGTGATGGGGCAGTACGGACCGGAATGGCAAGAAAACCCTTACCCTTTTAGTTGCACCATCGATGACCCAACTAAACAGACCAAATTTAAAGGCATGAAAAGTTACATCTCATATAAACTCTCGCCGACCCACACTCAGAACCAGGTTAATAGAAGATATAAGCATTTTGATTGGCTGTATGCCCGGTTGGTGGAGAAATTCCCTGTCATCTCTGTGCCGCACATCCCAGAAAAACAAGCCACGGGTCGTTTCGAAGAAGACTTTATCTCCAAGAGGAAAAGAGGGTTGATATGGTGGATGAACCATATGACCAGCCACCCGGTGCTCGCCAGGTGTGATGTTTTTCAGCACTTCCTTACCTGCCCCAGCACGGATGAAAAGATTTGGAAGCAAGGAAAGCGGAAAGCTGAGAAGGACGAGATGGTCGGTGCCAATTTTTTCCTCACCATCAGCACCCCGCCAGCCCCATTGGATTTGCAGGAAGTCGAAAGCAAAACTGACGGATTCAAGGCCTTTACCAAAAAAATGGACGATAGCGTGATACAAGTAAATGCCACGCTTAGTGAGTTTGCAAGAAAACAGATAGCCGGCTTCAAGAAAGAATATCAGAAAGTCGGACAGTCGTTTAAGTATCTAAGTCAGGCGTTTGAGATGGACCAACAGCCGTACTCGGTTGCTTTAAACCAAGCAATTGCATACACGGGAGAGGCATATGAAGCTATTGGAGACTACTTTGTGGAGCAACCTAAACAAGATCTGGACCCTGTGATGGATTTGTTAGCACTGTACCAAGGACACCTTGCAAACTACCCAGACATCATCCATGTACAAAAAGGTAATTATTTACTCAGGTGTTCATATTGTCATCATCATCTCTCAGTTGTAAATGTTTGTGTAGTTGGAAGTGCATTGGCTTAGCTGCACAAAGGTCATAGGTTTGATTCACAGGGAGGGAACACATGCTGATAAAATGTATGGTAATTTAGGTTGAAGTGGATCTCAATATCAAAATGCATTGCTTCTTTAGGTGCTTCTTTATTTTATTGGGTTTGTAACAGGATGCTTGCTTGCTTGCATGAAAACTAGTAACTTTAAGCGACTCATCTTCACTAAAGTGAGGAATTTGCTTCACTTGAGTGATATGTTGCAGCTGATGAGCTCACTGGTTCTGCTGGTTTCAACTGACTGCTGAGTCACATGGGGTGAGCTGTTGCTGACGTGTTGTGTGTTTTTCCAAGTGGTTGGTCAACAACCCACAATGATGATAAAGACTGAAACTATTGACGTAGTGCACTGTTCAGGGTACATTGCCAGGACGGTTTTAGCACACCTACACTCATTTAGTCAATAGCATTGATTTAAAGATGGTTATTTTTATCACATACCTTAATAATATTCTTATCTCATACAGGGTGATAGTGTCGTTAATTATATATATAAAAAATATTGTTAATCTCAAATAGTGTAGGCCTACTCATGAAAAGCTTATTTATAATTTATTTCATGCTCTTAAAGGATCAAGAATGCAAAGAAGACCCTCAAAGCATGCTGGAAATGAAGTCAGTCATACTCAGCACTTAAATGTGTATGGTGGTTACACGGCCCACATTAACAGGAAGCTGTTTTAAGATTTTAGTGATACAGATTAAAGTTCATCGATGATCATGCAGAAAGCATTTTTAAAACTTCCTTTTTGTGGAAAAAAGGAGGTGTTTATAATTTTTAAGATGCTTAAATAGCTGGTAATATAGGTCTTTGTCACTTTACATAAATTGTTAAAGGAAAACACCACAGTTTTTCAATGTTTTACTATGTTCTTACTTCAACTTAGACAAATTAATTTATCCCTATCTTTTTTCAATGCGTACACGTAATCTTTGGACAGCGCGTCGTGAATGTGTTAGCGTTTAGCCTAGCCCCATTCATTCCTTAGGATCCAAACAGGGATGAATTTAGAAGCCATCAAACACTTCCATGTTTTTCCTATGTAAAGACTGTTATAAGTAGTTACACGTAGGGATGCACCGATCCAATATTTTGGGTCGTATCTGGGCCGTTCCGGGCTTTTTTGCTGGATCGGATATCGGACAAACAAGACCTATCCAATTCCGATACGTTGCGTTACCCGTGGCTGTTACTGTTATTTTGTAAGCTATATTCAAAGTCATCTTAATACACTCGATAGCTTTGTGTGAAGGAACAAACACACATTTAAAGATATTTAAGTTCACGGAAACACTGTAACTTACTTGCAACTGGGTTTATCCACTGGTGAAGTGGACGGATGCAACGCGTCATTCACACATGCACACACAAAATAACTGTAAGCTATTTTAAAGATCTGATTGTATAAAGTACCAGTAAGCTGTTGGATGTGCTGAGCACATAACACATCTATTCCTTTTTTGTGTTTTAACAGTTATAACTTAACCATTGCGGTGCAAGGATTCTCATGCGAGTATGATTCAAGTGTATCAGTTCTGCGCCCAGGAAGCCCATTAACGTGGTGTAGCCTACAGGATGATTTAGGCGCATCAATTTTGCACCTGGAATGTGCATAAATGGTCCAGTTAAGCGCATATTTCCCAAAATAACCGCCTGCGCACTAAAGCTTTTTAACTGTGACAGGTTTGCACAATTATGGAAAATATATTTAGCATACTTATTTGATTAAACATACCTATTACACGTTCTCCTAAACACTGCCATGATTAATAACTGCTAATGTTCTTGTAACTTGTAAATCATTTTAAATTATTGGTTTTTAAATTAAAAATTAGGGCTTTCTGCTACATCTAGTGTATATACACATTTAACATTTTGTGTGTGCGTGTGTAAATTGAAATTGTTCAAGAAAAATATACTATCGATCGACAGGTATCGGTATTGGCCGATACTCACATTTTCTGGAATCGTATAGGAAATGAAAAAGTGGTATCGGAGCATCCCTAATAACACGACACATTCACAACGCGCTGTACAAAGATTTAGTGTATGCATTAAAAAAGAAAGGTTTGTATAAAATTTGCCTAAGTTGAGTTAAGAACATGATAAAATATTGAAAAACGGTGGCGTTTCCTTTAATCACAAGGGAAATGAATCAGGAAATAGAAAGGAAATACATTTTTACACAAGTAGTTACATGAGTAAGTATGGTGGCATAAAAAAAACGTGGCAAGTTTTTTTTAAGCAGATAGAAAATGAGAACTATATTGTATGGTGGAAGAGCACTTAGTTTGCAGCACTTTGACCTCGGCGCACAGTAACATAACTTAAGTGATGATGTTACTGCACCAGAGGTTGTAAACTAAGTGCTCTTCCGCCATACAATATAGTTCTCACTTTTTATAAAATCGCCATGTTTTGTTTTTTGTGCCACCATACAAACTCGTTTAATTCATGTAACAGTCTTTAAATTGGGAAAACATGGAAGTGTTTGGTGGCTTCTAAATTCATTCCTGTTTGGATCCTAAGGAATGAATGGGGCTAGGCTAAATGCTAAGACATTCACGCGGCGCTGTACAAAGATTAAGTGCACGCATTGAAAAAAGATAGATATGTATTAATTTGTCTAAGTTGAGGTAGGAACATAGTAAAATATTGAAAAAGGGTGGTGTATAACTTAAGATGTTTGGTTTAGACTGCTTGACAAGACTGATGTTTCAGTTCTTTCTCTTTAAATTCTTCCTGTGCCCAGTACTCTATATTTGACTTGTTTTTAAATTAAGTTAAAACCATTTTAGTCATAAGAACTATTTGTACTAAACTTCCTCATTTTCACCTTGCTAAAAATTCACATTTTCTTCAAGTCTTCTATGCTCGTTTTGCTTGAGGTCTTTGTGATGCCTACTTTAAGGTTGCTGCTTTTATGAGGTTTCTTTCTTGTTTCAATGATTTTGTCTCGACATACAGGCACCACCTAATTTTACAAGCTGTTTAGTCTGCACTGATGTGGCTGTGCATAACCACAACACGAGCAAATATGGCACTTTGTATACGCTCAATAAGGTCGTAAAGTCTAGGCAAAATATAAATGTGAAAAAAGTGATTTTACGGAAGATTGAACCAAGAGTCTTGGTTTCAGCTGGATTCATGTTTATGGGAGTTAAATGTGTAAAACAGAAGTGTAATGAAGTAGAAGCTGGTGCAAAATAGACCACTGTCACTCTATTGTGGGTGCACAATGCTTTGGAAAACCAAAAATGCTGTGTCGTACATACAGCAGAGCGGCCTGAACTGACACTGTTGTTCACGGTCTAACACTGAGGTCATCTGCATCTCACTGAAAATTTCATACATGGGTTGCCCTTATAGTATTTTCACCATACACTGTAAGATTAGGAATGAAGTAACATCCTTGCGATGTCTAAACAATGCTACGAGGTGTTTTAACGTGGCTGCATAGCTGCTTTATTGGCACCCACAACTTCAGTTAAGATGGAGAAATGGTGTTGCTAAACAAAGGAAACCAAACCACAGAGAATCTGTCATACAGACCTTGAGCTGTGAGTCATAAAAGCAGCTTTTTTCTTACACCTGAGTGCAAAAGATAGATTTTTTGACCGAGGCTAATAGCAGAGTATTGATATTTAAAACACACAAACACCTTCAAAGTGAAAACCATTTCCTCATCTCCCCAATACACTAATTTATCTGTCTTGTAGATGAAACATTATTTAAGTTAGATTCTGATCACCTTATTTTTAAATTTGTAATATTCTATTCATTCTGCAGTGCCAAGCACATAAAAAAATACAGTGTGACCAACTAGACCTCAATACAGGTTCATGCTGCATTTACTTTACTTGTAGAGCCCAGCGTAATTCATTTGCAATAGTTTGTCCCTCTTAATGTTCCTCCTTTTTTGAATGATTGAATTTCAAGGCCATGCAATGTCCTGAAGGAAAGAAGAACGGTCTCCCGTCAAATAAAATGCACATGAGCACAACATGTATTGATTTGTGTCACTATAGAAAGTCCATTAGAAGTGGAAGTTAAGATAGAGAGCCATTATTGAACACTATTGATGGCGTTAATGTGGGCTTTTTTCCTTTAGTTCTCTGATATTCAGCTGGAACATGCTATATGTGGGGTGTTTTTGACTATGAGTGGAAATTGTGACTCAGATCTGATCTGGTCATTAAAATGGGGGAAGTTAGCATTATGCATAGACCCTTAACCACCTATAAAGTCATTGGTTAAAGCATATTCTGTTTGACACATTTAAACACAGTGTTCAGTGTTGTAGCATCATATCTTTTTATAGTGGATGGAAGTTGTATAAACTTAAATATATAAATAAAATGTATGAAGACCTTGTGTAAAATGTTTAAAGAATTAGTAGCGGACCCCCACTAGCAGAATAAATGGTCAAAAAATTATCCAAGTTGTCACTGATGCAGTACCCCTTTTAAAGGTCTTTATGTACTGTACTATATCATTTAGGTATATGGTGGCAAATATGTACCTATTAGGTACTGATGTTTTTAGTTGCAAATGTGTACTTTTTGAAAGGGTACTGCCCCAGTGACCTCTAGGGACCATTTTAACTTACTATTTTACATTTTGACTACCATTTAACTTATCAGATTAAGTTAAGCAATTTTCACCTTTTTTTTGTGAGCTGTAACATAGAAAAACAAGCTGAATTGCTTAACCTAATTTGAGTGTAGTCAAAATCTTAAATGGTACGTAAAAATAAGAGCCAATTTGATTAAACATAAAAAAATTTTTTTACAGTTCACTTGACAGTGGCTTCTGTCACAGCAATTTCTGTAAATGATCATAAATTTACCAGTATGACTTTATCATTTAATACAAAATGCTATCTGAATGCTCTTTATACAATGTTAAGTCTTTTTACCAGTAAGGTAAATTTATACATTAGTACCAAAATACCTGTAAACTTTGTCAGAAAGACACAGTTTTCTCTACAGAAACTGCAGCGTGGTGAGGTCAGTGTTGTGTTGTAAACAATGGCGGGTTATGACTCACTAACAGAATATCTGCGGTCCGTATTTTTGTTCATTTTCCTTCTGTGGCAAACGCAGTTTCTCTTTAATCTTGACCAAATAACGTTGTATTAGATCAGTGGTTCTCAAACTTTTTCAGCGTGCGGCCCCCTTTGTGTATGGTGCATTCCTTCGTGGCCCCCCCCCAAAGAAACTTTATGACAAAAAAGTTTAAAACTTCACATTTTAATTAAACAAAACATTAAATTATACAAAGAAGTGCATCCTTATTTTTTTAGGTTTAATTTCACAGAATTCATGATAAATTAATGTATTTTATAAAATGTCATAGAAACTGGGGCCCCCCTGGCACCATATCGCGGCCCCCCTGGGGGCCCCGGACCCCAGTTTGAGAACCACTGTATTAGATAACTTCAAACTGAACTTAACTGCATGGAAAAGAGTCGCTACCTGCGTCTTAAACATTAGACTGTATGGGCCAGATTTACTAAGCGCTTGCGCCAGCGTAAACCATCATTTTGGCGGTAAATAGCGATGTCGGAATTTACTAAAGACGCGCAGTGGATCATTAGCGCTGAAAAGGTGTGGTCTAGTTCTTTTTGCGACTGACCTGATTGCATATGCATTTCTAGGAGTTTCCCTTTCAGACGCAAACATTTTGGGAGGAGACTATTTAAATGATTCACGCAACGCGATTTACTAATGTTTGCGCATGTGTTATGTATGGCATTTGCGCGACTATTTAACGCCGAAAAAAAGCATGTCTTAAATCATTTTGCGCTCGAAATGGCTGCAATTGTTGTTGCTAGGAGGAGACATCGCAGAAATCAGAGACTGCATGGTAGAAGGGAGAGGATTTTTTCCACACGTATCAATTTATTTGGAATGCCAGAACAACAAATTATCCAAAAATTTCGTTTGCCAAGCCATGTTATTCTAAATTTGCTGGAAGAAATACAAGACGATCTGGAGCCCTCAACTAGAAGGAGTCACGCAATCCCAGGTGTTTCAAAACTTCTTGCAACACTTCATTTTTTGTCCTCCGGTTCTTTTCAGTCTACTGTGGCTACGTTAGCTGGAATTTCACAATCCGCATTTTCACCTGCGTTGTCCGTGGTGCTGAAGTCCTCTAAAGGCGTCAGGGGCATTTCCTCAATAGGACCACCACCGGTCTTCTTCACTGCTGCTTTATTAAAAGCGACCTTTTCTTTTGTACGTCTCCTTAGGTCATGCCATCTTTTCTTAATTTCATCAGCGGAACGCGATTTACCCCCTATTGCATTTACCTTTTTCGCAATACAGTTCCAAATGTCCTTTTTGCGAGCAGTTTGGACATTGCGATTTTGAAGCATTTTACTATAATTACTACACTCCTCTACTAACACATCCAGTTCTTGGGCAGAAAACTTCTCCCTCCGCTGCCTCTCCTTGGTCTTTTCCGCCATCATTTTACCAGATAAGTTCACGCGCCTCTCTGCCTTTATTTATCGGCCTGTATATCACATGCACCTGCAGGAGCATCATCTCTGCTTATTTGCAACCATGCGCTAATTTGCGCTGCTCTTAGTAGATTGGTTGGTCATTATGGAAATCAGCTGTTGTGCCTGTGTTATTTAATTAGCGCTTTTTTAGTAAATAACCCGCAGATATCACCACTCCCATCAGCGCATTTTTGGAATTGCGCTCATGCGCTAATTTGCCCTGTTTAGTAAATCTGGCCCTATGTCTAAATAATAGACTGTAAAAAAATATGGACGTCACGTAGTGTCCGTGATGTTACCCATTGGTTTGTGAAGAGCTCAAAGTAAGCGGTGTCTGCTGTCGCCATCTTTGCAGCGCGTCACCGCACATCAGTTGTGGATGGGAAAATGGGAAAAGAGGCGGGACGAGGGTGAAGCTGAGGTGGCTGGTTGCTAAAACCATGCCAGCCTAGCTCGATTCTAGTGACAGCACTGGCAGTTCACCCGTCACTCAAGTGGCCACTTTAAAGGGATGAGTTACAAAAAATTCACCCACTTACAATTGTCATGAAGGGGCAAAATTAGCTATATAGACCAAAAACACTTTTTGTACCAGGCTGTAAACCATAGACTGTAAAAAAAAGATGGATGACGCCTGTTCGGCACGCTTGCTGTAAACATATTTTTTTCTACTGTAAAGTTGGGCATTTTAACATGGGGGTCTATAGACCCTTTTACTGTTTGTTCACAATGATGGCGTGGCAGCGTATCCGCGCGCATATTGGCAACAGAAGTACGGCAAGAATCAGCAGTAAAGCAACACAGATAGAGAAAGTGAACTTTTTCAACACAGCTAGCAGATCCATGTACTATAGTGGAGTGGATAGAAGACGTTAGCAAATGGCCAAATATAATGTGGCCAGATACATATATACGTATATTAGTATATTATATTAGTGCAACCAAACGCAACAACCAGACGTTTTGTTGCTGGGAAACCGTTTTGATAAACTTTCTTAAAGGTGACATAGAATGATTGAACGGAGTATTTATCCTTGTTCTGTGATGTGAAATGTAGACAAAAAAAAATTGTTTGGGTCTGTAATGCCTTAGAAGCTTCCTTAAAACCTCTCTCAGATAGCTCTATTAGGGTGGGGGATTTTAAACAAGGAGTTTTGCACCTATTTGGCTCCCCCTACTGGCTTAACTTGCAATCTCATTACTGATTGGCTGACTTTGCTGCCACTCAAAAAATGTAGCCAATTATTTTAAAGTGGAGGGGCAGTTAGACGCCTGTGATGTCATAAGCATCAGTTTTTCAGATTGGGCCGTTTTCTGGCTGACATTTCCAAAATAGGAATTTCTATGAGACTGAGATGTTTAGCATGTCTAGCACTTTTTGTATGTTTGTGAATGTGGGTAGACTACTATTATTCAACAAAGACAAGGTAAAAATGGTTTTCCGTTCTCTGTCCCCTTTAACAGTATCTTAACACATTAAAACCAATGGGGAACAACACCACTTCTGTTGCCAAAATGTGCACGCAGGCTATTTGATCACGTGGGCTGTAAAAGGGTCTATGGGAATTGACTCCCTTTTGGAGCCAGCCTCTAGCAGCCAGTCAATGAATTGCAGTTTAAGTCACTTCCGTATTGGCTTCATAAGAAAGATCAGAAGGTTGCCCCTCGGTCTAAACGCAAGGCTTCATAGAAGAGATTTGGACGTTTTAGCACTTTACATGTGTTCGACATCAAACAGCATGAGGAGAGAAACATCCATAAACAGTGCGGGAGGTAAAAGCATCATCTGTTGTTGTTTTTTTTTGTATGTTATGTTTTGCCTAAAGCTGTCAGCGCATTCTGACCTCATCCATTTTCATAATGGTAATCCTATGTTCTGTTCACAAATAGCATCGTACCAGAATCTTACTGGTAAATTGGCTGTTCACACATGATCTCTTTACTGCAATGTACCAGTAAAGACTGTATGTGTGATAGCAGGTAATCATTTACATCCTTTCCAGAAAATGGAAGACTGAACTATAGGGCAAAGCGTCACACCTGTTCATACCGTATGATTTAGAGAAGTGAATTTGTAATGCGACTTCCGAAAATATTTGTTATTTTATTTGAATTGTTATCAAATGCCATTTTATGTAACAATGGAGGAAATGATGTAAACCACTGTTGCAGAAATCACCATTCACATGTTTATTAGTCATCACCCTTTCTGCATACTTGCTTTAAACTGCTTTAAACAAGTTTTGATATGACACCAGAAGACTTGGAATATAATCACATGGACATTCATGCTATTTTCATGTGATACTCAGTCAATTCAAAAAGTTTCAATTAAGAACTGACATTTTTATATCCAATGAAATGTATAGTTTATACTTTTTTATTTCTAATTTTTTTAACTGTTGTTTATCAGGAAGACTGTTTAGTCATGCACTGTAAAAAGTTAAAAGTTAGATCAACTTAAAAAAAACTTCAATTGGTAACACCTAAAATTTGTTTTAACTTAAATATTTCTCCTAAAGTGAATTTTAAAATTGAAGGATTTGAAATTGAAGTAATTTTTTTACAGTGTAGGATCTAACCACCATGTTGCCAAGATGCTGGTTCTTCTATACTGATCAATAAAATTATGTTGTCTCATTTGAGCAAATGTGTTGTAATTCACAGCTTATTACTTTTTTAATATCCAACTTAATTCCCCTGAATGTAATGATGCGGCTCTAAAACTAATTAGATTTTTTATAACCTTTGCTTTGGTTCTTGATCTTCATTTGTCTTCTTATTTGTTTGAAAATAGTCAGAGTGCTTTTTTGTCAGGCAGGAATATAACCAGACATCTGGGTTTTTATTAGGTCGATGTCACCCAAGAGCAGGTGTGTGTGTCTAGTGCATGCAAAAATGCAAGGGGGAGTCAATCTAAGTTGCAGGCAGACAGCAGAACTGTGTTGTGTAATAGCGCAGTACGTAATAAAGAGGTCCGCAGGCGCACGCATTATTGCTGCTTAGTGGATCGTTCCTCTCTGACCGTTTTCATTAGTTTTGGGCGGCAGACCTTTCTCAAGCCTAAATGGTTTTATGTTTTATTAGCCTTTTCTTTCTTCTGGAATGTCATATAAGGCTTGGCAATAACATTTACTTGTTTCTCATATTTTCCTTTAGTGTTTCATGAAATAAAGTATCATGGGTTTATTATGATGAGTAAACTTTTTTTTGTTAAAGGGACACTCCACTTCTTTTGAAAATATGCTCATTTTCCAGCTCCCCTAGAGTTAAATATTTGATTCTTAACGTATTGGAATCCATTTAGCCAATCTTCGGGTCTGACACTTCCACTTTTAGCATAGCTTAGCATAATCAATTGAATCTGATTAGACCATTAGCATTGCGCTAAATATGACACACATGGCTATGAACTATACTCTCATTTTGGCGTAATAATCAAGGACTTTGCTGCTTTAACATGGCTTCAGGAAGTGCAATGATATTACGCAGTGCCCGAAAATAGTAGCCTGGTAATACCATCCTCTGCTATTTTGCTTCGCTTCATAGACAGAGTCTGGCTGGGCATAATTGACAATCGTTTTCCTTCTCGTGAGAGGGGCTTGTCTGAAGTTTAAAATCATTGGTCTAAAAGTAAGCCAATCACATAACGTTTGGACATGATGTGCGTTATGCGCCGACTCAGCCGCATCGAATTTCTGCAGTAAAACACACGTATGATGTGAAAACAAACCCATCGAGCGAAATACCGGAGTTAACATGGTTATGAACGACTTTTGCAGATTATGTAAAGTAAATCGGGCCAGAGCTAGAACACGATCCTTACGGTGTCTTTCCACTCACGTCTAAGTGGAGGAACGCCCCTCTCTCCGCTCAAACTCTTCCACCAGACAGCCATAACCATATGTAAATTAAATCTTCCCACCTTATTTTCTGTTTAATCAGGAACGTCACCAAAGAATGTTTGCCCACGCGTCCTCCACCATTAACTGTGAACAACGAAATTCCCTTCCATGATTTCTCAATCGTTGTGCACGTCAAGCTGTGCTGCACACAGTTTCTCGCTGACGATCGGTAATAGTTGATAAATTAAACTTTTACCAAAACCTGTCTGGAGTAGGGCAACAACATAATATCCATTCAAAATGTTTAACAAACACTCCTTTTGTTCGGGTTTAAGTTGGCAAGTGCCGGTATTCCACAACAGAGCAAATAGCTTCTGTGCCTCCATGTCCACAAACAACAACCGTACATTCGCGCTTAACATCTATGTCACGGCTCTCAGCCCGCCCTCTGTTTGTTGATTGGACCGGCGTTTTGAGACCGGAGGAAAACGGTTAGAATAGGAGGTATCTCAGACTGAGTACAGAAGCATAATGAAATTTAGCGGAAGTACAAAGTCTGACGTAGTCAGGCTACGAAAATAGTCCCCTGCTATTGAAAAAAGCACGGCTATCTGCATAATATCACTGCGCCTCCTGCAGCCAATTACGGCAGCAAATTCCTTGATTATTACGCCAGAATGAGAGAATAGTTCATAGCCATATCTGCCTACAAAATTGCAACTTTTAATTTTCTGTCGGTCTTAGTACACGATGTAACTACAGAAAAGTCAAGTTTTAAATAGGAAAAATATCGAAACTCTTTGGTTATTTTTATGCGCGATGCTAAAGGTCTAATCAGATTCAATTGATTATGCTAAGCTATACTAAAATTGTTAGCGCCAGACCCGGAGATCAGCTGAATGGATTCCAAAACTGTAAAAATCAAATGTTTAACTCTAGGGGAGCTGGAAAATGAGCATATTTTCAAAAAAAAGTTGAGTGTCTCTTTAACTAACCTTTACTGTTTATTTAAAATAGACATGTCTTCTATATTTAGTCTCTGCTATTATTATGCATGCCCCTTCAGTAATCTTAAAGAGGTTTGATAAGTTAAAGCCACTCTAGATATCCAGCTATATGGACATTATCCTCAAATTCCTAACATTGTTTGTGAGTTAGAGCGTTTCCATTAAACCACTGCAACTATTGTGTCTGATGTGTCTTTCATCTCTTTGACCTTTCACATTGGCTTTCTTAAAAATACTCTGATTCACCAATGTCTGTTTTAGTTTGACTCAGAGTTTATGTGAGTTTGCATGCTTAACTCAGCTAGTGGGATCTGAGTTACTCTCGAGCAAAGGCTTCTCTTGCCGACAGGCAGAATATGCAGAGATTTGGGGGATGGGACATTTGGGAATGTCATGTTTTTCCTCACCAAACAGGGAAGTCGGCCATTGGCAAAACTCATAAACACAAGCCTTTTTAGAGAGTAGATTATATCCATTAGATTCACATGCCATAAGATTAACACTAATAGACTTTCAATTATAGCCTCTGTTAAGATATTCATGCTGCATTTGAAACAAGCTTGAACTTGGGTGGTTTGGAGAACCAAGCCATTTTGTTCTGGACGTGTTTTATGACATTATATTTACAAATGATTAAACCAAATAGTGTGTTTGGGACATTTGAACGTCTAGTCTTAAAACCTAAAATAAACAGGCTTTCTTTGGAGAAATTCGTTAAAAATGAGCAAATAAAATATTTAAAATCAATATTTAATTTTCCCTACTTATAAGGTAGATAGTCTTGTAATAAGTGGGATAATGTACAGGCAACCGGCTGCCTATCCTCCTTTACATTTTCCCTTACATAAAAGATTACTTTCTGTTCATGTGGGATTTCAGTATGGAGATAAATGTTAGGTTTTACACTGCACTGTGAGAGTTTATTGGTATAGTTTGTTGTTTGCTTAAGGAATCTGATGGACACGGAAATTGGTGTCAGATTTAACAAGCGGATATCTGACATGAGTAAACCAGGAAAACTAATTGCCTGTTTGAGAATGACATTTGATCAAGCACGTCCTCCACTTCCAAGAAAATCCATCAACACAGTATTTCACAGATATATAGCTGCAAGCTATTTCTGACACCATTTGTCATCTTTGCAGTTAAAAAAAACTCTTCTCTTTCACAATGAGCTCCTTTTCTCTGACAGTGAAAGAACCTGTTTAGTAACTTGGAATTAAATCAAATTGCTAAATGTGACACGTAACAAAAGGTCGTTCTGGTTTCCTATCATTGTAATGTGAATTAGGTTGCCTGGATGTTTGACATTGCTGACATTAGCCTCTTTCACACAGTAAATCCAGTAAATTACCATGAATTTACCGGGAAATACAAAAAGTGTGCTGTTCACACATGCAGTGACCTTCCTTCTTTTTTTTTACCAGTAAGACATCATTCACACATCAGTATCAAAATACCGTTAAACTCTGTGGGAAAGCGGAAGTGGCGCGTGGTGAGCTCAGTGTTGTATTTGTAAACAATTCACGTCCTTCATATCCACGGTCCGTATTTTGTTTTCACGTCTGTGGTAAACGCTGACGGTCGCAAAGTTTCTCGTGACCAAACACCATTGCATTCTGCGAAATCAAACCGAAACTGTGCCTTAAACAACAGTACTGTTTGCACATTAGGCTTCACAGAGGGTGGGCTAAGGACCTCGGCAATTTGGAAAATAGATCACAACTTTGGCAAAGAAATGTGGACGTTAACTTCAGGTGTGCTTGACTTTCAAGCAGCGCATGTGTGGAAACCTTCGTAAACAGTGCGGGGATAAGCACATCATCTGTATCAAAACGTTATGATTGGCCCAAAGCTGTCAGTGCAGTCTGACATTTTCCGTTTCTAAATGCCGGTAATCAATTTTTTGTTCATACAGCGCTTACTGGTAAATTACTGGTAATCTTACAACCTCTCTTGCTGGTAAATTGGCAGCACTGATTTACCAGAAAGGTTTAGTTCACTCATGTGTTAACTGCAAATTACCAGTAAAGAGTGACTGTATGTGTGAAAGGAACTATTGACTGCAAAGTTGCATTATGGTCATAACAGAGCTTACTGGAGCATACACACCAAACACCAATTTAACAATTTGCGTGAGTAGATTGCATACAAAGTCAATGCAAATACAGGAATTTGTGTGGGGTGATGCGATTGACACAAATTGGGTTGTGGGATCGCAGCAAGCATGCGCTTATTACCTCAAACGCATGTTCCGCACAAGTTGAAAAAAATCAGCTTGAGCGAAAAATTTGCTGACCCAATGTTAAATCCAGTGAGTAATATTAAGCGAGGAACACAAAGCAATGCAAATGCATGCTTCATGTTTGGTGTTGTGTACACACAAGAAGCGAATTGTACTATTTGCGCTAGTTGATTACATAAATATGTGAATTCATACGTGTGGGACGATGCAAATGACACGAATTGGGTGGCATGGTTGCCATGACCATGCGCTTTTCCCCCTAAACATGTCTGAAAAATTAAACTCAAGGAAAAATGTGCATGATGCAAAGTTAAATCCCGCGAGTAATCTAGAGCAAGGAATACGATGCAAATACACACTTTGCGTTTGGTGTGCACGAAGCATAAGGCCGCGTACACACCAAACGTAAAGCATTCCTCGATCTAGATTACTCACACAATTTAAATTTGTGTCTTGCTAATTTTTCGCTTGAGTTGAATATTTTCAGCTTGCGTCTTCGTGTGCTTATTTTGCGGCAATCAAGCCTCCTAATTCACATAATTTGCAGCGGCCCGCATAACTTTGCGTTTATTTGCATTTTTGCATTGACTTTGTATGTAATCTAGTCCCGCAAATCATTGAATTTGCATTTGGTGTGTACGCCCCATAAGGATAATTTCCTAATATGACTCATTGAAATACTTTATTCTGATTGGTCATGGCATACCGCAGTTAAATATATTTGCATATTGCTCACTTAAATATATATCTCTCATTACCTAATTTCACATAATAAAATAATCTCAACATGTTATTATTTTGTATATACAGTACAGTGTTTCCCATACATTGATTTATTTGTGGTGGCCCACCACAGAATCAACACTGGCCCCCACAAATTGAATTTTCATGATTCCCATGTACATTTTTTGGTCACTATTTAAAACAGCTTAATTCGGCTTAAAATATAATTTGATACAATACAGATCAAATACAGATACAGATCAAAGAGTAGAAATGAAACATATTTTAGTTGCCAACACTAGATTAAACGCAAACACGACATGATGATGTCACATATATGCTAATTAGCGGGTGACGTCATCACCACCACAGTCTCCTCAAAATCCTGTGGGAAACACTGCAGTATTATAGTTTTTATTAGTATTTATTTATTTGGTATGTAACTAGGGATGGGACAATTACCGGTTTCACGATTAACCACAATAAAATGTCCTGACGGTTAGTATTATCGCAAAAAAATTAATTATCATTACAACCGTGTTTGATTACCGTGTTTTTTAAAACTCGCTGTAAATCCTGTCCAGCCAGAATCTGTTTGACGCAGGCGTGCACATGCAAAAGAGTTTTTTGCACAAGAAGGCATTTCAGGGATAATGTATTGTATTCATTCACGGTAAACTTATTAGACAGATTTATGTATTTTTTACCACAGAAATAATTTCAGGGACATGAAATATTAAATTGTGATTTACAAAAATTAAACTTGTTTTCAGTGTGTATCAGTTCTTTTTTAACATTTCCATCTCATTTTAACAAAACCATGATAATATTAATAACTTTGGTCACTATAATCAACATGATATGAAATTTTCATACCGTCCCATCCATATATGTAACCTTAGGTTTTACATAGTTTAGTGGTAATGTATAACTTTTTTTCTTTTCTTGAGTATTTTTAGAATGCCCTTACTACAATTTTCTTCTGGTGTTACGTAGCTTTATTTCTGCCTAGTAAGTAATTTCCACTAAGACATCATCTCTATCACAGACAGACGTTTCCTATGAAACATGTGATTTTACTGTGTTTGATGTAACTTCCATGTTCTCTGAGGTTGCAAGACGATCTTTCTCAACAATGGCACGGCTGAATGCAGCTGCTGCGTATCTCATTACACACTGTGTACTTCCTCTTGTAGACACACAACACAGGATTTATTTCAAAACACCAGATACATTTAGTAGCAGATGTCGGTTTTGGTTTTTGTGTTTGGTCAAAGCTTTGAGTCTGGCAAATAAATAAATAAACATCACATAAATAAACAATACAACGGAAATCTCGATACATTTTTCATATTTTTACGTTTTGTTAGTTGCTTTTGAGTTGAAATGTTTGCTATTTACGCAAACATTTGTTATTTTGACTGGAGAATATTACAAACATAAACAAGTATAAATAAACATTTACAGTGGGAATTCCTGTAATATTCAAAATAAGACCAGTCCCAGCATGCGTGATACAATCTATAAAATGACTTTAAACTTGAAACTTTAGTCTGATCTTTAGTTTTTTCTCCACAGGTGCTCTCACAAAGGTCAAAGACAGTCAGAAGCACATAGAGGAAGGGAAGATGGAGAGTCAGCAGGCCGATGGGATCAGGGAGCGCTGCAACATCATCTCTTTCGCAACGCTGGCTGAGATTCAGCACTTTCACCAGATTCGAGTGCGGGACTTTAAAGGTCAGATGCAGCATTACCTGCAACAGCAGATCGGTTTCTTCCAGAAGATCACGGGCAAGCTAGAGGAAGCTCTGCAGAAATACGACAATGCCTAAATGGAACGAACAGACAGCGGAGAGTCAGACAGTCCCGCTTCAGCAATATGACCAATCACGAGCCAAACAGGAACGTTTCCTGGAGACTCTGTTCCCACACAATGAATGTCAGTTATAAAGAACTATTTGATGCTTGGAAAAGTATTTAAAATGAGACAATGATAATATTCCTCTTTTTAAAGGTGTTTGATGGTTTACTGGTTTGGACTGTATTTTCCTCTAATATGAGGATCAAACTAACGTACAGGAAAACAAGTGGAGGAAACAGTCATTCTGCTAGCATTATGTATCTATGGTCCTGCTACTATTATAATGGTTTGGAAGTGTTACATAATCTTCACATGGTTGAATGATGCATTAATATGACCTAAGGAGCTCGCGTGAGTCCTCACTGCCACCTCCAAACACTTGAGCCCCTTTTAGCCGTTCTTAGACTACGTTTACAGACCTTAAAGAGCCGGTGACATCACTGTTGTGCCTTTCAATTCCATCTTGTTGGTATTTTTTATAAGTTCTATACATATTATTTTATTTTAAAATTATTTTACAAGGTTTTTGTCTTATAAAAATAACGTCATAACTGCTTTAAAACGGCAGGGTGCAATTGTAGCTGTCTCGAAACTTTAAGTGTGGGGGTAGCTGGTTACAATGCCCTAATTTGTTATTCTGACTGATTTCTTTTACTTGATATTTTGGGTCCAATACAGAACACAAAGTGCATTTTGGAAAAACTGCAGTTCTCTTCAGATTACCTGTCATTACTTACAGACTATTAAACATGCTTGTGTTACATAACAGGAAGGAACGTGATTAAGTTCAGATTGAGATGCAATGGGAACAGAAAGCACACTCAGGATTTCAAGACATTTCATACAAGTTTATTTTGGACACTTTAACCAGCTTTTTTATCATTTTTCTTAAAACGAACAGTTTAAAAGAGATTCAGAAATTGAGTTGATTTGTATTTATCGTTGTTAAAGGCAAAACGTGCCTAGCTGTGCGGAAATGTTACTAAATAAAATGTGCTAAATAACTAGTTCACAGAACTTTGAATATATGTTTGTGTTTTTTGTTTTTGTTACTTGTCTTTTAGGGTAGACCAAACTAATCGGAAGCCCCGTTAACATTCATAGTAGTAAAAAGATTACTTCATTTGCTTTATTTTCACACTTTAAACACATGTTATTGACCTAATGACCTCGATGATCAATGAGTTTTTACCACAAAAAATTAACACATTACGTGTACCTTGTGTTCCCAAGAATAAAACCTTTTAAATATGGAGTGACATTGAATTTCAAGCAGTATGACCTGAAGTGAAGTAAAAAATAATCAAATAGTTTATATTTGTCAAAAAGCATGCTTAAAACCAAAATGTTGATTTGACTAAAATGGTAACTTTTGTAAACTCCCGAAAATAGTACATACAATGTCTAGAAATGTAATAGACACAGTTACACTTAAAGCGCATCTATTTCATTGCTAAAAACAATTTTATTTTGTGTATTTGGTATAATACAATGTGTTTGCGTGGTTTATGGTTTAAAAAACAAAATATTTTCCACATACCATACATTTTTGTGGCTCCAGATTTCACTCTCTTCCTAAAACGCACTGATTTTGTACAAAACTCATCGATATGAAAAGTACTGTGTTCCTGATTGGCTAAGTAATTTGTACGTTGTGATTGGCCTGAATACTCTGACGTCAGCTGGAAATGTGACGCTCAGGGCCGGCGTCAAGGGGGGGCATTCGCGAACAGGTTGTTGTGCCCCCCTACAAAGTTTTTTATTACTTTAATATATATCAAGAATAATTAAAATAAATTAAACATTGAATGTTTCATGACTTGTAATGTAATCAAATGAGGAAAATATAGTTGATATATGTTTTCTTTAATTAAAATAGACCAGTTTCTCTTATTGGATGTATTGCCGGTCTCACCCGTCTTACGTCTTTAGCATATTTGTGACTTGATACTAGCAACGTGTTTTTTCGCTGCATTTTATGGATCGTGTAAAATATGGATATTAGAACATTTAGAACGAAACAGCACTGCCTGCTTCATCTTCATGCAAACACAGACTGGCTCAAACTCCGAGATTAGAGGTTGAGGTGGAATTTACAAATCTACAGGACACTGTTTTAAGGAAGTTTAATGTTCGTACACGCCGTCTTCAGCTATTTCAAAGGTAAGTTAGCGATGTTTTAAATTACGTAAGCTTAAATGTGAAGTATAGACCGTTAACAGCATTACGACGTGATTATGGTAAAGCGGCTTTTTTAAAGCTAGGACGCGGTGTGCGCTGCGCTATGAAACCCATTCATTTCAATGGCTTGCGCCGCGCTAGGGTGGTTTGTTGCTGTGTCGAGTGCGCGAGCGTGCGAACGTAGCGGAGCTCGGCGTGAGTGCAAGCTGAGTCCAAGTTCAATAGTTTTGCACATAGTTTGTGGTCTTTTGCACTTTATACGGGAAATGAGCTGACAGTCTGTACCAGTTGTATGAGTGTGTGCTTGCTGTATTTGTTGTTTTAATGTCTTGTTTTTGCAAGTTATTGTTGCTATTGCGTGCCCCCCTGTCAGTTATGGTCTGGCGCCGGCTCTGGTGATGCTCCTTACCATTTTTGAAAGATTCGCTCACAATGCAATGCTATCAGGAGTTAACTTACAAGCTGAGTCCAAGTGGGATAAATTATGATAATGTCGGTCTTGTCTACATCACCAATCCCAGGAAGTAAACCGTTGCCTACAATTCGTGTGTTTGTTGTAGTCCAAGAAAATACCTGTACTTATTAGTTAACATGTACATAGACACCTACACACCAAAGGAAATGTAAAATTGTGAATCGGACAATAGGTGCTCTTTAAAATAAATGGTTACGTAATATGTTTTGTTTTTTGAATGCCAGCCTGTAACAATATGTTTGGTCGTTCCTGTCAAAATCACCAGTGCACCGTTTTCTATTCTTGATAAGGGTAATGGGAGGAGTGCTGTGCTCTGTGAATGGCAACAAATGTGTTTTTTCAAGACCCAGTCGTGGGAACGCAGACTGTTTGCCAGACATGCCCGCTCTTCTAGTCGGCTGGCACAGTCGCTTTTCTCAGTACAGCCTGTAAGCACAGAAGCACATTCTGCTTTCAACAGGATGGGTCTCTGGGAGGAGTGCCAAGCAGTCTTCTATTGCCAGACATGGGCAATCCTATTTTCAGGTCATCATTTAGAGTTTGTTTCTTTCTAGGATATTCAGTTTTCGAGTGAAATTAATTATATTCATATGAAGATATTTGAAGTCAGTAGATTTTATGTCTCTCTTCTCGGGACTGCTTAATTGACATTTTTATTACAATAGATAACAACTGGTAGAGCAAAAGTGCCAACAGCAAGGGTTTTCGAGTTGGCATGGGGTTCCAAGTCCATACTCATAAAAAAAGGTTGGGATAAAAGCCTCTGACAAAAGCATAAACACAGCAATGTGACACATGCATAGAGGGAGATAATAATTGTAGAAACATTGGTTAACATAACCAATAAGTAAGGTAATTTCTTTGATTTTCTTCTTGTTGCGACATCTGCTTATTTTAGTGTTATTTTATCACAAGCTGTGTGTAAGTGCACAATGGTATCAAATAATGTCTACAGTACAGTATGTGTGTTTTCAGGCTGTATCACCCAGCATCATTTATTGGGAGCCCATCCTGGACAGTTAAAAGACCAGCATCGACGCATCTAAGATTGCGAACTGGGATGTAAGAGGTCAATAGTTGCCAAATATTGAGGTGCCAAATTATTTAATGCTGTATAGGTCAGTAAAAAAACTTTAAAAACAATATGAATCTTGATTTGCAGCCAGTGCAGTGATTGAGAATAGATGTAATATGCTCTCTTGCACTGGTTCTGGTCAAGATGAATGCTGCAGAATTTTGTACCAACTGGAATTTGCTAAGCATTGGACTAAACTGTTAAAGCTCTCTACACCACTAAGACTTCTCCTGTCACAATATGCACATATTTAATAGTTAACTGAAATACTACTTGAATATGTTTCAGAAAGTTAAAAAAGGCGTACCGCAGGGATCAGTTCTAAGACCTTTCCTGTTCTCGTTATATATGTTACCTCTAGGACAGTGCTTACCAATCCTGGTCCTTGAGGACCCCCTCCCAGAAAGTTTTAGATGTCTCCTTATTCAAAACACCTGATTCAACTTATCAGCCTTTTTAACAAGCTGATAAGTTAAATCAGGTGTGTTAAATTAGGAGACATCTAAAACCCCTGGGAGACGGTCCTAGAGGACCAGGATTGAGAAACACTGCTCTAGGAGACATTATCAGGAAACATAACGTAAGTTTTCACTGCTATGTAGATGATACCCAGCTTTACATCTCTTCACTTCCTAGCGAAAACCACCACTTTTCTAGGCTAACAGACTGTACCGGTATTAGTGATATTAGTGACTGGATGGTAAATAACTTTTATGCTAAACTCCAAAAAGATACTTATTATTTAACCAAATCGCTCCATACTCGGGGAATGTCACGCAAATTCGGTAAACAAGCTTCAGCTGGTTCAAAACGCTCCTGCAAGAGTGCTTACTCGTTTTAAAAATTATGATCACATAAGCCCAATTTTGGCATATTTACACTGGTTGTCAGTTAAATATCGCATACATTTTAAAATATTGCTAAATCACCTATAAAGCCTTAAATGGCCTAGCCCCTTCATATCTTAGAGAATTAAAGGTGGCAAATCATTTTCCTATTTAGCCCCTAACCTCTGGAATGATTTACCAAACATTTTTGAGAATCTGACACAGTCGATCAATTAAAATCTAACCTAAAGACATTTCTCTTTAACAAAGCATTCACATAATTTGTCTAGTAAATGTACTTATCCTGCAATAGTTAGCTTGTCCGGAAGAAACCATTCACATAACTCGTCTGGGTAATATACTTAGGTCGCAATAGTTAGCCTGTTTGGAACCGAGTAGATATTAAACCACAATACTGTATGACACTTGCATTACATGCAAATGGCCCCCACGCTAATAGGACTTTGTTTCTCTTTCCCTATCTCGTCCTCGATTCCGAGGACAATGAGACTAACAGACCCAGTTCCGGCTGCAGCGAAGGTCATCACACCACTGATCTACTGGCCTTCCTGCAACGTGATGCCCAGCCGATGTCTGACCACTGGCTGCTCCCGTTTAATCTACTTATTTATATATATTATTATATATAGTATATTTAGTATATATATTATTATTATATAGTATATCCTCTACAGAATACAGCTATGTCTGGCTCGCTTAAGAGGTTTTACCTTCTAGGACTTTTTCCTCCTGACTAAAAAAGCCTGGAGGTTCTTTCTCCTAGTTTTTTCAACCCCTAGGGAGTCAGTTGACATTGGCTTAACTAAGCACCCTCTTCGTTACATTATTTCTACACTCGCTAGTACGGTTTAATCTGAGCCGCTGTACGCTGCTGCTTATGTTGTCCATTGTTTTTTCTGTGTTTTGTTCAGCTGCTTTGAATCAATTAAACAGTTGTGAAAAGCGCTATATAAATAATAAAAACAAAGTGTCCAGTGCTGTGGGTGTTGGAATGCTAAATGCCAGCTTCAGATGGTTTAACAGGAAATGCTTTCCAGATGTTTGAACTGCAGTTCTTAAAATGCAGCTGATGGAGGAGACAATTACAATACACTGATGTATGGCATCAATAAAACTGAAGAACTTTCAGATGCATTTAAAGTGTATTCCTTAATGAATTTGGATTAGGGCTGAATTTATAGGCCATAAAATGTGTCATGAGTCCAGATTTGTTGTCGTTGTTGTAAACTCAATTCCAGTTCCACATTTTTCTGGAATGTCAACACATTTTTAACTAAATTAAAATTCCTCTGTAATAAATGAAGAATGCTACTGCCAATGTTGCCTTATATCAGTTCATTCTTTTAATATTGCTCATGAGAATTTGTATCAAATCCTGTGCGAGTGCAAATGCAATGAATGTTTTTCTCCATATAGTTGCAACATGGTTGATTTGTTTCTCATATAATCTTGTGGGCATGAGTGTGTGTTTATATAGGGTTGACCTACCTGTATAGGTGTTCATATAAAAGAAATCAAAATTTATTGCAATCATTTAAAACATGTTGGTTATGTTTAATTATGCATGAGGTTTGCTGACATCTTTTATAAACTGTTGATGTATGTATTGAACAATTGCATGTGGCGTTACATTTTCCCAGAATACCTGCGCAGTGCCAGGAACCTGCTGTCTGTGGTTCTGTTTTCAATTACAGGGCTTTGATGTGCACTTGACCCTGCTGTGGGGACCCGGATATTAGACCGTTCTTACAGCCTGGAGGATACTGGTTAACGCTTTGCGATTTCTTCTGAGGCAATCTTAACCACTCCCTTCCCGCTAGACAGCTGCTTTCTTTAGAGTCCAGTGTTTTGAGTTCATCATGTTCGGGTTAGACCACAGAAATTCCCAATGCTATACGATACACTGATGAAATATAAAGGCAACAGAAATGTGCTGTTCGTCATGTAAAGAGGAACTAGTGGTACCAGAAAATGCTGTGATATCCTTTACATTTAACCCCACATTACAGTTTGTTCATTTCAGATTTGATGATCTTTAAAAAAATCTAGAACTGAAACTGTACTGCCCCTGATAATGATAATAAAAACTAACAACAAAAAAACAGTTTAAGAAAGTCCCATGGGTTAGTGTGGGTGTGACTTTCCTCTGATAGTCTTGGTGCTGTGAACCACACATTTCTCTTCAAAGATAGGCTAACAGAACATACTCACCACTTCCTTTATGTGTAAAGTTAAGTATGGTAAGTTTTGTCCAGCTGGTAAGATTATTTCTCTCTTTTGTGTATTTTTCACATTGTAGAACAATACATTTAAACAAATGTATCTGTAAAGCATAAGTATACTGCAATATGCATTCATTTTTCATTAGATTACAAAAAGTCAAGTTAAAGGGGTCATGTTGTGAATTTTTTTTGAAGATGTAAAATAAATCTTGGTGTCCCCAGAGTGCGTATGTGTGTAAGTTTTAGCTCAAAATACCCCACAGATAATTAATTTATCACGTTAATATTGCCTCTTTATAGGCCTGATCAAAATTGCGCCGTTTTTGTGTGTCCTTTAAAATGCAAATGAGCGGATGAAATGCAAACACTGATCGCAACGATGGTGGTTTGTTGAAATTAAAACTCAATTGTGCTGTCAATTATCTCTCTCTCTCTCTCTCTCTCTCTCTCTCTCTCTCTCTCTCTCTCACTCACTCTCTCTCTCACTCTCTCTCTCTGCATTAAATTGCAGTGCCGTGGTTGGATAGTGCAGATTGGGGGGGATGGGGTCACAATGTCACAAAACAGGCAAAATCTGAACGACCTAATTTTCACATGCTTGCAGAGAATGGTTTACCAAAATTACTGGGTTGTTCTTTTTCACATTTTCTGGGTTGATTGAAGCACTGGGGACTCAATAGCATTAAAACATGGAAAAGTCAGCTTTATTGTCATTCCACATTGTGCAGACATAAAGGGCCATAGTGTTACACATTTAACGTATTGCACATTACACAGTGTTAAACATTTAACATATAGAGTTTAGATGCAAACTCCTATGTTTCTTGTAAATTGTGACGTTTAGCGGCTTTTGCATCTGAGCTCTTTACACATGCCTGATTAGTAATAAAGTCATGAAGTATCCGCCTTATATAGACGGTTTCATCAGTAACAACATAAACAAGCGGTTTTCGTGGTCAACACGTAACTTCCGGTAAACTCTGCTAAGAATAAATAACAACAAAGTACTTTAAACGTAGTTTATTTATATAACAAGCAAAATAAACAACACGTAGATAGAATAGGAGACCAAAACATTTGTTATTTTCGACGAGGTCTTTGTTCAAGAGTTCAGTTTAGCAGCTAGTCAGAGCATTAAAAAAACAAAACCGGAAGTAAAGTTCGGACCAGACGCGTAGTGCGTCACCACATGTGCATCCGATGAAGCCGTCTATACTTTAATACTTCAAAAAGGTATAAGTTGTATTTTTTCAAACTATTTACAGGCCTTTGGGTTTTCTACACTGTCCGAAAAATTGTCTAAGCTGTCACTGGGGCAGGTACCCTTTAAAAATGGTCCTAATGTGTACCATTTAAGTGATATGTATACATTTGGTAACTCTGAGGTACTGATATGAACTCTTTAGGTGCTCCAGTGACAGATAGGGACAATTTTTTCACTATTTTTACTTGCAGTGTATTATACAGTAATTTAACAGTAGGGTTTAACAGGAATATCCCTCGAATTTAGGTTTTAAGGGGGTTTTCCTGTAATACACACTATGATGATAATAAAAAAGTTTAGCCCAGAACCACATTCAAAAATCTTCTAAATAAGCCTTAAAATATGTTCAAGCAGGCATTTTATCTTTGCTATAAAAATAGAGTGTTAACGTTTTAGCGACTGTTGGAATGACCAGCCCTTAAGCATAACAAGCTGTAATATCCATTCCCATTTTAGGGTAATCCCATTAGGCTCCTGCCCACTCTCAAGTGAATTATATACACACTGTGTACACCGCCTGGACCTTCGTGTGCGATGAGATCCTGACAACAGAATTCCCTAATAATACTGAAATTAAAGGTAAAATCTCATTTCAAATGTTAGCGTTCAATCAGCAGTACTTTATTGCAGACATTTTGCTGTTTACTAATGCATGGAATTTGTGGAATTCATATTTTTGCGTTTGTGGAATTTCTGTTATTTGACATGAACTACTGATAAACCCTCAGCAGGTTTCTGCTCCATTTCAGGTGAGGGAGTTGTTCTGAGTCTGCATTCTGTACCTGGCAGAAGGGTCTGGAATGTGGGAGCAGTGAGCGTTCTTCACTAGCGTTTTGTTTTTATTGCCCCACACAGGAAGCCACTCCAGCAGGGCCTCATTCATGTTGCCTGAAAAACGCTGACTGCTTCCTCCTGACCCTGGCAGATTTCCAGAAAGCCTGATCACACACATACCCACATACATCTGCTTCCCGCTGTTGTTGTAATGTTGTGAACCTGTAAGAAACTTGGATTAGATCTCATTGATAGACAGAAACAATTAAATTATTTTTAAAAAATAATAATATTTGTGTTTTTCAGAATATGAAAATAAGAGAGAGAGAGAGCGTGCTGATATAATCTAACACTAGGGATAATATTATGGAGAAAAACTTTACAATGTGCATGTAAGACAATGTGGTGGGAGCCTTTTAAATAGGATTTCTAAAAAAGTGCAGACAAGGGTTTAAGTGCAGCTTGTCTTTAGGTCTTATGTAAAATGATGAGCACCTGAAAATAGTCCCCTGCTATTGAAAGTTACCAAGATGACTTTTTTCGGTCAGTGCGTAATATCACTACACCATGTTAAGGCAGCAAAGTCCTTGTTTATTACGGCAGAATGAAAGTATAGTTCCTAGCCATATCTGCCTAGAAAAAAAAAGATTTAATCTAAGTTCTCTGAATAGAAAGTTTAACTCCTGTTGTGGATGTGCACTATTATCATAACCATGCGCTTTAAAACACGTCCAGTCAAAGCACAAGCTTTTTATCATTAAGCAGGCAGAGCATAGAGCAACAATAATGTACGGTATGTGGAAAACAATGTGTTTTTTGAACCATAAACCATGCAAACACACTGTATACACCAAATCCACAAAATAACGTTCTTTTTAGCAACGCCATATTGGCTCTTTAAAGCAACACTATGTAGTTTCCATGTAAAAATGACTTACAGCCCCCCCATGTGGTTGAAAAGCGCAACAGTGCCTGGTATCAGACACTCTTCTGCAAGCAGGGCTGTGTTTCCTGCCCTCCACCGCCACTTTCATAGTGTGCTTGTTGCAGCTAGGAGGCTGCTCAGGTTGCAGCAACAGTACACTTTGTCCAGTTAAAAGTTGTTCTATCACTGAAATAATTTTAGAGACATTATTTAAAGGTAAAAAAACTACATAGTGTTGCTTTAAATACATAAAGCACTGGTCTTCAGCACAGAGTCTGTGAGTTGCCCGCCAAAGCACATTTTTATATTTATTTATTACAAATTTTTTATTAGCTTGGCTTCTTTTATGTATGTTAACATTTTAAATGGTAAAACATATCAACAAGTAAAACAAAAAAGGTTTGAGTAGACTATATTCAAAAAGTAGCCCTTCAGATTGTTTTATCCATTGTGGTAGCCCTTGCTCACAAAAGGTTGGAGACCCCTGCTCTAAAGTATTATAGAATTAAATAGGACAATACGTAAAAGTAAGTATGGGAAGCATTTCAGTCTAATCCAAGCAAGTTTATATTAATATAAATATATATTTTTGAAAAGTCTCAATGGTAGAAGGCCCATTTATTGATGCAAACTGTTAAAAATAGTTTACAATCCCAATTCATGTTTAATTTCAGAATGTTGTGTCTCTTTAGGTTTCAGAAAATGATAAAAACAGTAAAACTTTATGTCTTGTTCACTTAATACATTTGAAATGTCTCTGAATGGCTTCTCTTTCTCTCTCCGTTCAAACGGGAAATTGTGAGAATGTGCCCTATAGCATCATGCTTATTTTTTCCTAACACTAAAAACCACAAACTCATTTACTCTATATGCATTTAGGGACCTTTTAAAAAGATAAGCTCACCCACACATGTGAAATTCTGTCTCCAAATGCTACATTTCACATCCGTACCACACATCTTTCCGTTGACCAAGGCCCAGGCTACGTAAGGACGCTCGAGAATCACATATGAGAATTGGGCTCAAATCATAATTTTAACTTTTCTCTTAAAGGCGCTCTAAGCGAATAATGTGCGACGTCACTTCCTGTTGATGTTTGAACTGTTTTCAAACAGACAGAGCGTAGCTAACTCCTCCCCCTCCCCCTCCCTTCCGTGCTTTCATGAACGCGCCCAACCCCCACCCCCAAATCCTTCTTGTCGTTTATTGGCTGGAATACTTTGTTTTGTTTTGTGCTGGCTAGGTTTGGCCATTTGTTGATATTGCCGTTTGTGAAGCCTGGGCTGTCTACAGAGATCGCGTTTTTTTACAGTTTGATCAGCGGACAGGCAGCAAGCAGATAGTGAGGAGATGTTTCCGGTATGTAACAAAAAATGTTTTATGGTCTAAAACGCTTCAATTCGCTTAGAGCACCTTTAACTTTGAATTTTAATTAATTTTGTTCAATCTTAAAGCACATAGCTGATTGGCTATTTGGCTAATCTTATTGAGCTGTCTGTTATAGCCTCGCTGTTCATGCATGGAGAGTAAAATTAAATACAAATACATTTAAAACTGGACACATTTTTCGGCATGAAACTCGTCTCGCATGTTTTGTCGTAAGAGGGCTCAAATTGACCAGCTAATTGAGAAAGAGGTCTGCTAGCCCAAAAATCCTTACTTATATTTCCACCGAACTTTGACGGGTCCTAGCTTGGAGCGAGGGTTGCTTCATTTAAAGAGGCTAATCTTACGATAAGAATGTATCTCAAAATGGGGTGTAATTGTAAACCTGGGGGCCAAAATCGCCCCAATAGAAATACATGGTGAAGAAAAGGAGAGCAATGCATTTTTCCTACTATGATATCTAGCCTACAGGGTTTTTTTTATTGAACATTTCTGCTTCACACTGTCACAGATACAAGTGTGTGGGCTTATTTTACTGCCATCCAATCAATCTCTTTGGGTCATCGTGAAGGTATCAAGCCACGCCCTGGCAATGATTTTAGGGCACCCTAGCAACCAATCCCATAGACTGCCTTTATAAAAGGCCCAGGTGGATATCTTTGCACCACAGACAAGGGAGTGGGCTCATTTGACTTAGACATCCAATAAGTCTCTCAGGAGCTATCAGCCATGCCCCTAGCAACCACTGTTAAGCAACCTAGCAATAAATACTCAAACAGTTATATCTTCAAATCTGATTGTCGTAGAGACATTGGGGTTGGTTTATATCATTCATGCTGCCAATTAAGTCTATGGAGTATAATCATTGGCCACTGCTAAGCCACTTCCTAGCAACCAAAGACAGTACCTAACGGAATTAACAAAGCCAATATCTCTGCATCAGAACATCATAGAGACATGGGGGTTGGTTTATATTATACATGCTTGGCAAGCAGCCTTTGGAGTATCGTCACTGGCAGCTGCCAAGCCACTTCCCAGCAACCAAAAACAGTACCCTAGCAACACAATTAAAAAAAAACAATATCTCTGCATTAGAACACTGTAGATACATGGGAGTTGGGTCATTTTACTTGTAGCTTGGAGTATACAGTAATGGATTACAATTTACTCCCTATCAACCAAACATTGGTACCCTAGCAACAGAATAAACAAAGCATATATCTCTGCATCAGAACACCATAGAGGCTTGGGGATTGGTTTGTATTATTTATGCTGGCAAGTTGACTTTGGAGTATCGTCATTGGCAGCTGACAAGCCACTCCCTAGCAAACAAAGACAGTACCCTTGCAACCGATTAAAAAAAACTATATCTCTATATCAGAACACCGTAGAGACACAGGGGTTGGATTGTTTCACTTGTGGCTTGGAGTATAATTATTCTTGGATGATTTTGTGGTCTGTGTTTTGCCACAGCAAGCATCACTTCACATTTTCTTCAGAAAATGTACCTATGTAGCTTGTCTTACTGTGTTTCTTAAGCAAACTGAGAGAAACATTTGAACAATGAATAATAAGATAAAACATTTCATTTCAAAAGCTATTTTAATTTTGTTTGGTTTTGATCCTGCATACCAGGCCTCATATGTAAGATCACTTTTGGCTGACATTATAAAAATTGTTCTATACCAAATTAGGTAGTACGTTCCATTATGACATATCTGGTAAAGATTATCTATGACATCTAAATAGCATGTAATCAGTATGTGATCTGGATGTTTTTTTCCAGCATGGAAATATGTTTTGCTACTCTTTCCTCATAGATTAAAGGACACTATCCTGTTTAGTTAAAAAGTGTATATCTTAAATCTCTAAATCAGATGTGCATGAGGGCACAATATTTAAACATGATTTGAACGATTCAGTGAACAGCATGCCAGAAAATTGAATTAAGACAGGAGGGTAATTTTTCTGTTGCCGGGCAGCATGTTTTGGTCTTCAGAGTGCAGACTGGGCCAGATTAAGCTCATTATGTTTCGGTCTCTTAAGAGACCATCTTTAACAAATCACATCTCAGTTGTTTAGTCACCAGAGGCAAGTAAGAACATGCTCAACCAATGTGCAGACAAGAATAAGGGTCTTATACAGTATATTCTCTGACTAGACTTATTATTTACAACAATTATCTACAACTGTGAGGAAAAAGATGAAAGGAGAAAGATCATTACAGATAATAGATAATGTGTCTCTACAACAGACCTTAAATTAATCCTTTTCACTTATGTACAATACATAAAGAGATCCTTTCAGATAATAATATAGCACTTAAACTGTCAAACTTTTTCAATGACAGAGTAATAAGTAGTTGAAAAATATGTTGATTTGTGCATTTCCTCCTATGCATTAAAGGAAAGGTTCACCAGATTATGTGAATTTCAGAATTTTCTCACACTTGTGGATCAGGTTTATGGAAGGTATTTTTGGTCTTTTTTAAATTAATTAATTAAATTATAAAATAAATAATGACATCGCAAAATATGTCCCAAATTTGAAAATTAAATGCTAAAATAAAAATTTTAACATTTTCAATTGGAAAATGAAATGTCAAATCATCAATTTTATTTTATTTTTCAATTTGGCCAGAATGATGCTTCATCACGTTGAAAATAATAATGAAATAATTTAATTTAATGTTTTAATTTTTATTTTAGCCTTTAATTTTCAAATTCGGGACATATTTTGCAATTTAATTTTTTATTTTATCATTTAATTAATTAATTTAAAATAAGACCAAAAATACCTTCCATACAGGTTTACAGTATATGACTAACTTTCTTCAGCCGTAGAGTTACATTAAATTCTAGCTTTATAATGGTATTGAAAAGTACCTGAGATATGAAATTCTAAAAATTATCCATATTACTTTAGTGGGTTAATATTCACTGTATGGACCAAAATTTTCAAAACACACTACTAATGAACAGGTGTTACTGTACTTTTGTCATTTACGTATCAACACAAATCTTAAAGCTATAGCATATGATGATATTCTCAGGAATTGTATGCTGCTAATTTTATGGCAACAGTTTGGGCAGAGCACCTTATTTTTGAATTATTATTAGTAATAGTGTGGGTGTATGTGGTCATGTATTGAAGTACGCTAAGAACTACAGGAGGCATGATATGGAGACGTGTTGGTCGCACTGGTTCTTATGTGTCATGTGACGAAATAGGCATATGACAACTTGAGACATGCAAGAATCCTGTGGACAAATTACAACTAAAAAAGCAAATACTCCATTTCATGATACATCTGACCGATGATAACCCGTCATACATTTCATTTTTAAATATTGTACTAAAATTCTTTCCTTAGATAAATGAATTGTAGGCCTATATTTGTGTATTGCCTTTCTAGCAACATCATCATCTGAAAATTGAATCAACCTCTTTAAATTCCACCTCAAAATGATATAATAAACACTGGTCTGTTTATAAAAAACTAATCATCAAATGAACTGAGCTTTCAGCCTGCATCCTGAAAGAGGTTGAAAAAGACACTTTTAGCGCATCTTAACTGAAATGATAGTAATTAAATACAAAGAGTATCATGGCAATTACATCTGCAGAAGCACCTTGTGTGTGCTCCATTAATGGAAGATACTTTAGATTGTACACTATGCAATAAAAATCCACATATAAACAAATGATTCAGAAACTGAAATGTATATTAAAGGGACAATCCACTTTTTTTGAAAATAAGCTCATTTTCCAGCTCCCCTAGAGTTAAACATTTGATTTTTACAGTTTTGGAATCCATTCAGCTGATCTCCAGGTCTGGCCCTAGCACTTTTAGCATAGCTTAGCATAATCCATTGAATCTGATTAGACCATTAGCATCGCCCTCAAAAATAACCAAAGTATTTGCTGGCTGCAGCAGGCGCATTGCCCAAAAATAGTCCTCTGTTTTTGTAACCAAGGGGAATATTTTCGAGCCTTCGTAATACATTCGTGCCAGTTCCGCCGGACACGTTGGTCGACCGCATACGTCATCAAGGTTTAATATTTCTGGTTTAATTTCAGAAAAGCAACTGTTACATTTCAAGGTAAGAATTAAACTACAATGATTGTATGTCTTAAAATAAATAAATCTTAATTTTCTAATGTATTTTAACTGAAATGTGAGAACCTCGGTGACGTATGCGGTCGAGCAACGCGACTTCCGGAGAACGAACCCGAAAACATGTTCGGGACGTGTCCGGCGGAACTGGCACGAATTGCCACCCTACTTCGTAATATCATTGCGTCTGTTGCAGCCATGGTACGACAAATGTTTCACTCTAGGGAGCTGGAAAATTTGCCTATTTAAAAAAAGTGGAGTGTACCTTTAAGTTTGTCATGTCTAAAGTATTATGTATGTCAATACATGAACAGAATACTTTATAAATCAAGGCAGTAATTACAAAAATCAATGTCAACCTGATTGTGCTGTAGTACATGCTCAGTTTATTGACAGTCAAGTATACATATTCAGTGTATTATATAAATGACTCTTACATAAGGAAAAATATACAATGATCAAAAATACTGAACATGCTATAAATGAAGTATATTCAGTCTGAGCACCAACCTTTATTATATCTATATTCAATGAAACTAGAAATCACATTGCCATTTAGTACAGAGGTCACAGTGGGCATGTTACAATGCTACATACAGCATAATCGATAGCTGCAAATACCACACCACATGCCTAAATGTAGTGAAATAAAATGATAAATTCACTCTTGACCACAGCTGGTTGAATTACTACACCTAATGTAGATTAATTCAAGTAATACAGTGTTTAAATGTACCGTAAAAAGTAAATAAGTGCCAGGAATCCAGTGGTTTTAACATATTGCATCATTATTTAAAGTGTTACAACCTCCATGTATAGTATTACTTCCTGAGAGTATTAAAACATTAAATTATTACACACAAAATGAATCAATAAAACATATCCAAAATATATACATCACTTATGCCATTAAAATGTGCACACCACACGTTTCTACCTACAGTGTGAGTATATCAGTGCCAGATATACAATTTGTGAATCGATAATAAACATCCTTAAAGCTTAAAATATTATACATTTATAAAGACATAGTACCACATATTGTTTTCCCAACAAAATCATGTCACATTTCATTTAAATATTTTTCAATTTTATTCTGACCTATTGAGGGCATTTGACCTGAGGTAGACGCAAAATATATTCCTAACAAAACAAACAGTCTCAAAGGGCACAGATTTTTACAATATGTAATATAAGTCTTATTATGTGCCCAGAATGTGATTGTGAAGTTTCAGCTCAAAATACCCCACAGATCATTTATTATAGCATGTCCAAAATGCAATATTATACAACATCTCCCTATTGGGATAGGGTGGACATTGACAACTCGCTGAGGGCGAAAACTATGGTAATGCAGGACTGTCAGTCAGTGGCTGTAGGCGAGGCTTTATCAGATGTCACATTAACAAGAGAATCAAAATGGCATGTCTAATGAGACTGCTTTGGTTTAATGGGGTTTAAAAAAGGAACTGGTGGATTTTGTTATTGTATTGTGGTTGTGTTTACACACTGCCAACACACATTTATGTCCACAGTTGATTTTGCATAATAGCTGGCCTTAAAATGACATATATAACAATATATGTATATAACAAATAGCAACAAAAATAACTTACTACATTTAAAATACTATTGTCAGAATGATTTCATTAACTTCCAATTATTAAATAATCAGCAAGTAACTTTAATAACAACACCAGCATCTTCAACTAACAAATTAGTTTTACAGAGGAACATTTGTTGTGTCATTTTGTATAACACCAGGGCTGTTCTTATTGCTGTATGGAAATGCATGCAAAATATATCCAAAAACCAACAGGCATTTTAATTGCATTGATTGTTTAATAAACCTGCAGCAATGTGGCAACTCAGAAAT
Organism: Paramisgurnus dabryanus; assembly: GCF_030506205.2. Classification (NCBI taxonomy): domain Eukaryota; kingdom Metazoa; phylum Chordata; class Actinopteri; order Cypriniformes; family Cobitidae; genus Paramisgurnus; species Paramisgurnus dabryanus. The sequence continues at coordinate 12,386,339 of NC_133341.1, forward strand.
AAAAGTGAAAATGACGTATTTGCCAATGTATGGTAACCTGTACTTGGAATGTGACCTTTGTATTTAACCCATCCAATGAATAGTAAACACACCCGGAGCAGTGGGCAGCTATCACTGCAGTGCCCAGGGAGCAATTGGAGTTAAGGTGCCTTGCTCAAGGGCAACCTGCCAGTCGTGAGCCTTGAATCGCCAACTCGCGGGTTACAAGCCTGATACTCTAACCCAGGGGTAGGCAACGATGGTCCTGGAGTGCCAATGTCCTGCAGATTTTAGTTCCAACCGTGATAAAACCTTCCCTACCTGTATTTTTCATGTGACTTTCAACCTTGATTAGTTGTTCAGGTGTGCTTGATTAGACCAGGAGCTAAACTCTGCAGGACATCGGCACTCCAGGACCGACGTTGCCTACCCTAACCACTAGGCTACAACTGCCCTTTACCCAAGTGTTACATACACTAACAAATGTTATAAATACCAATTCCCTCTGTAAAACACAGAAAACCCAACATCAGTCATCAGCATAGTTCCAATACAGTGATGAATATTAAGCTTAAATAGGTTTGTACACACTAAGGTCATAGGTCACACCCAGTACTGATTGTTTCGTAGGGTTGGGTTTGGGGTCCTGCAAAGTATTGAAAATTCTGGCTCCTGGTTTTCAAAAGAGCACAGAGACATGGCCTGGTCATATGGGTTTTCACCTCTGGTCTGCAGTCTGGTTATGGGAGAACTTCCAGGGTTTCTAGGATTAAGAGGAGTGACGGTTACAATTGGGATGGAGGCACTCCACTTGGGCTGATCCTGAATGGATGGATCCTCTGTTGGTTGTGAACGAACTGATTTGCTCTTCTTCCGGTTCCGCTTTAAGAGCAGCGTTAACACAACAACAATGATGAGCAGAAGAAGAACAGCAAGCAGAGGCAATAGGATGATCGTTGAGTTTGAGGAGTCCGTCTGGGTTACTGATTCCACTTTCACTGGGGTATTATTTATTGGATAAATCTCCTCCTTCCCTTGCGTTGGTTTAGGGATAGTGGTATGTACGTCATTGCTGTTTGAGTTACCCCATCGATTACGATTTTTTAACTTGGACACAGACTTGGTCGCTTGTTGAGTCTGCCTCACGGTGGAAGATGTAGAGGTAGGGGCAAGGCCCATTGCAATTGTATGGTTATAAAAAACAGGTCTGATTGTGGACATTGAGACCGTTGACATCTCAAGCGTGGGAACATAGGGTACAATGCAAAAGGGGAAAATCCCTCTGGCAGGTTGGACGTTGTCGGCTTTAAGCACAAATTCAAATGAGTCGTTTAATTCCTGGAGTCCCGTCAGGTTCGCCTTGAACTCAAGGGCCAGTTTCTTCTGCTTTAATTCGCCGAAAGTGAAAGACTCCACAGATTCGGCTTCCCTTTCCTTGTTGTTGGTTGTCCTGATAACCCTGCCATATTCTGGATGTGATGTAATTTCAAACAATGGGTCACTACCGCTCAACAAAGCCAGTTCAGAGACATTCAGAAAATCTGGCTTCAGCTTATTTCGAATTCCGTTTGCAAACTTTGCCCCTTTTGTGTACTTAATGAGCGGCTTCACTGTTATATTAACTACTTGATTGCTTAGATTTGCCTCTGATGTGAAGGCAGTAAACTCAAAGTTATCATAGGAAGATGAAAGATTGATCATGTGGTAGCTTAGCTTTTGCACCTGGAGATCACCTTGATTAAAAACGGTGACTTCCTCATTATCAAGTAGAAGTCTGCCATACTGCGGAGGTATTGTAATTTTATAATGAACTGTAGTGTTTTTACCATTGGTGACTGCAGCTAAGTGTGACTGTGTGAGTGCCACAGAGGTCTGTCCTTGATCCAGTAGCACTTCTGTGTTGTTAACAAGTGAAACAGTGATCTCGATTACATCCAGGTTGAAGAGTTTATATAACGGACGATGATGGCCATCGGTCACGCTGAAGTAGAACGCCCCAGATGCTGGGCTGCCATCATGGACAAAGAACAGCTCTCCGTTATTAATCTGAGCTTGAGAGAAGGCATCCACCGACTCGTTCAAGTGCCCTGCGATAGCGAGGAAACCATTGCTAGGTTTGCTAATCACGGTGTACTGGATTTCACTGGGTGGATTATCTAAGTCTACAACATTTAGATTGTTGGGTCCAATAGCAATGGTGTCACCCTGAACAACTTTAAGGCTGGGGGCTTTGGTCTTCAGAACCGGTGGCTGATCGTTTACAGGGATAATAGTGATATTGAAAGATTCGGACACTATCTCAGAGTCATCTAAGGGGCGGTTTGGTGGTTTGCTCTTTAGGTTGAGAAAGACGTCAAAGTCGAAATTGTCATAGGTGGTCTCAGAGTTGTCATGATGATATGTGATTCCATACTTGTTAAGAATGTACTGAGAGAAATTTGGTTTTTCTTTGGTGAGATTTCGCTCCCCGACGATGATGACACCATGCCGTGGCAGAGATGTGACCTGGTACCAAACCTCATAAGAGCTGTGCTTAGATTCAGGCAGTTTAGTCATGAGGTTGGATGCATCCAGCATCGATTTGTCAATTAACACCTTGTCTCCCTCAGTTACCTGCACAGCTGGATGAAATTAAACGAAAACAGCAAAAAATAAAATTTAGCACAACGCTTTTAAAGTTTTTTATGAAAATATTTCCAATTATATATATAGACGGTTTCATCGGACGCACGTGCGCTGACGCGATACACGTCTGGATCCGAACTTTACTTCCGGTTTCATTTTTGTAATGGTCTGACTAGTTGCTAAACTGATCTCTTGAACAAATGCCTCGTTGAAAATAACAAATCTTTTGGTTTCTTAGGTAATCTATGTGTTGTTTTTTTTTTTTGCTTTTTATATAAATAAACTACGTTTAAAGAACTTTGTTGTTATTTATTCTTAGCGGAGTTTACCAGAAGTTACGTGCGGACCGTGACAGCCGCTTGTTTATGTTGTTCCTGCTGAAACCGTCTATATATCTTGTATATATAATATGATTTGAACACCATTCTTTTTTCACCAGTTTCACCAGTCTGTAAACAAAAATATACTAGTCAGAATTTCAAGTGGATCAAAAATTTCCCTAAGACAAGAATGTGTATTGGGTATTGGTTTTAAGCAAACTTTTAGGAAAGGTTTTTGTCCACTTCAAATGTCGACTAGTGTGGATAATAGATGAGCTTAGATGCAAAACCCTCTAAGCGCACCTGACATGTTTTTTGGTAAATTAGCATTTTTATCAGACTCTTAGTGGATTCTGCCAACAAATTGCTATTTCTAAATGACCTGAGGGCTGGATTAAAGGTCCACTGTGTAGAGTATTAGCAGCTTTTAGCGGTGAGAGGCTTTTGCAGCTGAGCTCTTCATATATAAATGATAAAATATTCTTGCTTTGTAACTTAACAACATTCACTACAAACAGGCAGGGTGCATTGTTTCTGTCACATTTTCAAACTGTACCTTTATTTTTGAGGAGCACAGAGCTTCGCTCAGATCCAACATGTTCATAAGAAATGTCGATGTCGAACGTCTGGGTTTCAAGCGTAGCAGGAGGAGATGACACCGTAAATGTAAACTTGTCTAGTGCTGCCCATCCCAAAGAAGTCGCATGACTTTGCTCATATGCGATTTCACCCTCATCCACCTGTAATGATTACAGTTTTATAAGTCAAATATGTGAGCCTGGACCACAAAACTATTTTTAAGACGCATGGGTATAAGACTTTAGTCTATTTGTAGAAAAAGCCAAAAATATATTGCATGGGTTAAAATGATTGATTTTTCTTTTATGCCAAAACTCATTAGTATATTATGTAAAGATAATGTTCCATGAAAATATTTTGTAAATTTACCGTAAATATATCCAAACTTTATTTTTGTGATTGGATGCAGCAAAATCGCAATCAGAATTGGCCAAAAACTCTCCAACAAACTTTGCTTTCCCATTCAAGTTTGCTTCATGTAAAGCTTACAATTTTCCCCATTCATCATTCCAGAATCTTCTTAAGTTATACCTTATTGTTAATAGGTGTTTCCCGAAACGATCTTAGGTAAGTATACCTTCTGTAAGTCATACGCTCGGAAGGTTGGTCTGGAGTCATAGGCCACATTTACACATAGCTGGGTATTTTTAGAAACAAATATTTCCCAACCTCCGTTTTCAATAATAACCTTGTGCACACTACATCGTTTAAAAAAAAACTTGTCATTTACATCAACCCGCATAAATATGCTGCCGAGCACTATTATAACTATGCCAAACCTATGGGCGGCAGTGTAGGGAGAGGAATAAAGCCATGCAAGCCAATCAAAATCCTCAGAATCAACACAAACAAATAACACGAGCGACTTCCTGTTCCTTTCAAAACAGCAAACATAGAGTGCTGCGTTAAGCATTTTTTAGCGCATAATGTGACGTTTCGGAACCTAAAATCCCGTTTCTCCTAGTTGATACGGCAACACATAACCGGGGTTATCAGAAATCTCAACTTTAACTGGAGGTTTTAGAAATAATGATGTTTTCTTGTAAATGAGAGGCCAAACCAATATCTGCATATTTCCTTCATGTAAACGGCGCATTAGCTATGCCTTATCAATCTTTACTCCGCTAGGGGCCACCACTGTGACAAAAGCTTGTGTACATAACAGTCTATAATTAAAGATCTGTAAAAAAAAAAGCTGCAATACACTTCGTGTTTAATTATGCAAAGCTTTTATATTTTAAAGAATAAAACCCACACATAATTAGACATTTATTATATTAGAGGAGAACCGGGACAATTTTCTACAAGGCCTGATAACATTTGCATCCCAAACTATGACGGCATCTTTAGCACGCAACCCTTGACAGACCTGACAAATATTGCGTTATTTACTCAACGTTTTCCACGTGTAAATCCAGAAAGGTGTTCCCCTTCGAGGGAACTCGAGCTGCGTTGCCGAAGCTACTCTATGGGAACGCCCTCTGCGTGATTGCGTCTAAAGCACGTATGTCAAATCAACCCAATGGTCAAGTGACACGTCATAGGCGGGTGACGTGGGAACCAGGAAGCTATAAAAAGAGCACCCGGCAAGCCGACTTCAGCTCTTTGTGCCTCAGCAAGCAAATGTGTGTCATGATCATGTCCAAGTCCAAACAAAGTTTTAAGGAGTGTGCTTCCCCGTGTCCTCGTTTCATTACGAGCGAGGACTCGCATCGTCTCTGTGTTATGTGCCTCGGGGCACAACACGCACGATCATCTCTTGAGAGGGGTGGTTGTGCACATTGTGAAAGGATGCCGCTCCGTACGTTGCGCTCGCGGCTCGCACTCTTCGAGGAGGGTGGTGAGCCGCGTGTTCCCCACGGTTCTGGCCCCGCTGCTGCCGAGGCAGAGCGGAAGCTGCGATCGCGGGGATCACAGCTAGATCTCACGGACGAGCTTGAGACGGGTCTCCCCCTTTCTCAGCCTTCACCCGCGGGATCTAGTGCCCCGTCTCTGGATTCGGAAGCCCGCCCTGCGGTTTCTTCCGCCCAGGGCGGGAGCCCAGATTTGCATTTGTCGTCGCCCGAGGAAGTCGATATTATGTCTGTGGACGTGGTGGACGCTGAGGAGCCTTCTCATTCGTCCCCCGCGTTTGATGATTTATTGGAGGGTGTCACTAGTGCCGTGGCTCGCTTAAAATTAGACTGGCCGGCGGAGACACAGAGCGCGCATCCTCAGAGCGCGCGTCACTGATGTGTCACTCAGGGCGATTAAAGAGACTGCGAAAGCCGTGGGTAGATCAATGGGAGCTCTCGTAGCCACGGAACGCCATTTATGGCTTAATCTGTCCGAGCTTAAAACCTCGGAAAGGGCATTTCTCTTAGACGCGCCCGTTGCGCCTTCCGGTCTCTTCGGCGATGCCGTTAATACTGTCGTCGAGAGATTTGCGGAGGCTCGTAAGCAGTCGGCGGCGTTCGAGCGCTATCTCCCCCGCCGTGCTCTTGATTCTAGGGCTGCTGGGCGGGAGCAGCCATCGACATCGTATAGAGCATCGCAAAAGCATAGTGTTGCCACTCGTGGTCCCCCTCAAAAAAACTGGGGTTCAGGCGGTCGCACTCAGACATCATCCTAGCAGAAAACAGACCTGAGGGCTGTTATTATGGCGAGGAAGGCGTCGGCTAAAAAGAAGTCCTGAGGGACGTAGTGTCATATTTCCGAGGGCAGCCCCCAGTCGATGCCCTCGGGATGCCAGTGTGTTAACCCCGCCGCAGTGTGTGTTTCGGGGCACAGCGGCTTCATATTCTTGTGTGCCTCGTGCGCGGGGCACTCAACACCTCTCTCCGAGGAGGGAGGCATTAATATCACCCAGGTTGAACCCTGCCAGTTTGGTTCAGGGCACCGGGAAAAGTTTAAGCAGTACACCAAAAGCCAGTTTCGAGAGGCTGGTCCCCCTTATAGAAAATTTGGCAGCATGGAAACTCCTGCCAAACGTGTCTCAGTGGGTTCTGCAAATAATAGAAAAAGGCTACAAAATTCAGTTTTGCAACCAGCCACCCCAATTCAACGGCGTGTTATCTACCATAGTGGGTGCTGGGCAGGCTCTAATAATGGAACAAGAAGTAGAAACTCTCTTGTGCAAGGAAGCCATAGAATGTGTTCCTCCTCACGACAGGGAGTCAGGGTTTTACAGCCGCTATTTCATAGTTCCAAAGAAAGACGGGGGGTTACGTACTATTTTAGATCTACGTCATCTGAACCGGTCTGTTGCAAAACTAAAGTTCAAGATGTTAACTATAAAGCAGATCGTCCCACAAATCAGATCCGAGGACTGGTTTGTGACGATAGATCTAAAAGACGCGTATTTTCACATATTTATCCTCCCGCAACACAGGAGATTCCTGAGTTGCCTTCGGGGGCGTGGCTACCAATATCGGGTTCTCCCTTTCGGTCTATCTCTGTCACCCCGTACATTTACAAAGTGCATGGATGCAGCGCTGGCTCCATTACGACTCCGGGGCATCCGTGTCTTAAACTACATAGACGATTGGTTAATTTTAGCCCAATCAGAGAGTATGGCAGCGCAGCATCGAGATGCTGTGCTGACCCACATGAGAGGACTGGGGTTAAGGCTAAATGCAAAGAAAAGCATGCTCTCTCCAGTACAGAGGACAGCTTTTCTTGGCGTTATATGGGATTCAACAACAATGCAGGCACATCTGTCCCCTGCTCGTGTGGAATCCATTCTTTTGGCTGTAGGCAGAGTGAAGTTAGGCCAGTCACACACTGTAAAACAATTTCAGAGGTTGTTGGGGCTCATGGCAGCAGCGTCCAATGTGATACCCCTTGGGCTGCTTCACATGAGACCGCTACAGTGGTGGCTCAAAACCAAAGGGTTTTCCCCGAGGGGCAACCCGTTCCGTCTGATCAAGGTCACGTGCAGATGTCTTCGTGCCTTAGATCTTTGGAAGAGACCATGGTTTCTCTCCCAAGTCTGATGTTGGGGGCTCAGTACCGTCGAGTTACGCTGACAACGGATGCTTCCCTCACAGGCTGGGGAGCAACTATGGAGGGCCATTTGGCTCATGGATTATGGGGGGCCAGACAGCACAGTTGGCACATAAATTGCCTAGAGATGATGGCGGTGTTCTACGCCCTGAGATGTTTCATCCCTCACCTGCGGGGCCATCACGTGTTAGTCCGGACAGACAAGACGTCGGTAGTCGCGTACATCAACCGCCAGGGGGGTTTGCGTTCACGCCCCTTGTAAAAATTGGCGCGGCATATCCTTCTGTGGACACAGGGGAAGTTGCTGTCCCTCAGAGCAGTGTACATTCCCGGGTGTCTGAATCAGGGAGCAGACGTCCTGTCGAGACAGGGGCTGAGGCCCGGGGAGTGGAGGCTCCACCCTCAGGTGGTGGAGTCCATTTGGACGAGATTTTACCAGGCGGAAGTGAATCTGTTTGCGTCCAGAGAGACGACACACTGTCCGCTATGGTTTTTTCTCACACATCCAGCACCGCTGGGACTGGATGCCATGGTTCAGCCGTGGCAGAGGCTACTGCTGTATGCTTTTCCCCCGATCACTCTGCTCCCGGGAGTTCTGGAGAGGGTTCGTCGCAACAACGTCCGCTTGTTGTTGGTAGCCCCCCTCTGGCCGAACCGAATATGGTTCTCGGACCTGGTGTCCCTCCTCGACGGCTCACCTTGGGAAATACCCGTCAGGAGGGATCTCCTCTCTCTGGCGGGTGGCTCGATTCTTCACCCCCGCCCAGAGTTATGGAAACTGTGGGTCTGGCCTAGGGCTGCACGATTCGAAGAAAAAAATCTAATTGAGATTTTTCTGATCAAAATTGCGATTCGCGATTTAAAGTGCGATTCATTAGTATATAATAAAAGAGCTACATCCAGGTTTGTTGTGGTGGTTTTAATAGCACCAAAGAAAGATGCTGTGCTACTGTTTATTTAAAACCTCTTAAACATTGTGCCAAGTTGTTTTTTTTTACTAAGAACTTTTTTTTAATCTAAGAACATTAAAATACAATTTAACAACATTTTTTTGAAAGTTTTATTTAAAATAACATATAGGCCAACGTATTTTGGCTGTCACTACATCAATGCTTTTGACAAGCAAATGTTTAGTTTTTTATTTTAATCATAAGACTATACTCATTTTGTTTTACTTTTCAGGCATCTGTCATAAATGTAAATATATTAGTTATTAGAATCTATGATTGAACATAAGCAAAAAATACAAATAAAACACTGCACAGTCCTCACTGTAGGATTTTAAATGTGGAGCTGCAGAAGCTTGTTCAGTTAAGAGTAAGGAGTGATTTTAATTTTTGGTGTGTAATAAACATTTCTGACACAGAAAGCACCAGGTTACTGTCTGTCACTTTAAGACACAAGACAGCTTTAAAACTGCTCTGCTTCAATATACTGATAAACATCCAGCTGTTTATGTTCACTTAGACAAGAAAGAAAACTTAAGTTTAGTGATCACGCGTGTGCTGACTGCTCTCTGTGTGCGCGCTTCATGAACCCTCGTGCCTGTAAATATTCAAAGTGGTGCAGATGTGCGGGTGCAAGAAAGTATAATGTACCTCTTTCGTCTGCTGTGTTCCGGGCTATAAACCTGCTTATAGTCTGATGAGGCGCTTGTCATTGTTTGCGATGCATGACGAGAAACGGATGTATATACACCTTTCTTTAAGTCCAACATTACACAAAAGGGAAATGTTTTCGCGCATTTCTGTCCTTTCATTTGCCGGTTAATGAGTTATAATGGGTTTTTAAAATGACTGAATCCAAAATCTGCCAACTTCATGACATTCCGCGTTGTGCAGTTAATTCCATTTGTATGCATTTCGCGATGCTGTCCGTGTTTTCCGCATCGCGGAAATCATATGGCCGTACACTTTGTTGAGGAGTTGAACTGCTGCTCGTGCTCATGTTTTCCAAATGGTGTTATCTGACGTGTTGTCAGCACCTCAATGTTAATGCCCTCTATTGGTTTAAACTGCATCAAACGTAAAATGCGCATGAAGCGAACTGTCAAAAACTGCGTACTAGATGATTGTTATATTTGATAGTTTTGAATCGAAATAATCGCAGCTCTTGCGATTCGAAAATCGCATCCATTCACATCGCGATTTCGGTTTAAAAAACGATTAATCGTGCAGCCCTAGTCTGGCCACTGAGGGGGCCAGACTCATAGAATCTGGTCTCTCAGCTGAGGCTGCTGAGACCATTCTTCACTCCAGAGCTCCCTCCACGAGGAAGCTTTATGCCTTTAAATGGAGAGTTTTTACTTCCTGGTGCAGAAAACACCTGCATGACCATGTGAACTGCCCAATTGGTACAGTCTTGGAGTTTCTGCAGGAAAAGTTCACCGCAGGGTTATCTCCTTTTACGCTGAAGGTGTATGTGGCGGCCATCTCGGCTTACCATGTTCCTCTGGCCGGGCAGTCCCTTGGGAGAGACCCGCTGGTGCAGGCACGTGCACACATAGACATCAAAGGGGGCTTGAGCACCTGCCCTTTTTATTCCTGGAGAGAAAGTGCCCTTTTTTTCTGGGGTGCTTTTAAAAAAAATACTAATAAAATGATCTTTATTCGTATAACAACTGATGTCTGTCTGTTTCTTGTGTTTTTTACTTGTTGCTTATTTAATTTAACATGAATTTATTCAGAAATCATTTAAATGAGATTTAAACTCTTATATAAAGAAAAATAGCGCTATTTGTGGCACACAAACGGTTAACAGATGAGTCCCGCCTCCAAAATTCACATCGCTAATATGATTGGCTTTACCTTTACTTAGTCCCGCCTCTCTAACTTATTTCGCTTTATGATTGGTTTGTCAACACTCGTGGTGCATCATTCGCGCTTCAAGCGCCAAAGCTCAGCCCGACCGAGACGTGATCATGTGCATGATTTTGCAGGCAGGCAGCTACCGGTAAGTGTGTGAGGAAGAAAGCATTCTTATATTAACAGTTTTATGCACAAAATATGGGACACGTTGTTACACATAACGATTCAGGGACATTGTTTTCCATGGCAATCCCATATTAACCTGAAGAGTTGCAAACTTGTAACAGTGTAGTGTATGTAGTTTAAACAGACTGCTCATAAAATAATAAAGCACAAACAATAATACAATTGCTAACTACAGTAGTAAACTTTTTTGTTTGCGTTTTTTGTAATGGCTGTTAAATAAGTATAATGTGTTATACTGGAGTGCTGGAGTAGATTGGAAAGAGATATCTGATGGTTCAGTATTTTACTTGCCCAGTCTGAATTTTCACTGACATCACAAAAAAGTTAAATATAAAATACAAATAAAATAGGCCTAATCTATATTTGTTGTTTCTGACATGTGTAACCCTCATAAATATGAAACCTAAGATTAAAGGTGCCATAGGATGTGTTGTCATAATATGTTAAATTGTTCTTTCACAATAACATTGAATGTATGTTGCTTTATTAAGTGCAAAAATTATCCAGAAACGTTTTTACATGTCTATTTACAACCCTAGAATTTGACATTTGAATGAAATGGTCTATTTTTGCCCTATTTGAAAGGGTCATGAATAATAATGTTGAGCTCTGCTCTGATTGCTCTGCTCTGAGGCTCATGCCAGAAGCTCACATTAGTAAACAGACCTTATATTTTGAGCCCTTATCAGACAAAAATAAATTTTGAGTAACAACTAACAACTAATCAGCTAAACGCTAGCATATGATATAGCATTTATTGGCATGTAGCGCTAACTCAGCAGTCACAACTTTGTTTTTAGCATTTTAACAAATTTGTAATTAATGTTATTGTAATGTAATTTAATGTTTTCAAAACATGCACATTGTGTAATGGCTTCCTTTGCTGCTCTATAAACCTAGCCTACTAAAGAGACCATGTTGTCTGTGTGAACTGATTATTTTGTAGACATCTTTTGAAAATTAAACAATTGGGTGAGTTTGAGGAAGATAAAATTAATTAACCTTTTTAATATTTTTTTTTAAAAAGGAAGTCAGAATTGCATTAATATATATATACTTTTTGTTTAAAAAAAAAAGAAAGAAGAGAAGTGCCCTTTATTTCACTTGAGCCCCTGCCCCTCAAAATGTCTGTGCACGTCCCTGCGCTGGTGGTCCGCTTCCTTCGTGGCACTCGGAGGCTGAGGCCTGTAGTCCGACCCAGGGTCCCAGCTTGGGACCTGGCCGTTGTGCTAGAAGGTCTGTCCATGGCTCCGTTTGAGCCCATTGAGACCGTTCCAGTCAAGTTTGTGGCACTTAAGACAGTACCTCTGTTGGCAGTCACTTCTCTGAGGAGATTGGGTGACCTTCAGGCCCTGTCGGTTTCCCCTACGTGCCTTGAATTCGCACCGGGGATGGTTAAGGCTTTCTTGTACCCAAGGCCCGGCTATGTGCCTAAGGTACCGACTAATGTGCCATGACCTGTCGTACTTCAGGCCCTCTGTCCTCCCCCATTTAGGGATAGGAATCAGGAAAAGCTTAACTTGGTGTGTCCAGTGCGAGCACTGGATGCCTATGTTCACAGATCTTCTTTGTGGAGGAGGTCTGAACAACTGTTTGTGTGCTTTGGCTCGCCCAAGAAAGGCCTGCCGGCGACCAAGCAGACACTCAGTAAGTGGATAGTTGAGGCTATCTCTCTGGCTTATGAGACCACTGGACGGCCTTCACCTATCGCCGTCAGAGCTCATTCTACTCGGGGTATGGCAGCCTCCAAGGCCTTGTGGCTAGGGGCTTCAATGCAGGATGTCTGTGATGCGGCAGGCTGGTCCTCTCCACTCACATTCGTTCGGTTCTTCGAGTTAGATGTTAGTGCTACGCCTGGAGCCCAGGTGCTCATGTCTTAAGCTGTGCGCGTTTTTACACACAGACAGGCACTTGGTAGTATGGTGTTTTGGTACATCGTTCCCATAGCGTAGCTTCGGCGACGCAGCTCGAGTTCCCTCGAAGGGGAACGTCTCGGGTTACGAATGTAACCATTGTTCCCCGAGAAGGGAACGAGACGCTGCGTCTCCCTGCCATACTCCCTGCATCCCTGTCTCGCCTTGCTTCGGCACAATCTAGCTGAAGTCGGCTTGCCGGGTGCTCTTTTTATAGCTTCCTGGTTCCCACGTCACCCGCCTATGACGTGTCACTTGACCATTGGATTGATTTGACATACGTGCTTCAGACGCAATCACGGAGAGGGCGTTCCCATAGCGTAGCTTCGGCGACGCAGCGTCTCGTTCCCTTCTCGGGGAACAATGGTTACATTCGTAACCCGAGACGTTTTCAACCATGATAAGTAAATTCTTAAAGTGGTCATTTTTTTCTTATAACGCGTTGTGTTACTCATTTCATGTGTTACAGTGCTGATCAATCTACAAGTTATTTAGTGCTCTAACACATCCTGAAGTTTGACTTCTCAGAGTTTTCAAAATAAAAGTAAATCAGGTTTAAATGTCATTCTTAAAAGTTTTTACTGTTGTATATGTTGAAAATTGATATTCTAATTTGATTAAAATTCACTTTCATAGTGTTTAAACTGTTGAACAAATTTTTTATTCTCAACAATTCAAGTTTGTACTGTCGGTTGCTTTTAAACATTTGCTAAAACTGACATTTAAAATGAAAATGCAATTTCATTATTTTTTTTCATGTATATTTAATAAAAACAAGTGTGACACAAAAATATATCTTGTTTTGTTATGTTACTTTTGACCCACCTGTGTGTTACTTTCGTCCCTGCTGACAGGGTCAAAAGTAACAATGTGCTACCTATGCTCAAAGTGAAATTATACTGAAGTCGTTTTACATTTGTTCAAAATTCCACCTGATATTAATAGCCCACACTTGTGAGTTACTGACCACAGCAAAAATATATCTTAAACTTTATCTTTTAAAATTAAGTTTTTCTGAAAAATGTTACTTTTGCCCCTGCTCTCCCCTTTATTTAAAAGAAATGATTGTGAGTGGAGGAGTTGGGGAATCTATGAAAGCTATACGCTGCGCTATGAAACCCATTCATTTCAATGGCTTGTGCCGCGCGAGGGCGGTTTTTTTTGTTGCGCCAAGCAAAGCGCGAGCGCAGCGGTCAAAGTTCAAAATAGTTTAACTTTTGCGCTGCGCTCTGTGACTATTACCCGCGTGGCCAATAGAAACGGGGCATCCAAACAAGCAAAATGGACGAAAGCTTATACTCGGGATTCTCAGAGCTTTATAATACAAGTTTATGCTCCTACAGAGACATGGGAAGGAAAGCCGAGTCATGGAAACACGTAGCAATTCAAGTTGGCATGTTACATGTGGTTTAAGTCAAGCAGCTTGTTGTAGGTATGCTTAAAGTTACGTGAAATGGAGACGAGCAACATCAGTCTCTGTATTCCTCGTCGACTATTTAACGCAAATATAAACACTGTAGTAATTTATTGAAAACCCCGCCTACTTTGGTCTGGCCATCAGAGCACAAATCGCTTGGCTGCGCCGAACCCAGCGGCGAGCGCAGCGCACACCGCATCCTATGTGAAAGCCACATTATAGTCTTACTAAATCAAAGATAGTGCTGTACACAGGACTATTTAGTGTGTGTTTAGTGTAGTGTATTGTCTACTTTTGTTGAAATTCTTTAACTTGTGAAGCGTCCTTAAGCTTGGGAAAGGCGCTATAAAAATTAAACATATTATTATTATTATTATCATCTGCATTCCATCCATGAAATCTTTAGTTTACCGGCTAGTATTTAAGCTGCAAATAAATGAATGAATACAGTAAAAATCGTATGCCGTGGGAGCAAATTCAGCTCAGTTTTGGACGTGCTCACCAGAATTCTGCACCAAAGAGCTATCAGGTATGTTCATGGTAAACAAAGCAATGAGACAGCCTGTTAGTTGATCCGTTGGGTCAGATTGCTTTCACACTTATAGCAAACGTTGTTTGCAATCGAGCTGAGACCAACTCTTATAGGCTGTCTTGGATCGATTGTTTTGGTGCGAATCCGAGCCTGATTGCCATGTTCAAATTTGCCTAAATGAACCGAACCAAGGGAGAAAGGTCTGAAAACACCCAGGATTATCTCATGATTTTAAATCAGACTCCAGATTTTCAAATAGTTGTATCTCAGCCTCATATTGTCCTATACTAACAAACCATATATCAATAGAAAGCTTATACAGATGATGTATAAATATTCAGATGATGTAAAAAAAACTGACCCTTACAACTGGCTTTGTGGTCCAGGATCAAATATATTTTCTCCAAAATTATACAAAGCATTTGCTTTCCCCACCTCCCACCCGACACACCCAACATCTCAGCCATGACTGCAAAGTATTTTGTTTTTACTGGTGCGGCACATTTAGTTCCCCTGGTGTAACTTTCTTTACACAAACCAATACTGTCTTATACCACATTCAGTGTAGCAGCTACCCAGGACATTTAGCTATATTAGAACATGCAACATTTAAAGCATAGCAGGCTAAGCTCAGATTAAGCTCACAGTAAATGTACATTCATAAAAGAACTTACCATTTGTTGTGTGAAAGATGAAATTTCGGCTGTGGACCTGTCTGCTTGCACACTGACCAGTTTTCCAAATTTTGGAGGAGTGATCACAGTGAAGTGAATGGTTCGATTTGAGGCACTGCTATCATCATTTGTTACTGCATGAAGAAGATCTTTTGAGATCAAAGATAAAGAGCCTAAACGAAAAAAAAAAAAAAGATAAAAATTACCCTAAAGTTAGCTAGAGGGAACTGCCTAGTGCATACAAACAAAACCGCATTGTTTGGTGCACACCAGTTTAAGAAACTTTTAATGGAAATACTCTGGATTTTTTTATAGCAACTTTTTACAGAAGTGTTTCTAAGTGTGAAAGTATGCAGAAATGACAAAAACCAGAAGTCACTGCTATATTTGCATTAAATGTGTAAAACCACACTGCTTTAAGCAGGAAGAGTATTTCAGGATCAGGTTTCAAATCTCTTTTAGATTACAGGGCATAAGTATGACAATGAAGAACTATAAACTGTATTAAATTATGTATTTTGCTAAAATACACAAGCGCTTTCATTTATGGCCTTAATGGGAAGGTCTTTCTAATTTATATATATATTTATAGTTTCTGCTGTGTTTTACAGGCAATGAAAACTCATTCAGCAGAAGGCCGTAAGACAAGGCTGAGAGTAAGTGGTATTCAAAAGTACTTTCCAAACTCCCACACGAAAATAAAACAGCTGTTTTCTGCCAAATTCGACATTATTTCTACATTTCTAATGATGCTGTGTCAGATACCTTTTATTCCAATTTTGCTATAGTCAGTTCATTTTAAAACTGAAAACAGATGCAGCAGATGTTACTCAGTTGTACTGTCCCAGACAAAGCAACTTCGGGGATCTTTTTAGCTTCTCATATAAAATTTGTCACATGACAGTGTTTCCAAGTTAAGAAAATGACCGAAGTCTAACAAATTTAGGGACTTTTCCCTATGATCTTTTCACATGCACTCCTCTGAGCTATTTATAGTTTGACAATAAAAGTAGTCTTGTTATAGCATGGATTGATTGCACTAGGCTTAAGAAACACTGTGTTAATGTTTAGACAGACTACGAAGTCTTAACTGGCTACAAATGGGTGGTGACTCATTTTGTTGACTTCATACCGAGCGGAAAAGAGGCGTCAAACGGGTTCCCTGATTCGGCATGCGAGTCAGCCAATACTCCAGATGCTAAACTAACTGCTGAGAGTAGCATAGAGTGTTATTGTACTTTATAAAACCAGATGGTTAGCCTAAACTATTCTGTTACTAAAGTCATAAAATACTGGTTTTGTTTTTATGCTTGATAGCGTCTACAATTTGATATTTGATTCACTGCATGCATAGACTGATTTCCTTTTAAAGATCATGTAACATGTTTATCAGTGTTAAGGGTTTATCAGTGTTACCTGGAAACACATTAAGAGGTCCAGCCTTCTCTAGAGTAAGAACCAGGGCACGGGCCATAACACTGAATATTTGCCTAGGGGCAAAGTTCATACCATCGTTTACTTGAAAGTTGAAACCACCTGCCATAGCACCTGAAAGCAGAGCAAACATCACTCACATCAGGAACTAGTTTCATTCACATTGCATTGCACCATGGGAAACAACATAAAACCATATCACCTATTTTAAATATCCATTACAATTGTAATACTCACTACAGTTAGATCATAAATAAGTACACTTTACTATATATTAATATTTAAGAGTGTGCCTATATATATATATATGTTTGTCCACATTTCAGGGTAAAGTTATTGTGTTATATAGTTGTGAGCCATTGTTACACTTTCCTGTTTTCCCTAAAAAGGACATGGATAGAAAAATTTGATGATTTGTCACAAAACACTGTCATCTAGTGGTTAGAGATGCCATTACAGACCCTGAAAAAAAAAACATGATTGTTCTGTCCAAAATCGCCTACTTCCATACTAAATAGTAGGTAAAAATCAGTAAACGAGGTGAGTAGTATCAAAGTCCATTTAGGAAAGTTTGCGCCACTAGGTGGCTATGTTTGCAACGCCTCTGGGCAGTTATTTCAGTCATGCAAGACTAAAGTCCTATCTTACTTGAATGGAAAGATATTTCAAAAATCACTTGCTAAAATTCCAATTAAACAACATATTTCTGACCAACAATGAAAACCTCCATCAACAGTACCATAACTTTTGTTTCTTAAAGGGACACTCCACTTTTTTTGAAAATAGGGTAATTTTTCAGCTCCCGTAGAGTTAAACATTTAATTTTTATTGTTTTGGAATCCATTCAGCTGATCTCCGAGTCTGGCGCTAGCACTTTAGCATAGCTTAGCATAATACATTGAATCTGATTAGACCATTAGCATCGCGCAAAAAATATCCAAAGAGTTTCGATTTTTTTCCTGTTTAAAACTTGACTCTTCTGTAGTTACATCATGTACTAAGACTGACAGAAAATACAAAGTTATAATTTTCTTGGCCGATATGGCTAGGAACTAGTGATGCACCGATGTATCGGCCACCGATATTTATCGGCCGGTTTTTGATGAATTTGAAACCATCGGCTTATCAGCAATAGCACGAGAAAGGACAATACCGATTGTTTATTAATTAACTGCATAAAGAAATCCATTATATGTAAAAAAAAAAAAAAATGCTGAATAGCAAAAACCACCTTCACTGTTTTAATGGTCTATGAGTAGATACTAGAGTGGAAAGTAGATCATAATTCAACACCTACTGTCACAGTATGCGATTTTGGACTTGGGGATTGTTATAACTTGAGAGTTAGCTTATGATCTCACCATTATGCACAAAAAGCAGCTGCCGGTGAACAATGTGAGCTTGAGTAAAGTTCATAATTGGCCTGTTGGGGGCGCTCTTGAGGGCCAGATGACCATTGCTAGGTTGGGTAATGATGTACTCCAGTAGTTCAGGCGGCGTGTCCTCATCCTCAGCATTCAGATCTTCAGGGGTGATCTCTGTGATTGAGTCCACCCACACCTGAGTAAACCATCACACAAATAATGAGACCTAGTGTTAGAAAGGTTTTTGCCTTATTTACACAGCTCAATGTTTCCCAGCCAGAAAGAACAAAAAGAACTTGGATTAACCTACTGAATAAAAAACATTAAATATTTATGTTACTTCCGTACAAAAAAGAAAATAATGTTTGAGATGTATGCAAATTATGGATGATACTCATAGCAGAATATGTGTTTTTGTTTTGTTATTATTTTTAATACAATAATATACACAATATCCTCAGTGGTAGACCATTGCGTTAGTAGTGCAGAAGGTCATGGGTTTGAACCCAGGGTACACATACTGTATACTGATAAAATATGTATACCTTGCACTACTCTGCCAAAACGTAAATGTGATTTCAAAAGTGGCACTAGTGAGCCACCTTGTGGCCAATTATTGATATTTAAATGGTTGTGTTTATAATAAATAAGCAATTGTGTTATTAAACAGAGTGATTTTCCTCACTCCTGTGTGGATGTTATTTATCTTACAACATTTCTTCTTGACTAGAGTATTAGGTTGAGTATCAGGCAGTGAATTACATATATTGAGATTGTAATTCCCTGCAGTTTAAAACCATGACTGGAAAGCCTTGAAGAATCTGAAGCATTTGGGGAGGATAACCCTAACTCACTGCCTATTGTCCTTAATATTAACACTGTTTATTTTTTTAATTAAGGTTAAAAGACATACGTTAAAGCCAGTAATTTATGATAAATTTAGAGGCTTGACCTTATGGGTCTCAGGAAAGTCTTAACCTTATTCTATTTTCTATGATTGATCTACAACACTAAGATCATTGGAGTCACTTTACAAAACTATTAAAATATTGAAACAGAAAACATATCAGCTATAAGTTTGTGTACTCTTGCCTTTGAACCCCAGCTGACCCCAGCTGATAAAAAAAGAGTGATATTTATATATATAGTAATCTCACCCGGAGGACCTTGTTGGCAGTAATGACCGGAGACTCATCGTTGATGGCTATGACCTGCACATAAACAGTCCATGGTGCACTATGTTTTCTCAGCTCCGTGTCATTTGCAGTGATAGTGAAGCTGTCCTCTAAAGTTTCTGTGTTGTCATGGACATAATATATAAACTCCTGCTCCACCTGTTACAAGAAAAAAACATTAAATACGAGGTGTCTTAAAGGGACATTCCAACTTTTTTGAAAATATGCTCATTTTCCAGCTCCCCTAGAGTTAAACATTTGATTTTTACCGTTTTGGAATCCATTCAGCCGATCTCCGGGTCTGGTGCTAGCACTTTTAGCATAGCTTAGCATAATCCATTGAATCTGATTAGTCCATTAGCATCACGCTCAAAAATGACCAAAGAGTTTCGATATTTTTCCCATTTAAAATTTGACTCTTCTGTAGTTACATTGTGTACTAAGACCGACGTAAAAATGAAAAGTTGTGATTTTCTAGGCCGATATGGCTAGGAAAAATCAAGGAATAATCCAAGAATTTGCTGCCTTACCATGGCTGCAGCAGGCGCAATGATATTACGCAGCGTCGGAAAATAGCCCCCTTGGTAACTTTCAATAGACCCCTTAATCGCCCACATCACTGTGACGTCACCGCTCTAGCTGGAGGCAAAAAACTTCCACCGACTGCGGAGCGGCTGCAGATCAGCTCCGCTGCGTTACTGCTCCGCACTCCGCCGTCCTCCAATACCCACCAGATCCGTATTTGTTGCAGAGCGGCTGCGTGCTGAAGTGACGAGGACCCATGAGGTCTCGCAAATTCACGTGATGATCGCGCGATACCTAGTTCTGTCTCTGCCCATTATGCCGTTGAATTATGACGTTTTTACAAACCACCCCAGATCACAACACGAGATCTCGCGTAGACAGAGCAGTACATCAAATCCATACAAAATTCAAAAAATAAGAAGGCTGCTAAAACATTTATTTATGCTCTATCTTTAATGTATTTATTTGAAACTCCCCCTGGCTCTGTTCGTGTCTATTATTTGTTGTTTCTGTATTAATGACTTTCTTTGTGTGTGTTTGTAATGTTTGTATTGCAAATATTTAATAAAAAAACAGGTATGATCACGCGATAAAGTCATGGCTCCGCCCTGCGGAGCTGTCCGGCATCCGTCAAAAATAGAAGCTTTGCGTATTTGTGCCGGAGGGCTGCGGATGGCCGCAGTTGTGACAGATTCGGAGCGCAGTCAGTGGAAATACACACATTGACTTGAATGTAAACCGATTGACTCCGCCGCCGTTCCGCAGCGGATCCGCAGCCGTTCCGCAGTCGGTGGAAATCCGGGGTTAGCCATCTCGCTAAAAGTTTGAGGTTTGGACTTTAAAATGTAACCTTGTTGTTTTTTTGGCTGCCAGAACAGAAGGAACAGCACTTTTGTTTCAAATCGAAAGTTTTACCGGATTCCGGCAATTGTGGTTAAATGCAATACGGCAGAGGCGATCATAAATAATGCTTGTGTTTGCAGAGCACACTTCATATCATGTAAAATAATCTATGCATATGTACTGGTGTGTTGGTTTTATCTAGTACAAATCTGAAAGTGTTTGTTTTATAGGTGAAAAGTCCCCGACCGTGATATTGTTTAGCTTAAATGTTACAGCGATAGATGTGTGTGCCATCCTTTGAATGGTCTCTTAAAATAATCCACATTGCTAATCACAGCTAGCCCAGCGATAGGTTACATTAGACCCTGCTGAAAAAAACAGCATACCAGCAAGACCAGCATATGTTGTGTTTTGGTGCTGGTTTGCTAGTGAACACCAGCTAAACCAGCATCAAACCAGCATCAGCACCAGCATTAGCACCAGCTAAACCAGCACCAAACCAGCATTAGCACCAGCTAAACCAGCATTAGCACCAGCATCCCATGCTGGTCATACCAGCATATGTTGTGTTTTGGTGCTGGTATGCTGTGACCACCAGCTAAACCAGCATAGACCAGCATAATTCCTATGCTGGTTCATGCTGGTTTGATGCTGTTTTTTCAGCAGGGTAAGCCTGGAAAAAATTCCCCAAACCACCTGAAAGTAAATCATATGTTGTCTAGGAAATATCCAAAACCTGGTTAAAATCGCGAGAGTTAATTTACAAAAATAGATGTCACGGTCCCGCAGAATCAGTGACTGTACATATTCGGACAGTTCCGAAAGGTCTTCTGCATCCATGTTTAATAAATCCCTCCTAAAACGCACTAGCCTAAGTTTGTCAACATTGCCTCTGCGGCTCTTTCTGCCTCCAGATAAGCCCCGCCCCCACACAAATACGTCACAATGTTTACTAACTTTGAAAGGGTCATAGCAGGGGAATATCATTGCGCCTGCTGCAGCCATGTTACGACAGCAAAGTCCTTGATTATTACGCCGGAATGGCAACTTTTCATTTTCCGTTGGTCTTAGTACACAATGTAACTACACAAGAGTCAAGTTTTAAATAGGAAAAATATTGAAACTCTTTGGTTATTTTTGAGTGTTATGCTAATGGTCTAATCAGATTCAATGGATTATGCTAAGCTATGTTAAAAATGGTACAGCCAGACCAGGAGATCAGCTGAATGGATTCCAAAACGGTAAAAATTAAATGTTTCACTCTAGGAGAGCTGGAAAATTACCCTATTTTTTTTTTAAGTGGAGGGTCCCTTTAAAGCTTAACGCTAAAGTGTCACCATACATGGTGACCAGAAGTGGTCATTCCTGGTCCTGGAGGGACACTGTCCTGCAAAGTTTAGCTCCAACCCTGATCAAAATGTGTTTGATTAGGGTTGGAGCTAAACTTTGGAGGACAGTGGTCCTCCTGGACCAGGAATGCCCACCCCTGCCATACACAATATTGTGAAATATTATTACTTGATTGTTTATGCCTTTTATATCCTACTTGGAAGATCTGTACCTGTTTCCTTGTAAAGTAGGTTGTGGGTATCCCCGGGAAACGTGAATTCTCGATGCGGCCGTGCAGGGGTCCCTCAGAGACGTAGTATACAAAATTAAGCCCGGTGAAATGTGGGTTGGTGACTTTGATGATCACCTCAGTGAGAGCTTTAGATGCCCCTTCCTTCAATGTGATATTAGACACCTCAATCGGTATGAGGAGCGGGATAATATCCACAGACACGATTATGTCACTGACCTCTGCAACCCCATTGCTGGCCTCTAAAGTGAATGAATCATTTGTCTGGCCAGGTGCGACCTGTACATACTGAATGTTGCCAGCATTAACATCCTGCTGGGAAAAGATTACCAACTGGTCCTCCTCTGTACCCTGGTACTGGTCCTCAAGAAAAAGCCGCAGATATCCATAAGATGGAGGAACTTTGACAGTGAAGCTTATTTCTGCGGGTGAATTAGCTTCATGAGTCACCTGGAGAGAGAGAGAAAAAATAGGTAAAAATTTTAAAAACCTGTGACTGTAAGTAACATAAATATTGACATTTACCTTAAGTTTACTGCTCTCAATCTTGACTGGTTTTCCTTCTTCTACTATTAAAATTTTATTATGAAGGACAACAGGTGGCCTTTGATGGCTTTCCAGGTACACCTTCACATTAATTTGTGCGTCACACTTAAATCCCTTTGCTTCCACTTGGAGCATAAAAACGTCGGCCAGATTTTTGCTGTTGTCATGGTGATAAGACAAGTCGCCGTTCCTCAGGTCATGCTGGGAGAATGACTCCGTTTGACTGCCTTTTAAATATAGACGGCCATTTTTTGGAGCCTCTTGAATACTGAATATGATTTCGTTGTCATTTCGGATGTCAAGGTTTGTATCCACACTGAAGTTAGCATAGCTAAGGGTCTTGACTTGCCCTTTCTGAACCAAAAGACCTGTGTTGTTGCCAACTTTCAAATAAGCATCCTGCGCGCTAATATCCAAAAGGGAGGAAACATAGTGTTTGCCATCCGATACAAAGAGGACAAAGCGACCGGAGTTCATCCCGTGGTGAATAAACAACACCTGTTTCTGTTCCAAGTCTTCCTGGTAGAACTGGTATAGCTTCTGTGAAGTGTCATTTGCAAGAACCAAGTCCCCTATTGGGATACCTCGACGGGTGTAGACGAGCTGCCCGTCACTGAAGTCTGAGTCGGCATCATGGTAACGGAGATCGTCGAGGGTAAGTAATCTCTGTCCATTTTTGACAACGTGGAAAACCTTGTCTACGATGCGAATGGGTTTTTCATCATTCACCAACTGTATGGAGATGTTGAAGATGCCCTCTTTGGGGCCAATGTCATTTTCTATCATAGTATTCTTAGTAAGTGGACTTTTGGAGGCTGTGAAGTTAAAACTATCAAGATTTGTTTCACTGTCATCGTGAACATACATGATACGTTCCTCTAGAATGTCCTGATTGGTAAATGAAAGAATATTGTCAAACTCTTTTGTAGAGTTGGACGAGTTGATTCGTGTTAGCTTGCCATGCTGTGGAGCCTTCGTGACAGTGTAGTGTATTTCTCTAGTGCTAAGAGTTTCGGCAAACAAGTCATCTTTTGTGATAAGCTTACTTTCACCTTCAAGAAGCGCCAACCCATTGTTTTTCATAAAAATGCTGTTAACATCTGCTTTAATGTTGATTTTGAAAATGTGACTAGTGGAATGTGCATGCTTGGAGACTATCTGAAATGCAAATTCATCGCTGGTATCCTCAAACGATCTTTTCACCAATCTGTATTCTACTTTTAGATCGGTGATGTTCCTTTGACAAAATGTAGAATTGACATCCAACTTGGTATTACTCATTACAAGCGTTCCTCTTGTTGGTACAGTCAACAACCTGAAACTAAGCTCATCCTCAGACAAAGTTACACCGTGTGCTGTTGCATACAGATTCTGGGAGTCAATTACAGCGGTTGTAATTTTATCCAGTTCTATGGCTTCATTCTTCTCCAATGTGTAGTTTATCCACTTTACTCTAATGGGAAACACCAACTCCTCTGTAGCTCTGGAAGCCACAGTGACTTTACATTTGAAGTGATCCATGCTATTACTTGTTTGGATGGACTGGTAAGTGTTAAGGTAACGCAAGCGCTCCTTTTCAAGAACTCGTTGAGAAAACGAACTGGTGACCTTCCACTCTCCATTTGAGTGAAGCCTCTGAAGTTCACCAAATTTTGGTGGCTCAATCACATCATAACGAATATCAACCATCTGCTTTACTGTATTTGTCCAGACTGCGAGTTGGTTGTTGCTTAACAGAAACATCTCCCCTTGACTGACTTCCAGGCCGGTGTTATTAGAGATTTTATACTCCAATCCCACTGCCATGATTCTGAGGACCACTGTGTTACTCACTTTCTCTCCATCGCTTACTCTCAGCACAATCCTGGAGTTCCTTACCCCTGTATGGACATAATTGATATTTCCCTCTATAAGGGACGAGTGAGAAAAAGAGGTTACAGGTGTACCCGGATTGTCTTCATTTTCCAAATACCCAGCATCAGCATTAAGATTGCCTAATACAGAGTAAACAAGATCTGTATAATTGCTATCAATGTCTACGGCTTTCAGAACATCAGTGGTCAGCTTCTTCCTGGAGTTCTCTAGAAGAATAAACAGATTCCCTTCGGGTAGACTCAATTCAGGGGCATCGTTGGTTGGCGTGACACTGACATTATATCGGTACAACTTGTGTCCCTTTAGATAGCCTGGAACCTCCTTTCTGCTACTGGAGAACACAGAGAACATAAAGAAGTCTTGGGGGTCTTCAGATCCTCCGTGGATGTACATCACTCTGCCGTGCCACAAATCCAACATGCTGAATGTATTCTCTGCCTGTTCTTGGTCTACATCGAGCCTCAGTTGACCATGCACGGGCTGCTCTTCAATCCTAAAGATAATCTGAGACTGGCGGATACCAAGTTTCTTAAAATCGAGGTTAACTTTTATGTGCTTTGCATCCAATGACGCCCGACCACCTTCTGGAACAACAAGGTTCTTAAGCTGTAGAAAATTATGTCCATACTTCTTAACAAGACCTTTAGCTAGGGTAGAGACATCTGTGAGAGGCAGTTGTGTGACAGTGCTAGCAGGGGTTATAGGGAGAGTTGCTGGGCTGACTGTAGTGCTTATCTCAAACTCCTTTTCAGGTTCACAGCCAACAGAGATGTCTTTAGTGACCACAGCATTGGGGAGACCCATTTTAACATTATTTACTCTTATGTTCCTGAAGCAACCTTTAAAGGAACCACCTTTAACACGCTTTCCTGCCACTGAAGAAAGGCCAACCTTTCTGACCTCAGAACGTGTGCTGTCATCGATTCCCCCAAGAAAAACCAAACCTTTCAGGTGTAAGGTTTTGGATCTAGAGCTAATGCTGGACTTTACAGTCTCTCCATCTACTGTGAGTTGGAGGCTTTTCGGAGTGAAGTAGAGTTTGACATCATGCCACTTATTGTCATTAATGAAGGTGAGAGAACGTAGTTCTGTTTTAGTACCGTCTTTACCAACCACAGCAACAAGAAGACCTTTCTGGATCTCCAAGGCGACAAAATCTCCCTGCCGTGCAGAGTTGTACATAATGATCCCCTCTTCGGCCGAGGTGTGGACTGAGCTTTCGAGAACCCACTCTTGTTGTGCTGTCCATGGAGGAAGGGACATGTAAGCCCTCGAGCTGAAAAAACTGATTGGATCATCCTCATTTGCAAAGAACTGAGGGCTGCATCCAAGAGAAACCTCATAGACATTCTTAAATCCTGAGTAGGGCCTCAGTGAGGAGAGAAGGTTGTGCTGATTAAATATAACTTCATCAAGACAACCACGGAAGCCATTGAGATCACTGGACAGATAGGGCTGATCCAAACCTCCGGTACCACCCACATATAGACCAATGTTGATGTTCAGCTGCTGTTCTGGACCTGGCATTTGCAAGCTGCTCTTGGAGTGGTTGTCCACAGTCAGTGTGACATTGTGGTATTCATGGAGAAGCTGTATGTTGTGCCAGGCCAGATCATTTAGCTGGGTGCCACTGTCTGAAAGAAGAATCTGCTCTCCAGAGCCCAGGTCCAACCGTGCCTGTAAACGATAGAAGCGAACAAAACGTTAAAACAACGATAGAACAAGAACATCTTTACATAATTCTAGATTAAGGCTTAAATAAAAATGGTTGCATCTAAAGTATAGATTAGTGGTTCTCAAACTTTTTGGCATGCACCCCCCTCCGCTTGTGTAGGGTGCATCCCTTCGTCCCCCCCAAAGAAAATTCATGACATTAAACAATCTTAAACTTAAACTTTTAATTAATCAAAATATATAACATGACACAAAAAAGTGTCACAAAAAAAATATTTTTCTGAGATTTAATTCTGTATAATTTATTTCTGTATCAATGTATGATGAATTAATGTATTTTAATTCCTTTTCATGGCACCATCTCACACCCCAAGGGAAAATATTTTTATATTTCTATTTAAAGAATATACTACTTAATCAAAAAATACTATTAAATATCACATTGTGACCCTGTCTGTGAAATCCAGGCTTATAATCTATGAGATTAGGAGAATAAAATTGTCAAAGAAGCCCTTTACATTATGTAAATATGTTTAAAACAAGCGTGCCGCACAAGCCCTGAAAAGTGAAGCCAAAACATCTCGATCGCCCCCCAGTGACTGGTCCCAGTATAGTTCATAAACCCCGCCTCCCCATGTTATTCAATGGGACTTGAGACCAACTAAAAAAATTAATTACACTTCAATTAACTTTTTTCAGAACCTGGTTTCTGTCATTTATTGTAGTTTTTATCACACCGATGTAAATTCAAATGTTTGTTTTTAACATAAGTTTGTGTTTAGTTAGTTATTTAATGATATAAAAACGGTGGTGTCACGTCATGATTGACAGCTGTGATATCGTGTGATATGCGCATTCTGCGAGAGCCAGGGCGGGGTTTTGATTTCGCGGCTTCACTTCCTGCTCACTACTGCGCATGACTGGTCCCGAAATCGCTACTGCGCAGACTCAAGACCCAAGATGTCAGCGCCATATCAGGACACTGGCGGCTTCACTTTTCACCAATGGAAGGGAGCGAACAGGCGTCGTCCATCTTTTTTTACAGTCTATGATTTAAAACAGTAAATCACAAAAAATAACTTAAGCTTGGTCACATGGGGCGGTTTCCCGGACAGGGATTAGTCCTAAACTAAAATAAAGAGCTGTCCAAACTGAAAACAACTTGCACTGACATATCTTAAAATACATCAATGCCCTTTGTTTTGTCTAAAAATGCACACAAGTAATGTTTTAGTAAGGCATGTTTATTAAAACTAGTTATATTTCCCCATAAAACTAAGGCCTAGTCCTGGTTTAAGCTAATCTCTTTCCGGGAAACCATCCCATTGAGTTTAAATAAATTCAATAAAATACTGCATAATGTTTAGAATAAATATTACAATATAAAAGTTGTTCCCACAACATCAATTCCTATTAAATTTATCAGAATTAAAAACAGTGTGTAATAGAACAAGCATTTTAATAATTTATTAATATCCATATGTCTTTCATGATGAAAACAGATAGTTGCAAATTGCAACCAAAGTATTGCATTTCACTCTGAACTTGACTTGCGTCATTGTCATTACACGCGATAGCAAAGGCAAACGTGTCAAGGCTTGCAGAATATTTGTAGTCTTTTCTCAGTGGAGAGTGCAATTTTAATCTCTGTACTGGTTTAAAAATATTAATTTCCAAGCTAATAAGACCTCATCAGACTTAATTTGAGCTGTTCTATTTTAGCCCAGAAATAATCCCTATTAATGAGATCTTACAAGAGAAATGTAAATAATAAAAATCCACTAGAGATTCATGCAAAGATTTTGAATTCAGTGGACTGTAGAAGTAGATTTAATCTTGTCTAGTGGGTAGAAATGTTCCCTCACAGTAAGAATGTCCCGGCTAGGTCAGGTGGCCTTTCTGTGTGGTGCTTGCATCTTTTCTCTGTGTCGGCCTGGGTTTACTTTGGCTCCCACAGGCCAAAACATAGAGGTTAGGTGAATTAGAGATTTCAAACTCCCCCTCCACCAAGATGTATGAGATTGACCAGTTCTCGCCATGTATACAGCCAAATAGTTTAATAAATATCATTATAATTAGGGATGCACCGATACCACTTTTTTGGAATACGAGTACGAGTACGAGTACGAGTACTTGCATTTCAGTACTTGCCGATACTGAGTACTTAATAAAAAAACATGATTTAAATTTACAGGTAACAGCTTTAGTCATATAATTTAACAAAAAAACAAAGGACTAGTTTTCCAGTATGTTGTAAACTCTGCCTCTTTGGACAACACAAGAGGCATTAACCCCTTACACGTCGCTCAAACATAGACATTTCTCAGACCGTGGTAGCGATTCCAGGTACCGGGGACTTTTAACGAGTATGAGTACTTAAAGGCGTTCTAAGCGAATCTGCAAGACGTTAGTTTTTGTTGACGTTTGAATTGTTTTCAAACAGATGGAGCGTAGCTAACTACTCCCCCTCCCCCTCCCTTCCGTGCTTTCATGAACGCGTACAACCCCCACCCCCAAATCCTTCTTGACGTTTATTGGTTAGAATACTTTGTTATGGTTTCTGTTTGTAGGTTTGGCCACTGTGTTGTTATTGCCGTTTGTGAAGTCTGGGCTGTCTACAGAGATCGCGTTTTTTTACAGTTTGATCAGCAGACAGGCAGCAAGCAGATAGTGAGGAGATGTTTGCTGTATGTAACAAAAAATGTTTTATGGTCTAAAACGCGTCAATTCGCTTAGAGCACCTTTAAGAAAATGTGGTATTGAGGCCGATACCCGATACCAGTATCGGTATCAGTGCATCCCTAATTATAATAAACAAACAAACAATCTTGTCTAGCAAATCCACTATGTATGTTTCCGCTTCTCTCACATGTCATTTCAGCTCACATTCTTTAGCCCCCATGCCTGAGCAATGATAAGCTTTGTAATGTAAACCTTCACAGCTTTCAACAGGAAAAGAAATCTGCTTTGAAATTCAGCTGTAGTGAATGATAATTTTTTACTGCAGATCAACTCTGGTTCAAATACAAATACCACTCTAAAAAAACTCAGCATTTTGTCAAAAATATAAAAAAACAACATTTGAGTTAAATTAAGTTTAGATATGACCCGAAAACAATGGGTTAAAAAAACATAACTTTTAGGTTAAAACAATCCAGCATAGGTTAAATTAATCTAATGGGTCAATGTTAGTCAATTTCTGACCCACCGCTGAGCTGAAAATAACTCAGCATTTTTTATAGTGTCTATAATTTTCAGGTAGACCTTGAATATCTTGTTTAAGCATGGGAGTCTTAATTTAAACATTTAATAAACATAATATTACTTATGATCTTTAAACTCTACTAATGCTTATTGTAACATTTAGGGCTATAATTTAATTGAATTTTGAGTCTGTGTATTGACATGTTCCAGCCTGTAAATTTGTTGTGATCTGAGGGTGACTGTTGTGAAGTATACCAACGTGTAACTTACCTGCAGTCTGCCAGCATTCATCTCCAGCAGGATGTAATCTGTCTGCCCTGCAGCTAGGAAAAGCAGGCCGCTTTGGCTGGAGGTGCGGAAGCGGACGTGCAGCGTGTTACGGCTAGACAACTCTGTCCCTTTCAACTGCACAAATCCATCACCAAAGAATGAAGCTGCAAAGAGGAGAGTTTTAGCCATGATCCTTTCATTACATTTCATTAAATGTTATTGTAAATTGCAGTAACATGAAAGCAAATATAATATGTGAACACATAGAACAATTTGAAATTGAAACTACGTTCAATTTATGATCTAAAATATAACTGATTAATGTGCAGAGATAAATATTGTTATGTATATACTTTCACACAACCTGGCCATTGTCAATATACCGCAAACACTTCACTTTTAGGAGAGGTCTGATGGCGCCAGGGAAGCGCTATGATATCCATGTGCTTGTGCTGGCATGCTTTGCCCTGACAGCAGCCTGCTCTCTCAACATAAAAGACTCTGACATGGCCACATTGTCTTAGCCCTGCTGTCCATAGATGGAGGCTTGCCTTGGACGCAGCTGTTTTTCAACCCAGTCACTACATGTCACCCTCTAATCTACACTAATGTGTGTTGTGTACTCTCATCTGCTCTTACTCCACTCTCATCTGTGTTACTATAGTATTTAAACTCTTAATTAATGGTTCCAACCTTTTTTAAGTCTTCTGTAGAACCATTGGTTATCATTTTTGAATTGCTACAAAAACAAAAAACACCTCCTTAAATGAGTTAGTTCATTTTTATTGCCTTTGTCTATAATGCACCATAAACAATGTAATTCACTTTCAGTGACCAAACTGTATTAAAGGAAAACACCACCGTTTTCCAATATTTTACTATGTTCTTACATTAACTTAGACAAATTAATACATACGTTTATTTTTTCAATGCGTACACTTTGTACAGCGAGTCGTGAATGTGTAAGCATTTAGCCTAGCCCCATCCATTCATAAGGATTCAAACAGGGATGAATTTAGAAGCCACCAAACACTTGTTTTAGGCCATGTTTTCCCTATGAGTAATTACACTAGTATGTATGGTAGCACAAAATTAAACATGGCGATTTTTTAAGCGGATAAAAATTTGAACTATATTGTATGGCGAAAGAGCACTTAGTTACTTTGCAGCACTTCGACCTCGGACGCAGTAATATTGAAGGAAGTTTGAGTGAGAGGGGGAGTGGTCAGGAGTAGAGGTCGACCGATATGTTTTTTTCTCTGGCCGATGCCGATATTAAGAAATCAGGGCATCCGATGGCCGATATGTTTGGATGATCTTCTACATGTACATAATAATCAAAATGTCCTCATCATTACCACATATTTTAAAATGTCACTATTTAAGCCAAAGTATTTAAAAAAATTATGACTGGTCTCTCAGTCCATCAGCACCATGCATTTATCAGACACCGATATTACCTGACACTATGGTGTCATCATCTTTGATCAGTTTTTTACCATGGCATTTATTGCTTTGTGGGATAAAATCCTTATTTGATAGACCTGATAAATTATTTAATCATCATAAAGTTAACATAGTAAATGTCTATTTGTCTGTCTGTTATTTAGGGCAAATCTTTCTAAACACATTTACATTCTCATTTCTGAGGCGCTATGAGTGACTGATTGTGCTGCCAGTGATGTCTTGTGAGTTTAGTGTTGGGACAGATCTGTCGTTTCAACCGTTCATTCAAATGAATCCATTCAAAGAAGTCAGTTCGCGAATCGGACACGTTGTGTGCTAATCCAGGCTGAGCAACGCAAAACTGTAAACAAAGTGTTACTGTAACAACACGAAAAACATTTCCTCGCTGGATATGATTTGGTCTTCAGACCTTTCGCCATCGTGTCCGTTTTGTTTTGAGTAATATGTGCGAGGGAGCAACCCTATATCACGAAAATGCGTGACTATTTCACGCATGGACCAGCGTGACAATGTCACGCTTTGCCGCGTTTGAGCGTGAGCATGTCACGCTTTGCTGTTTGTGTCACTGTCACGTATTGGTTACTCAACTTTTTTTTCCTATTTTCAAACCATTGTCGCTTCGGTTTAGGGTTAGATTTGGTGCTTGTGTTATATGTCACTTTAAGTATTTGTCACTTTAAGTATTGGTTTATAAAAATAAAAGATACAATACTTATTCTTTTATATTTTCTAAACTTTAACCAATTGTCACCTGACGTTGGGGTTAGAGTTTGTTTAGGTAAGGGTGTCATTTTATGTAAATCTAACCCTAAACCGAAGCGACAATGGTAAGAAATTAGGACAAAAAAGTTGAGTAACCAATACGTGACAGTGACACAAACAGAAAGCGTGACATGCTCACGCTCAAACGCGGCAAAGCGTGACATTGTCACGCTGGTCCATGCGTGAAATAGTCACGCAATTTCGTGATACTGGGTTGGAGGGAGAGAGCAGAGAGACAGTTTAAAGACAGAACGTGTGCACGTGCGGCTCTGCTCACTCGGTCACGCAAACAAGGATCATCACTCATTAATCACATGAAATGAGCCCAATCTTTGCACTGACGGTGCACGGCGAGACATAAGCCCGTCGCGCTGTTGTACTGGCTGCTTAATTTGCATGATCCCGCCATCGTTTACGAAAGCTTGCACGGCTGCAGAGTCTCACACACACGGGAGCGATCTGCTTGCAGCAAGAGGCAGCGTCACGAGTTCTACAACAACGCTTAGGTGCCCACAGATGCACCTGCCTATTAATCGGCCTAATTTTGCAGCAAAATCGGCCAAAGACAATTTTTTTTAAATATGCCAAAAATCTGCCAAATTATCGGCCCGGACAATAAATTGGACGACCTCTAGTCAGGAGTGATGATGTTACTGCGCGCCAAGGTCGAAGTGCTACAAACTATACCCATACAATATAGTTCTCATTTTAATCTGCTTAAAAACTCGCCACGTTTTATTTTGAGCCACCATACTTACTCGTGTAACTACTCATGTAACAGTCTTTAAATAGGGAAAACATGGAAGTGTTTGGTGTCTTCAAAATTTTTCCTGTTTGGATCCCAAGGAATGAATGGGGCTAGGCTAAATGCTAACACATTTACAATGCACTTTACTAAGATTAAGTGTACGCATTGAAAAAAGATAGATATGTATTCATTCGTCTAAGCTGAGGTAAGAACATAGTAAAATATTAAAAAACGGTGGTGTTTTCCTTTAAAATAATGGAAAAAATGTGTTGCTATATAAATAAAACTTCAACGCACTTTAGATCACTTTAGATAAAAATGCATGAATGTAAAAAGAGATTAATAGTAAGAAAGATAATACTGTGAAATCATGAGTAATCATGTTTTATTTATTTTAGAATAGCAATATTAAGACCAAACAATGTATTAAATGTATGTACACAGTAATGATAAAAATTTTGAATTGAGACATTAAGTTGCTTCTTATCCGATAACCAAACATCAGACTAACAGGATTTTGGGCTAAACCAGAAGTGACAGAGAGGAGACTGGAATGCAGTGCTGTCTTTAGTCTGTCATTACCACACAAAGAATAAAGGTTCTGGATCTGACATCTCAGAGATTTTATAAGTCTGGACACTGCACTCCAAAATAAGACCCCAGAAGACATCTGCATTCTTCAAATCAGATGATGCAATATCTTGATAATTCAGTGAAGCTGATATTGTGATGCATATAACCAACCAGCAACTATTACAACTACATGAGAAGAAGCACATTTGCATATAAGTTTCATCTAAAGATGTTTGTCATAAGAATGTGTGTATAAAATATATTATCTTCCCATGACTTTTTAAATAAAGATGAATATTGTGTACTTTGTGTGAATAGATTTTCCATTATTTTCCCATTATTATAATATGCACAAACTATGTTTATAAAACAATGGTTAATTATTAAGTAATGCAGAGATATACACCAATAAAACATTTACTGTAATAATTGCAAAATCTTTATTTACCAGTTCTATCATTTATTTTCTATGACTGTTGGAATGATTTCTGAATTAATTTACCAATATTTATATAATCCAGTAATAAACCATCCTTTAAAACGTGTACTATTTCATAGTTTTTGGCCTTAATTTAGCTTTTCTTTGTACCAAGTCCTTAAATTGGGCAAACTGAATTTTAAATCTCTAAAAAGGGACATAAAAATATACTGAATGTTACAACCTGGACTGGATAATACACTGATTTGAGGAACAACAGTCTAGAACCGAAGACCATAAACTGCCTGAAGAGCAAGGTGTAAACATTGAAGTATTTATTAATTGACTTATCCCAAATATCTGGGAATAAAACCTATAATTTATTAAAACATTGAATAGACAATTTAAAAAAGACAAACAGCAGCAGCCATAGCAAATTAAGAGCTAAGAGGAACGTTGTCCGGTCTGGTGCATGAAACATCAAAGAAACGCGTGATATTTAGTCAAAATCAGGGGTCGGCCTCTTGCCTTCGCTGAAGCCCCCTAACTATAGTGTAAAAAGCTGGACAAAGTTAAAAGCTGATGCTTCCATTCCATACGTGCCTTGCATTTGCTATACTTGAATGATCAAACAACTTACCCCCTTGTGCGAGTCCGACAAAGAGCAAAAGCAGTCCGTTTATTAAAAGGGTCGTCTTCATTTTAACATCAGTGTTATGTGATATTTCCGCTTAAAGTTGAAAAATATTGTGATTCAAATCCATTGTGTTAACAAGTTCAACGCGGTTCCACAAGTGAAGTCCTTTAAAATCTTTTCACAAACTTGCCCACTCGAGCAGCGAGCAGAAGAAACTCCGCCTCCTACATCTACAGATATTTACCCCCACCCACAGCCCCTGCAAGTCTTTGACAGACAGTCCGGGAATGTTGGGGGCAATTAAACTAATTCCTTGGAACTTTTTGCATTATTATTAGGCTACTATTATTATATGTAACATTACTTTAATTTTAGGGATTTAAAGTGTACACGTTATTTTAATTATTACATATTATAACATTCTGGTTAATATTTTCTGATTAAAAATAGTGAAACAAAATATTTCCCATTGAAAATATTTTTTCTTGCTTGTGTGGTACCATTCCTCATTGCAATTCATCTAGATAAAAATGTCTGACAAACTTTAAATAAAAATTAGGTAAATCCTCTTAAATGGCAAACATTTACATTGACAAAAGAAGTAGCAGATGCAGCTGCGCGTTCGACTTGACTCGACTTTGTCCCGCCCACGAATCCCAACGAGCCAATAGGAAAGGCTGTAGCCGCTCACTGCGCATGCTACAGGAAGTCTGCGTGCTGTGGACACAAGACAGTTTGCATGCGCAGATCTTGGGACACAGTACTGCAGGTGATCTGTACTCTTCGCATCACCGATATTCTGAACAACTTTCATTTGGTATGTTAACAACAAAGTGATAAACAGCACGTTTTTCTCTGCATGCCATTTTTTCCGATACTGTCGTAGTCTTTTATGTTTTGACCAGATTTTGAATGAAAGTCGTGCACCTTCCTTCAGAAGCTAAGTGGTGTTAGAGATAATATCTGCATTGTTCGTCGACATCATTCTCACTTTCGTTATTATCAAGTTTTTTTTTATTTGATATCGTTTGTTTATATATAAATATCTCTGACGTTTATTATAATGTTTAAATGCGTTTATTGTATAGACATCGCACACCGTCACTTCCAGTAGGCGGCGATGTCGACATCAAAAATACATATTATGGCCCTATTAGTTTATTATCGTCCTGCGTACAAGATGTTCGTGGTAGTTTCGTCGATTTCAGTCTGTAGTATTAACGCATCTTTCGGGTGTTAGGATTAGTACATGTAAAATTTAAATGGGCCCTACACCTTTCAATATCTGGATGCATAACGATTAATCATGATTAATCTGTAGCAAAATAAAAGCTTTTGTTTATATCTTATATGTGTGTGTGAACTGTGTATAATAAGTTTGTATAGATAAATGCACACACATGCATGTATATATTTAAGAAATGTTTACATGTGTATATTCATTTGTATATTTATGTATAATTTATATTATATATAAATATAAATACTTAATATATAAATATATATTTTTTCTTAAGATTATACATGCATGTGTGCATAATTATATGTACATAATTATAATACACAGTTCACACACATATATGATGTAAACAAAAACTTTTATTCTGCTGTAGATTAATCACAATTAATCATAATGCACGCCTACTTTCTACCCTAGGTATTGAATCTGACCACCAGCAGTTGACACAATAAAAATGTAAGTATGATAATGTTATGTGATAATTATCAAAATAGTAAATATGGTTAATTGTTTGTGCCCAAATATACATTCAAATATACATTATGGATGCACTGTGTATTTATATAGACCTTTCTGTTTCATTACAGGATTGGGTTGAAGTGCTACTTCTCTCTTCCTGTGGCAGCGGGGGCTTTATTCGTGGTACTCCCTTACAGTATATCTCTGGTTGCCCAATGGCTTTATGGCTGGCCCAATAAACCTGGGTACCAAAAATACATAGAGGCTCTCAAACCAAGGTGACATGGCATGAATTGATTTGGAAAACATTTATAGTTTTGCTTGTGTGTTTTTAAGGATTCAAATGTCTTCACTTCTCTGCAGGCGCATATACTGTTTGACAAGAGCCGTGCTTGAGATGCTGAAGTATCTGCAGTATGGGAAACTGTATTTTCAGTGGAAATTGTGGTACAAAAATGACAAAAATAACAAGCACTATGTGAAAGTTAGTTCTGTTTTTTATATCTGTGGTAGATATAAATGTAGTCACACAGACTGTAAAAAAGCTATAAATATATTTTTTTCCTTAAATTCGTCGTTTTTATACTGCTGTGATGCAGTAGAAATTTTTGTATTAGAAAGTTATGGAAATTAGTTACTGGATAGATTACATAATATGTTATGTCCTTTCTTAGGGCATCACCTTTGGTCGCAGAGGTAACAAACTAGATTTATACTATTCACCAAATGTGGGCCGTTCTGATGCTGGTCCAGTACCGGTGGTTATATTTGTGTATGGAGGTGCCTGGGGCTCAGGAGACAGATCCATTTATTGTCTTTTAGCTCTACAAATGGCAAAAGAGCTTAATGCCTCTGTAATTTGTCCAGATTATTCCATATATCCAAAGGTGAGTTATTAATTTTTATATTAACCTTTCTACTATCAAATGTTTTTAAAGGGGACATCTGACTTTTTCCATGTTTAAGTGCTATAATTGGGTCCCCAGTGCTTCTATCAACCTAGATTCTCTGCAAGCATATGAAATAATAGGTTATTGAAATTTGGCTCCCCTTGTGAGGTCAGAAGGGGATAATATCGTCCTTTAATCTGCACTATCCAACTACGGCACTGCCATTTAGGCACATTTTTGCTCACACCTACAAAGTGGCAATTTTAACATGCTATAATAAATTATCTATATGGTATTTTGAGCTAAAACTTCACATACGTACTCTGGGGACAACAACGATTTATTTGACATCTTAAAAAAGTCTTGTGAAATGCCCCATTTGAGATGTTTTTTTAAACTGAAATTAACAAATACGCAATATGCATTGTGTTCTTAGGGAAATGTTTTAAATATGGTTCAAGATATTAGTGACAGTTTGCTGTGGGTGAGAGAAAGGGGCCAAACTTTCAATCTTGACAAAGTAAGTTTTTAACTCTATTCCATTTTGAACTTGAAAGACAAACAAATGAAGTGGCATTACAAATGTTTGTTTTTTTCAAAAAAAGTTTTGAATAGCCGTTGGATGAGATGCATTTTTAAATGTCTACATACCTGTGTTGCACATTTTATATTAATGCAGCAAGAACTGTAGCAGTGTTGCTTGGCAACCACAGACATCCTACATTTAGGATCTTGAACTACCTTAGATGGCCTATGTTTATTCTGATGATTCATAAATATAACTATTTATTCAAGGTGCCATTTTAAAACATTTTATATTATTGAAATGTTGGCATAGCAAAATCTGTGTAAATATATTGACTGTTTCTCATCCAGAGTCTTTTTTTATGCAGGACAACATAGTTTTAATGGGTCATTCTGCAGGGGCTCATCTGTGTGCCCTTACAACACTGTTTTTATTAAATGGTGAAAAAGAGCTGTTCATTGAGAATCACAAACAGAGAGAACTTGCATCTGCCATTAAAGGACTCATCGGTAAATGCACCATGTGTATTGTTAATATACTGTATTTGATTTATAACATTACCCTATTGTTATATTTAGTGAAAACATGATTAAAGATTAATGATTTTGTGATTTATTTTCATAATAGGTCTAAGTGGAGTGTACAATATAATGGATCATTATAAACATGAGAAAATGCGGGGTGTTGAGTACGTGTCAACTATGCACAAAGCTATGGATGGGATGGAGAACTTTGAGTATTACTCACCGACATCATTACTCGAGAAATTGAATGAGGATCAGTTGAAACGGTATGAAATAGTTATTGGGTTTTTTTTCACTCAGTCACACATTACATACAGTAAACAGCAGGGCCATAACCACAAAAGACATTTAGGGGGACTCAAGGTGCCATGGTGGGGTAACAGCTTGGTATACAACAGCTAAAGCAGCTCCTGTATACATCAATTTATGCAGCAAATTCATGAGCAGTCACAATAGATGGTTGGTTGGTTTGATCTTTTAATCACTCTACTGCCATTATTGGCCAGCAAGTCAACAAGTAGTTGTAACCTGCTTATTAGGTATGAATACAATTCACCATTTAAGAGTACAAATGTGTGCACAGTTGTAGTGAGGCTGTTGGATAAAAGCTTTTTGTTTTATGAGCTATTATGAAGGCCAGAACAATACATTCCTTTGAGTGGATCTGTCAGGGAGAAAACACACAGACGTGAATTACAGTGTAATAGGAATTGTTACTTGTTGTGTTATTTATGTGTAACTTAAATAATTGTACAATTATTACTAGTGAACACTAATGTTGTCTTTGTGTCATGATTTTGTCCAGAGTTCCTCCAGTGACATTACTTCATGGAAGCAGTGACATCATAGTTCCAGTGGAGTCATCAGTGAGATTTTCTGAGCTCCTCACATCTCTTTCTGTTAGGATGTCTTGTTATCTAATACCTAAAATGAACCATACCGAGATGGTCACTGACCTTATGGCACCAGACAGGCACTTTTACCACACTGTTTATGGCTGTATTAAACAGGAATACAGTAAATTTTAGAGTTATGTGTTATTAAGTCATGGAATTACTAATATTTTAAAGCAACACAATGTAGTTTTTTTACCTTTAAATAATGTCTCTAAAATTATTTCAGTGATAGAACCACTTTTAACTGGACAAATTGTACTGTTGCTGCAACCTGAGCAACCTCCTAACTACAAGCACACTCTGAAAGTGACAGTGGAGGGTAGAGCACACGGCCCTGCCCCTCCCTCTGCCTGCAGAAAAGTGTCTGATACCAGGCACTGTTGCGCTTTTCAACCACATGGGGGAGTCATTTTTACATGGAAACTACATAGTGTTGCTTTAATTTCCAAATAGTGTTATTTTAAAGTTTACATTTAAATGTTTAATTTTCTGTTCACTAATGTCACGGTATGCCTCATTTACAACGTATGTTTAATATGTTGGTGAAAACATGTTAGTTATGTGCTTGTTGTCTGTCTAATAAATTCTACTTAAAAATCATTTGATGTTTAATTAATTGTAAATAATGAAAGAGGAACTGTAACAATATCTTCTGGAAACTAATATGAGAGAAAACTACAATATATAAAACACACATACATGCTTTTTGAAAACCTATTTACATATTTGAAACTAATAATCTGAAACTTTACTGCTTTGGCGATATAAACTTATTCTTGGACTATATAGAAGTATAATGGGCTGCTAACATGAAAAGCATATTAATCACATGTTTATGCTTTAATTTTCTTAAGAAACTAATTATATTAATATTCATATAATATATAAAACACTGGTCCATGGTGTTTACCTGTTTAACCTAAGATACCTGGGATCAATCACACAACCCATCGTCACTAGAATAGATGGCTTACAAACACATCTACACACATAGATGACAATAACTAACAATTATTCTTTACATTACTCTCAGTGGCAATGAATTAA
Source organism: Paramisgurnus dabryanus (assembly GCF_030506205.2). Lineage (NCBI taxonomy): Eukaryota > Metazoa > Chordata > Actinopteri > Cypriniformes > Cobitidae > Paramisgurnus > Paramisgurnus dabryanus. The sequence goes on from NC_133341.1 coordinate 12,426,031, forward strand.
GTTAAGATAACACTACTAATACGCATAGATTGTCCACTAATTATGATCACCTTTCTGACCGTATCGCTATGACCAGCGGGTGTCGATGTTTCCCGTGTGTTTTAATTTTTTACAGTGAGCGCTGTGAGGCAGCAGCGTCTCCCACACCGCTGAGATGAAGTAGGAGCTGGGACGAGCTCGAGCTTGTGTTGTTTGGGATGTCGAGGATTAAATATGGCCACTAGCTAGCTAATCTAAAAGAAACAGTGAGCGCTTTAAAAGCACCCGTGAAACATGGATGGAAAAAGCGCGAGGGGGTCTCTATAGAGCGGTTCTTGCTGAAGCTGAGCACATAGGCTGATCTGGTGAGTTCTCATGGATATGCGGATACACGGGAGACATCCAAAACACGCATATACACACACGCACACTGGCGCTAGCTTCCTTTCTCTTCAATACAGCTTCCTTTTCACTATTTATAGAACTCCATTTAAATGTGAATTTGTTATTTGTTTAATATAAACGATATGTCGTGCAGTCAGTGTATATGAAGATGAAATGCACAGTCAGACGTGTATGGTTGTGTGTAGCCGGGCTAGCTGCGGCTAGGAGTCCGTTAGCTTGTTAGCTGCAGGCAAATGTTGTGATACATAAACAGATGCCGTCGTTTATTATTATACAAGTTAACTAACAGTAGTTATTTAAAGACATATTTTAAGGATTAATGGCGAGCTGTGTTTGTGTGTTAGCTCTACTGTCACTAGATTGCTTGACTCGCGACGCGACGGCGTTGAATTTATTAGTGATTCTTGTCAATGTACATTTGTTTGGTTGGTTTTATGTATGTTAGTCTTTTCCTAGTTTTGTTTTTTTTTTGTGGCAATTTGCTCATTTTATTGTCATTGTCATATATTGTCATTTGTGAGGCTGCACCGGCATACTATGGCATCTTTATGTGTATGTGGTGGAGGTTACAACGTTACAACTGTAAACATTTTAAGGATTAAAAACACTTCTGTCATATACATGATATATGTATATATATATATAATATCAGATGTGATGTTGGAGGCAGTCGTGATTGATTTCTTGATGGTGCTGTTGTGTGCAGCTGCTCCAGGTGAAAGGTTGAGGACTCGAGAACAGCTGTGTGTGGCCTTAACACGTCCAGACTGCGTATATATGTATGCCATTTACTTTCTGTTGTGACTCTTTACAAGCACATACAAATCATATTTGAGAAAAATCTCATTCGATACAACCTACGATTGTGTAAACACCTCACTGATTGTATTGTGCAAGTCATCCATCAAACCCATGTGCTGTTATTCAAATCATAATATTGGCATGGGTCCATATCAGTCTGACATGACCTCAATTGCCTCTGTTTAAGGGCTTATAAACGTATTTATACTTGGCCTGGTGTACAGCATAGCGATGCATCTGAAAGACTTTAACTAGTAAGATGGTTTGACAGGATGTTTGTTTTTGGTCAAGCACATTTGCAAACCATGATTGTTTGGTTTGTCTGTTACAGTTAAGATGTATTCCCACCTATGCTCATTAAAGTGGATGTGTTGATGCATCATTAAATGATAGTTTTTAGTATAGCACATTAATGTATATAGGTCTGTGACTACAGTAGTTCACAGTGAGTCACACAGGATATGCAAGTCATGCATTTCATGTGATATTTTGCACAATACAGGCTTCAAGTTTTTAGTGTTGGCTAAATGACATTGTTGGAAATGTGACTCATTTTATTTGCAAATGGCAAAGTGTTTGTTTTCAGGGTTGAATGCTATTAAAGATGTGTAACCTGGTTAAGTAACAGTTCTGTCTTTCTGTTATTTTCGGTATTCTGTGTCATTGCAGCCTGGTTTTGATTTCATGTACTTGTTTGTTTCATCACTCATCTTATTCAGTTCTTCCCTGTAATTTTGATTTTATTATTATTATTATTTATTATGGTACTTTGTGCCAATCCAATATCTGTTTCAGGTTTCTCAACATGACCATGACATTTTTTTTCATTAAAAAGCATTTATTGTTTTGTGGTTACAAACAAAAAGTTTGTCTTCTGCACACTTAGACATTGGCCTTCTTTACGGAGAGTAACACTGTGTCCTAATTAGACACAACGCGATGCTGTGACATGTGATCAAAGGTATCTTTACCATGTTAATCAGAATTTTTTGTCCTAACCAGCCATTTTGATTTTTGAAACGGGTCTATTTTTTCAATGTCGCGTCTGGCAGCTCAGCCTACACAGAGATCTCATTTAATGAAACTTCTGCACATTATTAATATTAATCATCAAACATGGATGAGGAGAGACTAATTATACATTTAAAAGCAGAACTATATAACAAATTACCTTAAGTTGCACAAGGAAAGCTATAAAAAAGCGGAGGGATGCTTCTCTGAAAGTGTGTGCATTCCCCAGCTGCGTTGCGAGAGAGCAAAACTCAAACAGAGCAAAACTGTTCTGATTGGCTGTGTTTTATGATTGATTGCATCGCACTACGCCCCTTTTTGCATTTAGTATGGACAGGCAAATTGCCCATCGTTGGAATCATACCACATCACGTCTAGCTGGGGCACGGTGTAACGCAGCAAACTTACCATAGACGGGAATAATATTATTCAAGTCACATGATTAGTTAACGTTTGCCGATACAACTGGTTTCTATACTGAACAGCAACACAATCGTAAAAATAAAACGATTTGCAGTCTAAAGGGCTGTTCACACTTTAACGATAATGATTTCCCACATGATTTTGTGGAACCATGGGGCTGGATGATGTCACCTAATAAGCATATTCATGATGTCATTACTTCATACTTGTTTTACTTTAAGTATGTTTTACATTTATTCATTCACAAGAAGGGCTGCATACCGATTAATCGCGACTAATCGTTTGCAGAATATTGTTTTTGTTTACATCATATGTGGGTGTACTTAATAATAATACGCATGTATATATTTAAGAAATTTTACACGTCTTTAACCAATGTTTTTTTTACACGTTCTTTAACCAAGATAAAGCTGAAGCAGGATTGTGAGTGTCCATACCTACAAAATGTATTTGTGTGTAATGTGTGATGCGCTCATTGCACACCACAATATTCACACACTGAACATGTAAATATAATGTTTTTCTTGCATTTGCTCGGCTATAACCAGCAGATGTCTTCAGAAAGCTGCATTTTGTGTATATCTAAACAGAATAACCACATATCGCCAATAGCGGGCTTTCATGAGGATAGTTGGCAATAGTTATTATAATTATTTTCATCATAGTTTCATATTAACATGCGCATAACTACTGCCTCGCCCCCCGATACTATCGTGTATTGGCGATCTCACAGGTTGATGATAGAACGATCTCAAAATGGGGCATATCGCCCAACACTAATGCATGTTCAAAGGCACCAATTTCCTTCTCCGCCGGTGGGTGCTCTTCACAACGTCAAACTATGCTTAGCAACGATAGATGCTCTGGATCGTCCGTGCGCTTTAGAAAGGAGGAGAGAGGCGCGGTCACGATTTCCGCATGGTTTTAGACGCGACGTGAAGTAAATGTGAAGCAACTGTGCATATGTGCTTGGCCATTTCGCTGGGTGCTTGAGAGGAGCCCCGGGGCACCTACGGTATCGGCGCCTATGTGTGTGTTTATTGTAGCACTTTCCTCCATGAAACAACAAGTAAAGAACCTTTTTGGGGTAATGTTTCCAGCCACGCTCAAAACACGTTCTGATGGTGTACTGGTAGCGCAGATTGATACTTGTTCATAACCTTGAGTGACAGAACGTCCGTTTCTCAATCTGAAGGTTGCGGCCTCTGGAGGTCGCATATGCCGGCTGCATATGTCATCAAGGCTGGTTTATTTCAGCTAACTGAGCATTACATTTGCTCGTCATAAGCATATTACTACAATGTACGATTATTAACAAAGAATAATAGTCAACTTTATAATTGTTAATGTTATGAGTTAACATAGTCTTGATGACATCACTGATATGAGTTGCCTTCCCTTGCAAATAGCGCACTAACTATGAGTCTGCTGGCCGTTCGCGTTTACACAAATTGAAGACATCTCACTGGGTGGGATTGTACTTCATATATTTCATTTTTTGTGACATGCACACCACCACAGGGCGCACTTCCCCACTGCGGTTCGCACTTCACCACTGCGGTGGTTATGACAACCGTCACAGCCTTAGTGATGAGCTTCTCCATGGTTTAGTCTGCCATTTTAAAAATGTGAGCACCATAAATTAAAATAAATTGGATTGGCTGGCTGTGGTTTATTGCATATTAGTTGAAAAATATCTCTCTGAACGTGATCCCAATGGTATTGATTGTATTAATAGTTGTGGTATGAACTCCGGTATTCACTTTAATTTAGAATTTTTTTTAACTGTATAGTTAGCGTTACTGTCCATTAGGGGTGGGCAATAAACCGGTAGACATGATTAACCGGTAGAAAATTGTCAACCTGTAGAGATTTTGGACAATCGTCTCTATCCAGGTTACGCGCCCACGTCACGCTCCTGTGCGCGTTGTCACGGAAATGTAACGTTTGTACACGTATTTAAGCACCACGGTTTTAAAACAAGTTATTTTAAGCCATTAAAACACAAACCACAGATCTTTATGCGTGCGCTCTTTCTGTGTGTGAGGAGTAGGGTTGCCATGGTGACAGAATTTTCCCACCGCTTAATCAGCGCGTTACAAACCCGGTTATCCCGGTATCACCGGGTGTGAGGGGCTTATAAATGCCCTTGCAGACGTGCACATTTTACTTTCACTTTTGAATTACGCAACTGTTTAATGCAGTTCTTGCGTAAGCTGCGTTAAATCGCTTATAAATTTGCGTGCAATGCAAGTGCAACAGCTGGTTTAATTAAGTGCTTGAGTCAATGTGCGCAGGTAATTCTCACAGAACCCGCCAGTCCCAAGCAGAGCAACCAGCTACTTCTCCATAAAGCGCTGCTTGAATGATGGGTTTATTATTTTTCTTGATGAAAAACACAACAATAAAACGATCTCGCTTATATTAAACAACATATATGTATATTATAACAAAAACGAGTAAGCACGCGGCTTCTGCTATCCTCTGGTCAGTCAGCTCGTCTTGCACACTCTGATAAGAATAAATGAAATCTGACATCTGCTGCTCTGTGACGTGACGCGCGTTCAGCTCCGCTGAATTCAGGCAGCAGATACATTTAGTTGTAAGTGTTTGCTCTCTCAAACGAAACTAAATGATTTAATTACACGAAAATATCAAAATATCAAAGACGGTGTCGCAGTGGGCAAGTGATCTAACCGGTGAGAGGCTGAAGCACCAGTAATCACCGTTTCACCGACTATCACGGCAAGCCTAGTGAGGAGCAAGCGAGTCGCGCAACCCCTGCTCATTTAGCTTGTGAGCATTTTTGCCGTTTTATTGGCATTAAATAGATATATGCGTCAAAATTCCCGTCTTTGCAAGTATCCTCATAAACATTAACATTTAGGGCTTAAGAGAAAGTGAACAGCTAAAGGTCCGGAATTTAATTCCTTACATTTATATAGCGCTTTTCTCAGTACTCAAAGCGCTTTACATGTGAACGGGGGAATCTCCTCAACCATCACCAATGTGCAGCATCCACCTGGATGATGCGACGGCAGCCATATTGCGCCAGAACGCCCACCACACATCAGCTTATTAGTGGAAAGGAGACAGAGTGTTATAGCCAATTAGTATGAGGGATGATTAGTAGGCCAATGGGCAAGTTTGGCCAGGATGTCGGGGCACACCCCTACTCTTTTTCGAAGGACATCCTGGGATTTTTAATGACCACAGAGAGTCAGGACCTCGGTTTAACGTCTCATCCGAAAGACGGTGCTTGTTGACAGTATAGTGTCCCTGTCACTATACTGGGGTGTTAGGACCCACACAGACCACAGGGTGAGCAACCCCTGCTGGTCTCTCTAACACCTCTACCAGCAGCAACCTGGTTTTCCCAGGTGGTCTCCCATCCAAGTACTGACCAGGCTCAGCCCTGCTTAGCTTCAGTGGGCAAGCTGTCTTGGGCTACAGGGTGATATGGTGAATTTGGCCTTAATTATAGGGATGGGCGATATGGCCTAAAATCCATATTGCGTTATACATTGCAGCCTCTTGCGATAGCGATATGTATTGCGATATAATAATTTCAATAGACTCGTTTTAGAACAGGTTATATAGACCCTTAGAAAAGCCAAACTGCTTAAAAAGTAAGTAAAAGTAAACCGTTATGGCCAGATTAGTCTTGTTACCTCTCTTAGCTGGAACTTTTGCCTGACGCACTCTACAGCAGGGCTGTCCAGACTTTTTTGTGTGGTGATCTACTTTTAAAATGATAAAGCCGACAAGATCTATCTGCTAAAAAACACAGTTAATTATTTTTATAACACTAAACACTTTAAATGCTTGTAAGGACTATACTGCATATATATACTGCATGTTTCACAATTACTAGACCATAATGCCAATTTCCCGCGTGGAGCAGCAGTTAACTTATGTGCGATCTACCAGCATTGCCGTATTGGACACCCTTGCTCTACAGAGTATATTTTCCAGCTGCTTGTTGGACGGCTTAAATCCAAATAATGTTGCATCTGTCTTTTTCACGAGTTCCTCTGTTTCGCTGACGCTTTCATCATTGTTTATTCGGCTGCAGCTCGTGGCTCTAAAGTTCGCGGGTAGATTGTGTCATCAACACGCATTATCGCGATAGTGCAATAGATTTAAAATCTCTATCGTATGCCAATTTTCTATCGTTTATATTGCATATTGTTTATATTGCCCATCCCTAGTCTTAAAGGGGAAGTTACTTAATTTTGCTCCTGTCTGTCACTCATGTTTATTGAAACAGCATTAAGAGAAAATCTCTCACTGCTATTAACTAAATCACTTTTCTATCTTAAATTTTATATATATATATATATATATATATATTATATATTAGGGGTGTAACGATTAACCGTGCAAATGCGCGTTTTCTCAATGAATGAATTTGAATGAATTGCGGTGAAATCCAGGCACATCCGAACGCCAGGGGGCGTGCAGAAACTCCCTTTGTGCCACAGAAGAAGTAGCATTAAGAATGCTATTCCAGGAAATGTCTACAGGAATATTTATATTGCTGTTCTTCAAATTTTTTCAGGTATTTTCATGATAATAAAGAATATTTTAAATGATTTTGTTTAACGAGTGTTGCTTTTTTAAATGCACGTTATAAACGACTCCGACTCATAATGATTTTAGATTGAAAAGGACTTCCTACTGACCAAATGCCGTACACGCACAAGCTGTGCATGAAACAAAGAATCGCAGCCTTACGATTCAGAATCGATTTCAGACAGGCATTTTTAATGGGACTCACGGTTGAATCGTTACATCCCATATATACATATACATAAAGAAGTAAAACTTAACCAAAGAGAGACATTTTGGATATATTAACTTAAGGCTATGAAATATAAAAGGGGACTAAAAGGTTGTTACACTATGGACAGTAGGGGTGGGCGATATGACCAAAATCTTCTATCACGATATATATATAAAATGAATCCTATCGTGATAGAAGATTTTGGTCATATCGCCCACCCCTACTGTCCATAGTGTAACAACCTTTTAGTCCTCTTTTATATTTCATAGACTTAAGTTTATATATCCAAAATGTCTCTCTTTGGTTAAGTTTTACTTCTTTATTTTCTTTCCTTAGTTATGCTGATTAATACATTTTAAGAGTAGCTTGATTACTGTTTACTGCATTCATTTAAATGTTTTGCTGTAGGCTATTATTTATTTCCCTTTCTAATAGCATTTTTGAGTTCAGCTAATAAATCAAGTATTTTTAGTTCTAACAATAACATTGAGATAAGTCCAGTTTAAACATAAATGTTTTTTACTGTTTAATCAAATATTAATTTGTTTTTACAACGTGAAAAGTCTTTCTTTGCCCAACAGTATTATATGAAATCGGACAGTCTATAGAAAGTAGTTTAGGCTTTTGGCCATTGTTGTTCCAGACCACAGTTAGAACAGAGTACATCCTCTGAATCAGATGACTTGCTTCCCCTTTCTAAAAAAGCATACTCTTATGAAGTTTAGAGAATGACTATTGAACCTGTTGATCTTTGTAATTATTGTGTGATTATTGTGTAACTACCACCAGTTTATAAATAAAGCCCACCCCCTATACTGTCGATATGGTATCTCCTGGTATGACACTGGCCATCCCCCCCGTGGTGTGGCCACGTGGTAGAGCTGGTGACAGGGAGGATCAGCTGTGCCAGTCCCTGCAGGCTGCTTGGCTCTTTGGTGCACAGGTCTCCTGGCAGTGCCAGTGAGGAGTGTGATTCGAGCTCACTCCTACAGTGTCCTATAAATGGTTTCTGCTTTTCAAAGTAAACAGCGCAGATTAGGAACATTTATTTTCTTCTCCATCTTTGGATCGACATCGCATTGATAACAACAGGGATGCTCGCAGAGCACAGAGAGAACAGCAGGTATGGAGAAAAACATGTTTTATATGTCTCCATGGTGACAAGGCGTTTGTTTACACTTTGTAGCTTTGTGTCATGGTTTTATTTGCTGCAATGGTGGTCTTGAAATGGCTTCTTTGCTTGCTACTGATGTGCCAGGAGGCGGTGCATTGCTGAGATTTTTTAGACATTCAAATAACATTTTATGTGTGGTTGTTTTAATTAAATTTAAGGCCATTTAAGGTAAAGCAGATAAGTTAGCAAATGACAGATGGCAGAGCTACAGTGAAATGATGGCGCTGTTCTTCCTGATAAAATAAAAGGTTTCTGTGTATTTCATATGCAAGAACGGTTATATATCTTGACTCACTACTAGAAATAATAAGCGTCTTGCGTCAGACACTGTAGGCCTAAATGATTTCTTTACTGATGGACCCAGTTGTCATTTATTCTGAAATTGTTATTTTGAAGGCCGCGAGCTTGTGGTTTCTTGCTGCTCATTGTAAATCAGGTTAAGACATGTTTGAATGCAAGGTCTTCATTAAATGCTGACGCATTAAGCACAATGACTTGACAGAGAAAGGTCTTTTCATTTTCGTGCAAAGTGACCAGTGGCATAAATTTATTGTTGACTGGTTGAAGTTGACCAATCTTCGACTAATCTTAAGATTGTAGCTACTGAAGGTGGTGTTTGATTATTGTAGACATCTAACCTTCAAATTTAAGAGGACATGTTGTTTCTTGTAAGCCATGTTTTGAGCATCTGCCAGAGACATGCCAAGAAAATATAAGTGTGATGGTTAAAAATATCTGTTGTTATGAAATTAAAATCTTACAAACTTATAATAGTAGATACATTTTTTATATTAGACAGCATTTCTATAACAGATGTTAGCTTTTTTATTAACATGTTTTATTTTTTAATTTTTTATCAGGTACCTCATAAGACTTTTCAGACTCATTCAGACTCCTGATACAATTTGGTTATAAAACAAATAAAGTAATAAACAACATTTTTAAAGAGCAACTATGGTCCGATTCACGTTTTTAGAAGTGTGTATTAGTACATGTTAACGGTATGCATGGGGTACATACCCCGAAGTAAATGATGACGCAAGTTATCGTTTTCAATGTAAATCTCTTTTCCTGGACTACAACAAACACACGGATTGTAAGCAACAGTTTACTTCCTGGGCCGGTTGATGTGAAAAAGACCGACATTATCATAATTCCTCCCACTTAGACTCATAGCCTGTAAGTTAACTCCTGTCAGCATTGCCTTGTGAGCTAATCTTTCAAACATGGTAAGGACCGTCACATTTCCAGCTGATGTCAGAGGTATTCAGGCCAATCACAATGTACAGATCAGTGACACAAAGCTTTTTAGATTGAAGAGCTTTGTACAAAATCAGAGCGTTTGAGGAAAGCAGTATATTTGGAGCTACAAAAATGTTCAGTATGTGGAAAATAATGTGTTTTTTAACCGTAAACCACGCTAACACATTGTATTATACCAAATAGACCAAATTACTGCATTTTTAGCAATGAAATAGGTGCACTTTAAAACAAATATTGAGGTCAGGAAAGCATCAAGTTCCTAAATATAAAAATACTATACATGGTTCATGTCTATCCTTGAGTCCGGTGAGGTGTTTTATAATGACATGTTGACAATGTAGCCTCATGTTTACTTGCATAGTTCAGTGCTTCTGTCCACCCCACAACAGTGACAGAGATCAGAAGTTTTTGTCTTTACGTCACTCAGCATTCCCAAGAGACTTTGAAAGGCTTTGAGGAGGTTGAAGCAGTGCTTTTTTTTCTCACACTGTCCTTTTAGAGCTTGCATTGCTTTCTCAGACAATCATTGGAGCTGGCAGCTCTCTAAGAAATGCCATGAAAGAATTAAAGCGTAAAAGCTTAGCCACATTTTACTGAACTTTTTATGTTGCAGCTACCTTACTATTCATTAATTTACATCAAAGCTGCCTCTGTATGTTCTATAGCACAAGATTATATGTTGAGAAATGACAAATATATTAGATTTTTGTTTTTAAACAAGCTTTAGGTTAATTATACTTAAGCAAATTACAGTTAGACTTAGCAGCACAGTTGTAAAACACATGCATGTTTGGATTAAGATTAAATTTGCTGCTGTTTTTACTGACCATATTATGTACCTCATACAAAACTTAAAAGCACTTTTTTAGCTGGTAAGATGGTGTCTGATGGATTCACATAAAATTAACATACAGAAGCATTTAAAACTCACAAATGGGGTGTGTGCAAGAAAACATTTGTTGTGGAAATACCGTAATTGAAAAGTGTATTCCTCTCTGTGTCAGTGTTTTAATGTTACAGTTTAACATAGCAAGCAGTATTAAAAGCCAAATGTCAGCCATTTAAGTACAAAGTGTACTCCAATATAGAATTTTTGTAAACATTTAAAAAACAACTATTTTTAAACACAGTGGTTAACCACTGACCTGACTTTGGGGTATGCACCAGTTATGCAGTGAGCTTGGTTCAAAAGAAGAGAACTTCATCTGCCTTCGTAAAAACCTTCTGATGCGCGCAGCAGCGTTAGGTGAATGTCCGAGCGGCACACGCGACCGACCAACTAAGCAATATGATAGACATGTGAGAGGGCTGTGTGTCATCGCGCAACAATCGCCTCTAAATATAAAACACAGACTTAACATTACGATGGGCTTCAGTGTTAAGGGAGTGCTTTACTTCCTGCTTTATTCAAAACAATTGCATCCTAATGACAAAAGCATGCCCGTGCTCGGATCGATAAATGGACACTGCGAGTGCGTGATTCTGGGGGACTAGGGAGGGGGCATGGTTTGGTTTGGTGCACCCTAATGGCGCTTTTCCATTGCATAGTACCCCACGTTTAGTTTAATTTGGGTCGGGTCAGCTTAGTTTTGGGAGCTTTTCCATTGGGTGCAGTACGTATTACCCGGTCCTTTTATTCGTACCACCTCCGTTGGGGTTCCAAGCGACCCGAGCTGATACCAAACGTGACGCGAAAACACTGTAGATCACTGATAAGTTCGACAGACTCGTCACTACAGCGTCATCGCTATAATGTAAATATTAGCTTTACCTTAGTGTTAGCTTGCTGTCTCGAGGAAACATGTTGTCTTCTGTTCTGCTATAAGTTCCCAAACTCCCATTTAGCGATGAAAAACATCCACAGGTTGAGAATCAGTGACACCATAACAGTTTTTTCCAGACTTGCGTTTGTGGCGGAACATTCGCGATGAGCACGTCAGCATTATATATGCTTAAATGCAACTTATATGTGGCTCCGCGGAGCGCCGTCGGCTGACGCCGCGGGTGTTTGAACAGAAACTGACATGTGAGACAGAGGTAGTGATAAACGCAAAGTGCAAACATCTGTTTGTGGTGGTCAATTTTAATTTTGTTGCGGACTGAGAAATAAATAACTGTATGGGAATATACAACGACGATCTCACTTGTATGATGTCACAGCAGGCAGCGCAAATATAATGACACGCCTATAATCCCTCCCACTCCGAAGTGTTACTAAACTCGATGGAAAAGCTAACCACGCCAAAGTGAGGTGAGCTGACCCAACCCGAACTAAACTAAACCGTGGGGTTTTATGCAATGGAAAAGCGCCATAAGTGAATTGTAAGTGTGCTACTCTTAACTTTCAAACAGATTCCCATTTGTTCTGTTCGGTTTCCTGAAGAAATGTTGCAGCTTAGGTTGGTAAATATAACTCCTCAACTCGTTTCCTTTTTGTTTTTTTACTGAGGAAATGCAACACAGATTTTTTTTTACCTGATGGGAGAGGTTTTAGCAGACCAATCACACTGCTTGCAGTCTGCGTGACTCGTCTTTACTACATTTTTGGAGAGGTTCGTAGGATACGGTGTAGGGTTCTCATCTATGCGTAGGCTACTATGTAAAAACGACGCATCAATATAAATTGGGTTTAAAGAAATGAGACTAAAACAACACTATTGTACATCCTTACTCAGTGGAAATTGTGATACTTGAGATGTTTCACTTGGGTCTATCTGTAAAACTAAAATAAAAAAGCCAAATAAAAGAAATGCTGAGCAGTTGTTTTGGTTATGCAAGCCACATGTGGCATCTCAGCAAGCTTACAATTTTTTCCACTCCAGTCTGTCTGAGCTTACAATTTTGGATAATTGCAGCTATTTTTGGATTATTTAGAGCCAATTCAAGGCACCATAATTCACGAGGGCTGAGCAAACGTTTTTGATTATATCGTGGCTGAAAAGTTAAATGACAGTTTGTTGAAATGATATTCCAAAATCTAGGACCTAAATCATGGATAACATTTTTAGTTAGCAGTCTTGAGCTTGTCTTTTGTTTCTCATCTTAAAGTTTTACTGACTTCTTTATTAGCTGTAACTGTCGGCAGTCTTTTTGTACAATGTGTTTACGCAGATGTTGGGTTGTTTGCTAAGGGCACTGCTGAAACATCAGTTTTCTGCACTGGCTCAAGTAAATGTCTGTCAGATGTGTGTCCTATTTTGCCTTATGTGGCCTTTGGCTTCATGTAAAGGTTTGCGTGGTTAAAACTTAATTGTTCTGCCCAAAGTTTGTAATCATTACCTAGTTGGATGGGGTTCATTAAATCACAGCAAGCCACCTCGTACAACATAGGGGGAAAAATGTTTTGTTCACATTGTTTTCACAGGAAACATTGTTTGGTACAGGAAACTTTCATTTTTTTTAACCATACTTGTCCGGAGCACAATCTGGGAAACCCAAGTGCATCTATTTGTTTAGCTCTTGCTGCAGCAGTCTAAACACAGAAAACAAGATTGTTTCTTCATTAGTTAAGAAAACCTGAGTCAGTTGCATGCATAGACCTTTGGCGGTGCGGGGGCAGAAGTGACAAAAAGGGCATTTAATGAACATAAACAAATGCATTTTTTGGCAGTATCTAAATAGTTAATTATTTGGTAAATAAATCTGCCTTAAAAATGCATTTAAAGTAGTGTCTGAAGGTCTGACTGACTTTTAATATTTGAAAAGGATTGTAGATGTGAAAACACGTAATGTGGGTTATATTTATGAGGGCAAACCAGTCTCATTATTATTTATCATTGCTCATTATGATAGCTCATCATCTCTTTTTCTTAAAAATTATCACACATTATGACATTATTACTCATTATGACATCTCTCATTATGATATAATCACTGGGGGGCATTATGACACCATCACTCATTGTGACATCATCACCCATTATGACATCATTCATATATGATATAATCACTGGGGGGCATTATGACATCATAACTCAATGTGAGATCTTCAGTGGTGGTCTTTATGACATCATCACTCATTATGACATGATGAAAGACAAAATAATGAAATATTAAAATATTATTATAATATTTAAGTTATTTGCCTATATTCACATATACAAAATAGCAGACAGACATAATGTGCAAATAGAATTGCCCTAGACTATAAACCAGTGATAGACATATTTTTAATGATATTGACTTTTAAGCAATATTTGTATGGTGTTTAAACTTAAGCAAATGTGCCTTTCAAATTCTGTATTTTATTTCGGTAGTGTACTTCCTGTATTTTACTGTAAATAATATCTTTAACTCATTCCCCGCCAATCCATTTTTTGAAAAGTTGCCTGCCAGCATTTTTTGTGATTTTCACAAAATTTTCACAAAATGCCTTTCAGGAATATTTTCAAAAAAATATATAAACATACAAATATATCAAATGAAAGAAAAGACCCTCTGCTTTATAACAAACAATAAAAACAAACAAACTAAACAGGGAAAAAAACATTTCTTCCTATCTATGTGTTTTCTCTTCTTATAAACTCTTAAATATGGGTATTTTTCTTTAAAAATATTTTTTTTTAGCAAAACTTGAAATAATTGCATTTTTGTAAAGGAGTTTTGTTGGAGATCAGAATTAGAATGATTGTTTTTAAAAATTGGGTAAAATTCAAATGCCAAAAATTAATCAGGAATACATATTTTTTATGCAAATGTTTTCTCTTAATTGACGAGATAACTTGTCAGTGGCGGGGAAAGAGTTAATATACAGTCATAAAAAAATATTATCCAAACACAGAGCTTTTCAATAAATGTAAAAATATATTTACACAAAATGCTTTAGATTTATCCAAACTTCAACTGTATATTAAGTTCCCTTCTATGAACAAATAACAATTTGGATATAGTTTTGCGTGTTTGTGTCCAACAGTATTTCTGTACCTGCAGCAAAATCATCTTTTAAGGACTCACAGCCAGAAGCAGTGCAAAAAATAAACAGGCTGAATTTGATCTGCAACTTGAAGCTAGCATATCATGTCACATTAGAAGTGGACTTTTACTATCGACAATCAATTTTCCTGACATTTTTCCCCTCCCCTTCATTTCCTCTTCTCTCTGCCTGCATGTTTTTCAGGGCTGGCTTTGGCCTCAAGAAGCCTCTTAAGATGAATATGGTGAAGAGGATCATGGGCCGGCCGCGGCCGGAGGAGTGCAGCCCGCAGGACAACGCGCTGGGCCTCATGCACCTGCGCCGCCTCTTCTCCGAGCTATGCCACCCACCGCGACACATGACACAGAAAGAGCAGGAGGAGAAGCTCTACATGATGCTGCCTGTTTTCAACCGGGTGAGGGAAAGAAACGATTATTTAAAGATACAGCGTCATTTAAACAATGAGTCTTTTCAGGCAAACAGTACATTACAAAAAGAAAACAAATGTTAAGCAGTAATACAGAGGGCCTGCTTCACATTCTGTGGGGATGGCCTGTTGCTAATTGTTCCTCATTTTTATGTTATTAAAAGATGAAAATTTCCCTGTTTCTGTTTTATATTGTTCAACAAACTTATTACCAAAGATTTAGGGTGCTTTCATACTTTGGTTAGGACCAGGCAAATTAACATAGTTCGATTGCTCCCCTTCCCCCACTGGTCTCTATTATCATCATATTATTTGGCTCTGAACCACCGTAGACTTGCGTCATCAAGCTGCAGCCGTGTACCGATGTTGCTAGGCAGTGGCGAAAAGGCACCAAAATATTTGTTTGCATCCTCTTTCTTCTTTATTTAAAGCTTTGGTTTTGTTATCAAAAAATAAATACAGAAACCCACTTGCGTCTGTCTTCTGCAAAAGTATACCTGAGAAAGCAAACCATTCACCGACATTTGCTGAGGCAATCCGGGTGGGCATCAAAAGTGCAAGTGTGAAAACCCCCTGAGAAATGATAAGAAGATATCTGGCTCCTTGATAGATAATCTTAGCTAGTGCAATAACTATTTAATGGTAATTCGTAATGCTTCTTTAAAATTATTTATCATAATATCTAACCCTGTTTCAAGCTAAGCCTTAATAGTATCTGGACCACACGTTCAGAAGAAAAGGACCAGCTGTGACTAGTGCTTAATTTTCAAATGCTAAGTGGCCGTTAAAATCAAGTGACTCTCACTTGCTGGTGAAGAGCATGATGGTGATAATCATGCTGCATTGATTATACAGAAAGACTAGAGATGACATTAGTTACAGCTCATTATTGTGACCTTCTGCAGCCTGGGTGCATTAGGTGAGCACTTGTTGAAGTGGGTGAAACTACGCTTTCTATAGCCAAGCTATCTTGGGTGTTCAAGTGTAATAGAGCCACTGTAAATGCTGCAAATTAGCATTAACACCGCAATATGTCAGATTTTTTATTTATTCGTGATCAGAGGACTGCCAGCTTAGCTTTGACTCATTGAGGCACGATTTGTGTTGCACATGCTGTGTTGAAAATAATCTTTTTTTAAAAAGCAATACAAATATTTTTTTTAAGGTGTTACACTAATAGATTGACTATTTTGGCAAATATTTTTTTTAAAATGCCAAATGTAAAAAAACACCCCAAAGAAATGTCAAATGTGATGTCTAATGCAACAGACATATGGTCTTTATAGGTTAATTTATACTCATTGGATTGGACACTCTTGTGTGCCGTCTGTGTCTTTTTGTGCTGTTATTAAAACTGACATATTACCAAAAATTGTGTGTAAGACCCTTCTGACAGAGGGATGGCTTATTAAATCTCAACATGAGCCCAACAGGTCCTTGTGTGTGTGTGCAGAGGGATAAAACATTTTGCTTGAAAAGAGCTTTGTGTATACTGTGTGTGTGTAACCATGTCTTTCTATAACAGGTTTTTGGGAACGCTCCACCGAACACAATGAATGAGAAGTTCTCAGACCTGCTGCAGTTTACCACGCAGGTGTCCAGACTGATGGTGACCGAGATCAGACGGAGAGCATCCAATAAATCAACAGGTACTTTATCACATGTGCACACATGTTCCAGATGTGCTGTTAGCCTTCAGGCTTTTCAAAGGCCTTTTCAGTTTGTATAATCGGGTATAATGCAGGTTCAAGGAAAGGTCAGATTAGTATTTCCAAACCTATTTTTCTTATGTATTCCTCACAGCATTAAAAATATGTTATTACATTAGATTTGCAATGATTGACTTTTAAATATACAACTCGAATTCCAGAAAAGTTGGGATGGTTTTTAAAGAGCACCTATATAACGATTCAGGATTTTAAATTTTCTTTGGTGTGTAAGTGTGTATTAGTACATGTTAATGATATAGAAAAGGGTACATACCCCAAAGTAAACTATTGCACGAGTTATCGTCTTAAACGTATATCTCTTTTCTTGGACTACAACAAACACGGATTGTAGGCAACAGTTTACTTCCTGGGATTGGTGATGTAGTAAAGACCGACATTATCATAATTCCTCCTGCTTTGGACTCAGGCTGTAAGCATTGCAATGTGAGCGAACAATTTTTAAGTCGTGTAAGTTTGTAAGTCGCTTTGGACTAAAGCATCGGCTAAATGCCTAAATATAAATGCGAATCTTTCAAACATGGTAAGGAGCGTCACATTTCCAGCTGACGTCAGAGTTATTCAGACCATTCACAATGTACAGATTAGCTGGCCAATTAGGGACCCAGCGCTTTTCAGATGGATACGTTTTGTACAAACATTTCAGGAAGACAGGAATATCTGGAGCTACAAAAATGTAAGTTATTTGGAAAATAATGTGTTTTTTGAACCATAAACCATGCTAACACATTGTATTATACCAAATACACAAAATAAATAAACGTAGTTTTTAGCAATGAAATGGGTGCCCTTTGAATAAAATGAAAACTAAGGGTGTTTTCACATATACACTGTTAAGGTCGGCCCAAATGACGTGTCGCTCCGAGTACGGTTCATTTGGGTCAGTGTGAACACAACAGCCGCTCTCGGGTGCGCACTAAACAGCCGCTCCGGACCGCTCTAAACAGGTGGTCTCGGAGCGGCTGTCGCCGAACTCTGGGGCGACCCACCTGTGGTGTGAACACTGCTGGACCTCGGGCCGAACCAAATACAGGAAGTTCTCCACATGTTTGAGCCACTGGGCTTCCGTCGTGACGTGAGCCGGGTGTTATATTGTGGGTTAACAACAAACAAGCCAATCCTGGTCCATGGCAGATTCGCAGTCTCCTTTACGTTTGAGCTGATGATTTTATAAATGCATAGCTGTCCTCCACACACAAATAGTGACATTACGGGCTTTTTAGCAAACGGCTCCGTGAGAAAAACTTTAATAAAACAGCTATGCAATTTCGCGTTAAAGCAAAGAAACTTTGCAAAGACGTGCATCGTTTATCTCCACATCTTGATAGCTGCGCTCTCCCTTTCAGGCTGGTTGTCGTGGAAACGTGGGGGTGGTCATGAGACGGTAAGAGCTGTCAGAGACCAATGACAGCGCTGACCGTTGTCACATGGTGTACGGTGCGGCATTTCGAGTACAGCAAAAAAATATATATGTGAACACGGACCGCACTAACCGAAAAATGATACAATGTATTTTGGTGCGCTCCGAGGCCGCACCACGGTGCGCACCAACATATGTGAAAACAGCCTAAAAGACTTTGAAATCCCCAGAGCCAATATTTTTTTCACAATAGAACTAAGATAACATAACAAATGTCTAGACGGAGAAATGTTAGACTTTTATCCACTGAATGAGGTCATTTAAAATTTGATACATGCTACAGATCTCAAAAAAGTTGGGACGGGGTGTGTTTACCATGGTGTAGCATCTCTTCTTCTTAAAACAGTTTGAAGACATCTGGGCACTGAGCTTCTGGAGTTTTGGTGTTGGAATTTGGTCCATTCTTGCCCGATATAAGTTGCCAGCTTCTGAAGAGTTTGTTGTCATCTTTGACATATTTTTCGTTTGATGATGCGCCAAATGTTCTCTACAGAGGATAAATCTGGACTGCAGGCAGGCCAATTCAGCACCTGGACTCTTCTACAACGAGGCCATGCTGTTGTAATACCTGCAGTGTGTGGTTTGCATTGTCCTGCTAAAAAACACAAGACCCTCCCTAAAATGGTCATCGTCTCAAAAAACCTTTATTACCAACTAGAATGTAAAAGTCGGACTCGTCCGACCATAGAACACTATTCCACTTGGAAACAGTCCATTTTAAATGACCCTTGGCCCACACAACAAGATGGTGCTTCTGGACCATGTTCACACGTGGCTTGCTTTTTGCATCTATAGATGGCACGGCGGATTGTGTTTACAGACAGTGGTTTCTGGAAGTATTCCTGGGCCCATTTAGTAATGTCATTGACACAATTGTGCCGATGAGTGATGCTGTGTCGTCTAAGGGCCCAAAGACCACGGGCATCCAATAAAGGTCTTCGGTTTTGTCCCTTACACTCCGAGATTTCTCCAGTTTCTCTGAATCTTTGGATGATCTTATACACCGTGGAAGATGAGATTCACAAAGCCTTTGCAATTTGATGTTAAGGAACATTGTTTTTATTCCACAATGTTTTTATGCACTTTTTCACAGATTGGAGAGCCTCTGCCCGTCTTAACTTCTGAGAGACTTTTATAGCGTTTTATAGCTAATCATGTTACATACCTGATATCAATTAATTAAATTAGTTGCTAAATGTTCTCCCAACTAAATCTTTTCAAAGTGTTTTGCTTTTTCAGCCATTTGTTGCCCCCGTGCTAACTTTTTTGAGACCTGTAGCATGCATCAAATTTGAAATGAGCTCATTAAGTGAATAAAAGTGTAACATTTCTCCGTTTAGACATCTATGTTCTATTGTAATTATTGGCTCATGTGATTTGAAAGTCTTATAGTTTTCATTTTATTCAAATAAAAAAACGTCCCAACTTCTCTGGAATTCGGGTTGTATACTGTTGATATTGTGTATAGTTCACCCAAAAATGAAAATTCTGTAATCATTTACTCATGTTGTTACAACCCGCATAAATTTCTTTGTTCTGATGATATTTTGAGCAATGTTTGTAATCAAACCATTCATGCCCCCCATTCACTTCCATAGTAGAAAAAAAGAATAGAAAATGGGATCCACGGATGGTTTGGTTACAAACATTTCTCAAAAATATCTTCCTTTGTGTTCATCAGAACAAATACATTTATACAGGTTTGTAACAACATGAGAGTGAGTAAGTAGGTACGTTTACATGTAACCAAATAATCTGTTTGTATTCGTATTGATGGGTCAATGGTATTGAAAAGCCTTCATGTAAACACCTTAATCAATACAATTGAGGACGATCGGATGCAAATTTGGATTCTATTGAAGGGGGTGGTGTACTCCGATCTGTGATCCGATCCGCAGGAGAAAAGTACGCATGTAAACGCGTGAATCGTAGTATTTTCTCAATCGGATGCAAAAATACATTGTGCACATGCGCAGAACATTTGTGCTCAAGTTCACGTCTTATATTAAACTCTTATATCACATGAATCTCGTCACAGAAACACGCAATAGCAAGGCAGTGGCATCACGCATTTTTAAGGGTTACTGGGATCACGCGATGTACATTCTGCTGCGTTTATGTGTACTTTTAAAACATAGGCTACTTAAAGCAATATTATAGCGTTGTGTCTTTTGAAAAGTGTGTTTTCATCACTATATCTGAAAACTTCTTAAGAACAACTTTCTCCAACTCCGCTTTGACTTTAATCCAGAGATAAAGCCTGAACTCGACGAGAGATGCTGTCCGCAACGAGGCGTTGCCAATTCCTCTCCTTTGTTAGATTTGAACTACTGTTTAAACTGTTTCCACCAGCTTTTTTTCTGCGGGTTAAAAATGAAAGTATTTCGTTCATTAGTTATTGGTATTTGGGCTGTGAATAGTCATTGGGGTGCTTTTGGGCGAGTTTTGAATGTCCATTTGGGATGGTTGTGATACGCGAATCTGGCAACCCTGGCTGTGCGCTTGCGCAGACGTTCGGATTGAATAGAATGTACATGTAAATGAACATTTAAATAAGATTGCAATGTTTAGGGTGCATGTAAACTGTATCGTCGTAACCTTCAATCGTATTAAATTCAATCGTGTTGACAAGATTTTGTGCATGTAAACATAGCCAATGATGACACAATTTAAATTTTTGGGTGAACTATCCCTTTAGATGTTCTGTGTAATCCTGTTTGGGAATCAGTGTGTTAGCAAGTTTAAATAATCATCAATGATAAGTCACATAACAATATTAAAGGAACAGTATGTAGGATTGTGGCGAAAACTGGTATTGCAATCACAAAACTTGTGGCTAAAACTGGTACTGCAATCACACAGCTGGTGGCCAATACACAAAATGACAACATAAACATCAGTTGAGGGCTGCAACTTCACTTTTTAAATGACAATATCCTGGCCAGACAACTGTTGTCGGTGATATAAATATTTGAAATGAAAATGATATCTTAATGTCTAGTGACATATCAGGGCCATTTTAGGAATCATTTCTTACATACTGTTCCTTTAAGACTTATCATCATATGTTTTGAGAGTGAAATCATATTACATTTGATCTATGCTTGTGACTTGATCCTGTCTTCATAGTCTTAGGATTTGTCTACTATATATTGTGTGTTGGCAGCTTGTCTTGACATATGATGTATGGTAATGTTTATTTTTGGTCATGAAACCTCCAGCATATGCTACACAGAGCCTCAAAACACAAGACTGAGTATATTACCATGTAATGACAAACATACGCTTTATTAATATGGATGCTTTAACATACTAAACATGTTTATTGTTTCAAACGCAGTAAGTCAAAAGAACAAAAGGGAAAAACAACATCTGTTTAATTTGACAGTCAATGCTATAATTACACTAAAACATAATGTACATTTTCTGTATTTTTCGATTTGATATGTTGAATGTATTTGGTGCACTTATTTAGTGCAGAAAATAATGCACTTCTGAGAAAATCATATCCGATATAAATTCACTAGAGTGTGTCAGTGTCGCCTCTCAACCAGAGGAAGCGATGGAGAAAAGAGATCTGAAACTGTCTGCATGTCTTCACCTCTAATTGACTCAGCGTCCTTTCCCAGATGAGGCCAGTCACACACAAGCTGACGTGTGAAAATGGATTCGATCCACACGCTCAGACTGTTAACCGTGTCGGTAATTGTGTTTATGTCTGTGCTCCTCCCACAGAGGCCGCCAGCAGAGCCATTGTGCAGTTTCTGGAAGTAAATCAGAGCGAGGAGGCGAGCCGGGGCTGGATGCTTTTGACCACCATCAACTTGCTGGCCTCCTCTGGACAGGTCTGTGTGCTTTTATGCACTTCAAAATTTGACACCCAAAATGTAGCAGTTGATTTAAGTATAGAGTTTGCACAAAAAAAAAATAAGCAGGCAATAATTTGATCATATTGACCTGCACAAGGAACAAGAAATTTATGAATAGATTCAGTGACTCAACAGAATGTATTTCAAAGTTGAAAAACGACACACTGAGGCCAGAGGTTAATGTGGTTTAAAAATGCTTACTGTCACTGCCATATGTGATTAGAAATAAAGTTCAAGTTGAGCTTTATTGTCCTTTTGCTACATGTGGGGACATACAGTGGAACTAGATGTTGTGCCCTACAGGACCACAATTCTAAATAGGTCAAGACAAGGAATCATCTGTGCTAGGTTTGCCCTGTCACAGATTTATTGCTTTCGTTGTATTTATCAAGCAGCAGGTGTAATTTGTTGAATGTGTCCCTAGTAATTTTGCAGCTAAATAAGACTTCCTTATCTCTAGTTGAGCTGACCTGGACATTTTGCCACCTCCTTTCACTGTGAGATTAGGAAACCCAGAAGGACCAGTATGGTGACACTTCATAGAGTGGATTCATGGTGCTGCCAGGCTTGAGCATTGAGTATTAACCTCTGAGCTGAGAACTACTCCATCTATGTCATCGTGAAAGATAGCTTCTTCATCTGTAGTTTTAAAAGTGGCTTTAGGCTAGGCTTAGATCTAACCTTTCCCTCCTGTTCCAGGATTGGTCGATGTTCTTTACTGCTTTAATTTCTCAAGCTGTCAATTGCTCAAACCTATAGGACTGTGAGTTTGATATATTAGGCTTAGACCATTCAACCATTTGTCCCGTTACGGGCATATTTGAAACAAGCTCTATGTAATTGACCATACCTCTTTGACTGATTACACACCACATGTAAGATCTTAAATTACAGTGTTTTTGATAGCCCTAAACTGGATTTTTCCTTGCTCAAAATGAGTTGGAGGTGGTGAAATTTTTATGTACACATTCCTGTTTAACATGGCCTAACAACACACCTTACACGCGACATATTGATTTTTTTTATAATTAAAGGTGGGGTGCATGATCTCTGAAAGCCAATGCTGACATTAGAAATCACCTAAACCAAAACGCCCCTATAGAATGTGGATTTTTTTTTTGATAGACCCGCCCCACACATACGCAACCCAGGGCACAATGTGATTCACTTGGCCCGACCACCTTTTTCAAGGTTTTTTCTTAAATCATGCTCCCCGCCTTTTAAATGATGAGAAAATGACAATTATTTACTTTTTCATAAAACATGAATTAAATACAACATAGCAGCTAATGTGTTGATTTCCAGTTAACAAACAGCAAAGTTATATAACATAAAAGCAAAGAAATGCAAGATAAGCTTTTCCTTTACAGTTCTAATGTACCAGTACACGATCATAGATGACTGTCACAGTCATTTTTTCCTCCACTCTTGACAAAGAAGATGTTGCTAAATATAATAAAAAGTTCTGTTACGATCCGAATCCTTTGCTTGATCTAATAATTATTAGATCACAACTACAGTTTGTTTTTGTAGGATTGTTTGTGCTTTTTGTAAAGAAACATGACAAAGACACCTGTTGAGAGCCAGAGGCTCTATGCAAGCAAAACCCTGCCTAAAAGGATTAGTCCATTTTCTTAAAAAAAAAGGATTTTTCTCATTTTAATGGACTTTAATGGACCCCAACACTTAATACTTAACTCAACACTTAACAGTTTTTTTTCAACGGAGTTTCAGGACGGTTTCACATTTGGTGCGATTGCCTGGTC
This sequence comes from Paramisgurnus dabryanus, assembly GCF_030506205.2. Classification (NCBI taxonomy): domain Eukaryota; kingdom Metazoa; phylum Chordata; class Actinopteri; order Cypriniformes; family Cobitidae; genus Paramisgurnus; species Paramisgurnus dabryanus. Next base: position 12,449,994 of record NC_133341.1, read on the forward strand.
CGAACGTGAGTTCGATTGCTTCGATTGGAAGTAGGCGATTTGGGACGCAGCGATGATTTCTGAATGCCTCCGCAAAAATTGACGTCGGCGGACAGCCCGTTGTCATCGAAACGACTTTAGTATGTTTGGGGCAGACAGACGCAAGTGCGTTTCTGTATTATTTCTTTGAAAACAAAACCAAAGGTTTAAAAAAATAAGAACAAAAGTCAAGCAAGCATTCTATGCATTTTGTTGTCAAGGTAAGTGCACGCACACAAACACACACGTCTGTTTTGGTGGGAAATTCCATATAATACGTAATTAACAGTGGTTCACTTCCGCGATTTGGTACGATTGCGCTCACATTAGCAGCGAACCGATCTGGAGTTCACATGAACCGGACCCCAGACCACCCTTTTTAAGCGGACTCGAGTACGTTTCGCGGGTGCGCACCCGAGTTCGGAAGACAGCGTTCACATCATCCAAATGTACCGAACTCTGATGTCAATCGAACCTGGGTGCGCACCAAAAGTGCTAATGTGAAAACGCCCTCAAAGGACTCTAAACGATCCCAAATGAGGCATAAGGGTCTTATCTAGCAAAACAATTGTCAGTTTTGACAAGAAAAATTAAAAATATGCGCTTTTAAACCACAACTTCACGTCTTCCCTGGTCCTGTGATGCGCCAGCGCGACCTCACGCAAAACGTCATCACGTCAAGAGGTCATGGATGATGTATGTGAAAGTACGCCCCAGTGTTTACAAGTGTGGAGAAAGAGGACCGTTCCGACATTGTTGTATGTGGAATGATACTAATTAATGTCTTTGTGTCAGTTTATTGTTTAAAAGGTCCGCAAATGTGCGTTTCATATATGTAACATGTGACCTTTCGACATCATTACGCAATTATGTGAGGTCGCGCTTGCGCGTCATAGGATTGGAGATGGACGAGGAGGTTTGGTTTAAAAGAGCATATTTTTTATTTTTCTTGTCAAAAATGACAGTGGTTTTCGCTGGATAAGACCCTTATGCCTCGTTTGGGATCGTTTAGAGTCTTTTTTTATCTCCGTTGAAAAAAACTGTTAAGTGTTGAGTTAAGTGTTAAGTGTTGGGGTCCATTAAAATGAGAACAATCCTGGAATATTTTCCTAAACAAAACATAATTTCTTCTCGACTGAACAAAGAAAGACATCAACATTTTGGATGACATGCATGTGGTGAGTAAATTATCTGGATTTTTTAAAGAAAATTGACTTATCCTTTAAGCATTTTGTTCCTGTATTGAGAAGCATGGGTTGATGAAACAGACAAAGGCCTGCGTGTCATTCATCATCAGATAAGGAAAATCTGATCTTTCTTTCTTTAAAGTTCTTTTAAAGGTACTGTTCACTTTTGATCTTAAAAATGAATGACTGATATTTCAGGTCACCTCAAAGGAGGTGCAGATTTTCAGAACTGTTAACTAAAATGTCACCTCCAGAAACGATTACCTTAATTATGTGGGCACCTTGATGTCTTCTGGTTTTCAGTAAATTGATGTCACAGAGGTAGTGGGATATCCTGTATTTCATTGTAGGAGCTGTGCTAATACTCTTAAAGGGGTACTACACCCAAAAAGGAAAATTCCCAAAGAAACACCCAACTAAAGATATTATGATAAATAGGGCTGTGACGTGTCAGTATTTTAGCACAGTGGTGGTTATAGAATGCATGTGGGGTGCGCACATGGACGTGCACATTGATGCATAAAGGCTTATATATGATGCATACATATATTTTGTAATATAAAAATGTAAACGAGCATCAGATATAAAAAATTTTAACAAATGTGCATGCTCATAGGCTCTGGTTTCGTTTTCCACCAGTGGGTGCTCATCACAACGTCAAGCAATGCTTAGATTACTTAGCAACAAATTTTAGACGCAAAATGGGAAGCAATTGAGCATATGTGCTTGGTCATTTCGGTGGGTGCTCGAGCCCCTATTTGCACTTCCATCCATAAAACAACACTCGGTTCAAGTGAGAAATATTTTTAGGGTTATAATTTTCCCAGCTGTGCTGAAAACATGTTCTGATGGTGTACTGGTAGCACAGATTGATACTTTCTAACAACCTTGAGTGACCAAGATATATCTTGCCCATCATCATTGATATCAGTTGCCTCCACGCACTAGTCTGCTGGCCGTTTGCGTTAACACGAACTTGAAGGCATCTTGCTGGGCGAGATTGTACTTTATATTTTTCTTAGTTTGTGACATGCACTTTACCACCGTGGGTCGCACTTCACCACCACGGTTGAGCGGTGGTTATAAAAACCGCCAAAGCCCAAATAATGGTAAGCACACAGTTGATGGTACCCATTGACTTACATATTAAGAAAAACAAATACTATGGAAGTGAGTGGGTACTGTCAACTGTGCACTTACCATCATTTATCCAAATATCTTCTTTTGTGTTCAACAGAAAAAGAAACTCATACCGGTTTAGAACAACATAGGGTTGAGTAAACGATGACTGAATTTTCGATTGTGGGGATACAGTAATTTATAGCGTGGTAAATTGTATTCACTACCTAGATTTGTGTTTGCTCTGATCTCTAATCCTTAAGGGTCATTATCTCTATAACATGTTAAAGGAAACGTGTGCACAAAATTTTAAATGCAGATCTGCCCTAATAAGTGCTCCTTCTCTCTCACACACTTTCCTCCCTTGTTTACACATAATATATAATTGAAACACTTTCTGCTTATAATCTTCATGCTGCTATGGTCATAAAAGCAACAGTACTGTAATAAACCAACACTTACATTTCAACTGAAAGCTGATATTATCCACAGGATGAGCTTGAATTATTTACACAGGCACCACTTTCTAGACAGGATTCTTTGGTTTTGATAAGTTTTCGAGGGGTAAAATATGTTTGTATTCCAAGCCGTGAGTTGCAGACAAAACGCTGTGCTCCTGGCAACACACCCCCTGTCCCTGGATACAACAAAAGTCTTTTCTTTTCTCTCTATAAGGCTGCTGTTTAGTCTCAACATTCCCAGTGCACCCTCAAATCACCCTCACGGAGGCTATTTCTCTTGTCTGAACTTTTTTCCTCACTGCAACAGCTTCTGTTACTGGTCTGTGAAAAGTCTTCCAGCTCTTTCCTTCTTTATATTCACCAGCAGTCAGGTGGTATTTTTCTACATCTGACATAGTCATTTTTGTCATGTACACTTAACCCAGGCCAGTATAACACTATTTGCTGACTCAACCTTAAAACCTATCACTAGTTTTATAGCACGGTTATAGCACACACATAATAGGTTTGTGATAAATGCATTAAGAGCATCCTCCATAACATCACCCAGACACCACATGACCTGCAGATCGATTGCTTTGTTCCGAAACCAAGGGTTAAATGGCTACAATGTCGCAATTTCATCTTGGTTTTGGTTCCTTTAATTGGTCAGAGTGCATCTGTTTATATTGCGTGATTCCCTAAAGTTGTCATCCGTCAGGATGGACTGACAGCAGCTTTGCGGAATTATTATTGTGGCTTTTTGGTAACAGCTGTTATATTACTTCATTATTTTAATTAGGAATCAAAACTTATATGGGACAACATTCTTACCATGTATCTGTTGCGTATAAGAGCAATTAGAAGACATTTTCAAAGGAAAAGGCACGCTTTTGGCGCTGACATGCTCACCAGAATTCGTCACCAAAGAGATCAGTTATCTTAATAGTTAATAAAGCAATAATAATGCTTGTTCATTGGTCCATGGGGTCGGATTGCTTTCACACTTCTACCGAACCGCTCAAGTTTGGGCGGTCTCCGAACGATTGTTTTGGTGAGGTGTGATGGCTCTGTACCACACCCAGGTGCGGTTTGGTTAATTGCTCGCTGGCAGGCTTGCATAGGTGGGCTCGAGCGTGGTTCTTTTGGGCTCAAGTGTGAAACGTGCAATGGGATCGCAAATCAGAGCATGGATCAAAAAAAAAAAACGCCAATTTGCGTGACCACTCACCTTCATCTGCCTTGATGCAAGCAGGGTTACGTGAATGTCTGAGCTACACAACCCCAAAACCAACTAAGCAACACGATGGCATGTGAGAGGGCTGTGTGTCAACGTGCACCAAAACACAGACTTAACATTATGATGGCTCAAATGTACAGTGTGGGTGCGTGCTTCTGGGGGAGTATTGAGGAGCGGCAATCACGCTGGGGCACGGTTTGGTTTGGATAGTGTGAATGCGCCCTTAGTGTTCAGGCAAACTACCACAGAGAGAGCTATTCCAGGCCTTGACCATCTGCCATAACAGAAGCAGCAGCATCTTATGCTTTGTGTGGTGTCCAACTGGGGTTGCAATTTCTCGCACACATGCACCTTAATTTACTTTGCCTAGGAGGCTTTATTTCTGTGACCTGCCTTCATTTTTCACCTAAATTCTAATTTGAAAGGAAAACACTATTCTTTTTTTAGCTTTGTCCAGACAGAAGTGGTTTGTATTGGACGCCATAGTGTTCCTAAAAATGAAAATGCCAAAGTGGTGAATCTCTTCTGCCTTTTGCTGTCTCATTTGTATGAGATAGTTAGTGTGACAGTGCTTTAATGTATCCTCTATTACTGCGCGGCACTGCTGAGATTCTTTGGCTAGATCCCACTGTCTACTTGGGGTTGTTATTATAATGGATTTAGCTGTTTGTACCCTTTGTGCAGAGGCATGTTTTTGCAAAGCAGCGTGTGCATACTTCTTCAGACTAGATCTGTAATGAAAAGGGTTAGATAAGTCTGTGTCTGTGCATGTGTGTGCGTGTCTACCATTTTCATGACTCCTGAAAGCAGTCAATGGGATTTTATCCCCTTACATCAGTGTTGCATTGGCACCAGTAGCAGGATCTGCTCTGATTAGTGTCAACGCAGTTGCGGCTACAGGTGACATGGCTGGGAAGAGTAGAGCTCAGATCTGCCTGCAGTATCACGTCCACCTGAGCCCCTGTCCTGACAAGAGATGACATCATTTGCCTGTCATATGTGAAATTCTCCAAAGACCTGAGGCAACAAAATGTAGAGCGATGCAGCATCAGATTGAATGACTTATTTAATGTTGATATATAGTCTATATATTTTAGGAATAATTGACAACGGGCTGTTGAATTATTAAAAAATAATGCACACCCAGCATACCTGTCAACATTGGGATTTAAAAAATAACGAACATTTCCCGAACCCCCCCCCCCCCTTTCATTACTATGCAAGTAAATGGATGGGTACACTGCAACAATACTAAGAAAGTATTTTTGTCTTGTTTTCAGTACAAATATGTTATATTTCTTAATCAAGATATATTTTTTTGATGAGCAAAATGATAAAGAAAAAGGATAGATATCCTCCAGATAGTGACGGTCCTGACCACTTCTTTCTCATTTCGGCCGCGTGGCATGCTTGGCCCCTCGCCCGCTCGCGGTGTGAAGATCGTCCGTGCTATTCTCTGATATGCACTTGACGGCCTTTTTTCTGCAAATTTAAAAGAAATATGTATAAACACTGTAGTAATTTATTGAAAACCCTGCCTACTTTGGTCTGGCCATCAGAGCACAAATCGCTTGACAGCGTATTTGAAATATAAACAGAGAGTGCCTTTGTGTTTAACTAATCACATATTTGAAAACTGCAATTCTAATTTCTCACTAGAAATGCAATTTTAAAAAGGTAAAAAGTGAAAATATACATTTATTTACATTAAATTTGTGCTCCAGCCACTTTCCTGGCCAACATTTTATTATTTCATACTTGACCAGGCTCGACCAATCACATTCCCCATGCGCACACACTCATAGAATTTTGGGACAGGACGATGGAGGTATCTCAGGAGACAGGAAGTAAACCTAACATTGGATTCGGACATGCCTTGATGGCTTCCTGCCTTGCAATGCTGCCTCAGAAGACAGAAATTTAGAGTTTTCGGACGCAGCCTCGGAAAGTGTTTCTTCTTCTTGTTGTTTCATTGGCGGGTGTCGTTTGAATGATATACAGATATACTGCCACCTGCTTTATGGGAGGTGAAAGACATCAAAAGCAGTCAGAGGAATTTTTTTTAGATACACTAAAAATACGGGAGAAATATGGGAAATGAATTAAACGGAATGGTGGCGGGAAAGAGTGGTAAAAAAACGTGAGAATCCCAGCAAAAATGGGAGGGTTGACAGGTATGACACCCAGGGTGGTAATGCAGCACGAAGCAAAGCAGACTGCTGTTACACCATGGTTGTGCATTATTTCCAGTTTTTTATAGTTATAACTATACTTATATGAGTTCATAAAAAATGTATGTAGGTTTTTTACTGTAAGGACAAGAATCACTTATGGTCAGATCAGGAGGTTCAGACCTAAAACTAAAGTTTAAAGACTTTGTTCTAATACTTATTTTGAAATATCATATTAATTCAATTTGATTCACTGATTAAATTTTGTCGTCTTTTTGTATATTCTATCTAGCAAACTTGTTAAATATTAAACGCTTAACTGAATCTTTTGGCCATACACAAAACACTGTATGCTTTGGTTACATGTATATGTCTATGTATAGAAGTCACTGGTGGTTCCTTGACTTTAAAATCCTTTGTGTTTCTGCAGAAAACTGTGGACTGTATGACCACCATGTCCGTGCCCTCCACCCTGGTGAAATGTCTATACTTGTTTTTCGACCTGCCCCACATGCCCGAAGTTCCTGGTGCCACCCAGACTGAACTTCCCCTGGCTGATCGCAGAGCTCTGCTTCAAAAAGTTTTTGTCCAGGTCTGTGTGTCCACATGAACAGTGTCAGATCTCACGGTTATACCCATTAAACATAGTTTCTCTGCTGTTTTTAATGTTATGTTGTTATATAGCAATTAAATGCTGATGAAAAGCCTAATAATGATAGTTCGCTTTCATAATGAATTAACTTTAATATTATAATTAAACAATGAGTTTGTCCCGAACATAATATATGATTTTTATATTACCTGTGACATTTAAAGTGACATAAATTTTTCTGGTTTTCCACTTAGATTCTGGTGAAGCTGTGCAGTTTTGTGTCTCCGGCAGAGGAACTTGCTCAGAAGGATGATCTACAGCTACTCTTCAGTGCCATCACTTCCTGGTGTCCCCCTCACAACCTACCCTGGAGGAAGAGCGCTGGAGAGGTTCTCACCACTATTTCCCGGTATGGCCTCAGCGTCAATGTCGTCAAGTATATCCACGGTGAGTAGAATTATAGTTTTCCGTGATTTAAGTTTAATATGTGCGTTGTCTGTTTTTTAAACAAAACCAGTGGATAACGGGTGGGATTACTTGTTTGCAAAGGGGCTGTAGGACTGTGGGTGTGAATGTTGTGATTCCTTTTTGTATTCTCATAATTTTTCTAGTTCTGTACAAATGAAACACCCTAAGCAGCTGTAAGGCATTAAATGTTTCCCCGCAGATGGTCTGCCAAGGTTAAAACAGCTCAGATGGTACACAGGCGACATGACATGGTGTGTTTTGTCTCTCTTTTACAGAGAAAGAGTGTTTGTCGACATGCATCCAAAACATGCAGCAGTCAGATGACCTCTCCCCTCTGGAAATTGTGGAGATGTTCGCTGGGCTCTCATGTTTCTTGAAGGATTCGAGTGATGTATCTCAGACGCTTTTGGACGACTTCCGCATGTGTCAGGGCTACACCTTTTTGATCGACCTTATGATCAGGTGCCTAATCTGTGATTATTTGTTACACATCCATTTCTTCAGGGTTAGCATTTAGCAGACACTTTAAACGAAGTGCATTTCATTTACGCCACACATTTTATGCATACATTCAAACATAATATTAGCATTGCTATGACCAGACTCTACTAGTTGAGCTGCATGAAAGTTTTATAATAATTATTCATGTACTCCATTCTTTTAGCTATAAACAAAACAACTATTGAGACCGTTAAGAATAGGGATGCTCCGATCAGGATTTTTGCAGCCGATGAGTAACGGTTTTCTGTTTTCATGATCAGCCGATACCAATTCAAGCCGATTCAAGCTGATATGTAAGCTCCTTGTTTAAATCATATGTAAAGGGTGCTGATGTCCATGCCCAGTGTTTACACACAAACAGATTTTTCTGTTTGCGTGACTTTCAGTGCACTCATGACAAAAATTACGAACTGAAAAGAAAAATCTACTTTGAGATTCATTAAGAATAGGAAGCAAATATGCCTTGGGTGTTAGTAACTTTGTGTTAATTATATGCGGTTTTCTGTAATTGTAGGCAAACTTGTGATTATTGCTGAATAGTTGTGGTGATTCCCTGTTATCATTCCTTGGGTTGTAGGTTGGAACAGGCCAAAGAGGATGAATCCAAAGATGCTCTAAGGGACCTAGTGAACCTGGTGACAGCTCTGACCACATATGGTGTCAGTGAACTGAAGACAGCTTGTATCACCACCGGTGCACCCTTCCTGCTTCCAGGTTTTGTGGTTCCACAGCCTTCTGGGAAAGGTGAGTCCACCTTGACATACAGTTGACTTCTTGACTTATGTCACAGCACAGCTTGCTGTGTAAGCAGGTGATGTGAAATTCCGGGAATGTTGGACTTTAGCCAGGAAAAAATAAGAAATATTTGAATGGCTTGTTTGCTATGTTAGGGATTTAGATCTATTGTTAGTGCTTCAATAGTACAGTCATTCATGTCTCATTTTGTTCTTTGTTCCGATAAGAGGTTTGTATCATTTTTGCAATACATTTCATTTCATTCACTTAGCACATAAATTGTTAATTAGCAGCTTTTAAAAAAATATTTACGTTAGAATAATTAATAAAATAAAATATATTATTTATACATTTCACATAGCAAATTGTAAAAATATTTGTAGGCGAAGTTCAAGCTGTATAGTAAAATCATGAAAGAACATATGAAGAGTTTGGTTCCAAAACGCAATAAATCCATTTTGACTAATTTCGGTAAAAACATGTTTTCTATAACCAGAAAGTGACAAGATGAAAACCACTTTTCCTGTTACAAACTTTCACATAGCATCTTTAGGTTATAAAATTATTATAAAAACAAAAAAAATTTTCCACAAAATGCAATAAATCCATGACAAGTTTATTTTCAAAACGCTATAAATCTGTTGAGTCAATATATAAATGTGCATTCATCTTTGCCATGTTATATTAATTCATTTAGTTAACTAGTGGTATACACTGATTATTAAAAAAAAACATTAATGGCATTAACCAAAACACTTACTTTGTCATATTAAGAACACTGTCATTGCTTGCTTGGGATGTCGTCGTTGAACTTTTTTGCCAGCGATCAGCTGTAAAATGTTTGGTCTTGCTCGATTTTCGTTGGCTTCGTGTAAAATAAAAGTTTTATAAGATCCCCTGGGGTCAATGTGTTAGCACGAGAGAAGTTGATGCTGTCAGGGGAACAAGCAACCGGCATTTTCCGTCTCCTGATTGCCTCTCATGTAAAGTATTTGATGTTGATGGCTTACGTTTGTTTCCCATCACAGAAAACCACCACAGGTTTAGCAATGCCATTGAAGTATTTTTTTGTTTTTGTTTGTTTGTTGATCACGAAGTACAAATTAGATGAGGAAAACTAAGATTCCGTTTATTCAACACGCCACCATTGTTTGCTTACAATGCGTGGAATAGTGCGCTGTGATTTGTTGAGCAAATGTATTGCTTTCTTTACAAAAGAAGGACTGGCGTTTATTGCGTTTTGTGAAAAAAGGGAGAAAAGATGACAGAATAACATGGTGGATATTGTATTTAGCTTAAAATTAAGAATTTACTTTTAAATCCTGACCTAATATAATACTGATTTTGGCAGTAACTCACTTTTTTTAAAATGGCGTTTATCGTGTTTTGGAACCAAACTCTTCATATTTTTGTTGTATTTAGGGATGCATCAATTACTTGGCCTGTAAACGTTACCGGCAGATAAAACAAAATTTTCTGACTATCGGCTAATTGTTTAAAAACAGCCAATTATACTTTTTGCCTACAGTTTTTCAAATATTATGAATTCAGACACACTACAGTCGCCTACTTCGCCTACTACAGTATAGAAGTGGCCATTTAGTATACTTCCAGCAAGATTTTGAAGTGTTCATCCATTGGACTCATTATGATCCTGTGAGCCCCCTGTAGAGGAGTCACCCAACAAAGAAAAAGGAAAGGTGTTGTGGTATTAAAAGCAGTACCGCGGCTCTATTCAAATGTAAATACATAAGAAAAACAGCTGTGGTTAAATTGGGCTTCTTTAACATCATCTAAATATCTCACTGGTTGTTATGGTGACGTATGTCACGTGATGTATCAACATGGCGGATGTAGTATGTTCGAATTTCATTCACACTTCCCATATACATACTACATAGAGTAGAACATACTGTTTTAACAGTCACTTCATTTTATTCAGTACGTACTGTCACAGTATGTGATTTCGGTCACGGGACACAGTGAGTAAGCCATATTCAATGAACAAGCAATTTGGTTGTGAAACAGTTCAAACGCTTTCACTTCCACCATCAGACAAGAAGTTTCATCTAGGCTTTGTATGTAATGTGAGGTACTGTAGCATTGTGGTTATTTGCGTTCACAGAAATGATCTAAATTAAGATCCTCGTGCATGACCCCTATTTTAGTCTTGCAGGATGAATAAACCTCTGTAATCAGTGGCTTTCTAACCCATATTGTGAGATTAGCAGTATTCTTCCTCTCAGCATCATCATTTGATTTATGAACCTCCCCTCACCAGACTAGATTACACTGTTAATCACACAGGGAGGAGAGCAGCCTGTGGTTTCCGAGGGAGAATTAAAACATTAGTGTTCGCAGGCTGTAAATGGCATTAATTGGACAGAAGGAGGCAAACTGAAGATACCTACTGTGTAATCTGGTTAGGTTATTTGTTTGGCCTGTCTTATGCCTTGCCAAAAGCCATTAAATGCTGTAATTAAAATAATGGCTCCTGATAATGATGTTTATGCACCCAGTCACATCAAGACTTCCTCTTATCCAACAACCCAATCTAAACCAGTTTATTCCATGCTTTACTGAGTGTCATGTTTTTATGTGGCCGAGATTAGCATTGTGTTGAGGGTGCATAAGGGTTGAATAAACAAGTATGAGGTTTTTATAGTGCAGGGTAACAGGCTGACTTTTTATTTTGCTGAACGATTATGTGATAGACTGACATTACTTGTTAACATTGCATACTGTAAGTCTTTTAGTAACTCTAGTTTGTTCGTTTGTTTTATTTGGATCCCCATTAGCTTCAGCATAAGCTTAAAGCTATTCTTTCTGGGGTCCTATAAACTTTTCATGTGACAATACATTTACAGGGCTCCAGACTGCCACCAAATGGGGGCATTTTGCCACCAAAATTGGAGAGTGTGCCACTGAATTTTACATCCAGTTGCACATGTGCGTCCAGTAAATTTGACCTTTTTTTGTGATATAACACTGAATTTGAAAACAGCACATTGTACTTTCTGTATCTATCATTAGTTTTTTTAACAATGTGTGCCCCTAAATTTTCTGGTTAAGCCCCTAAAATTTTCAGTTGGGGGCCACTGTGCTCCTAGTGAAAAAAAGTTAGTCTGGAGCCCTGATTTACTCCATCACATAATTACATCTGCACATTACACACATCACTTCACTTTACACACATTTAAAATAAACAATTGACACAACAAAAAATAAAAATAAAACTCCGAGTAGATCTAAATCATAATAAAATCAAAATAAAATACCAAGTGACCTCTACAGTCTACCAGAATCTCTCTAATTAATGTTAAATATTGAAATATTTTTGAAGGCAGTATTTCTTTGATAATATTTTAAACCCATGATAAGTATTTTGTTGTTTATTTCTAGTCTTTAACATGATGACACAAAACAAAAAACTTTGTGTTTGTTAAAATGTAATTATTTATCTCAGTCAACCAGGGAAAGAAAAGTGCAGCAAGCACTTTTTGTTGCAGACAAATAACTACTATGGTCATTACTTTGTGGACTCTACGTGCACTGCGTTTCTGCCGTCTATGACTGCTTCCTAAACCTTATGTGGCATTCACACCAGATGCGGAAGAGGCAGCAAAATCACGCTATTCACGCGTAGTTGGACACTTGAACATTTTGAGTTTACTTGCTTTATTCGTGTGTGTGAAATTCTAGTCCTTCGAGACATTCATATGGAAATTTGCGTTATGGGAGGGGCTTCTACAACTCCGCCCACTTCCTGTAATCCCGTCCCTTCTAGAGCAAGTTCCTGATTGGTTAACGGGCGCAAATATCTGCCAAAGTTTAGATTTTTCAACTTGCGCATTTCCCGTGGCAACGCTCAATTTGTGCGCTCCGTGCCATTCGCACATATCCGTGGCACAGGATGCCTTTTTGCGTCTTTGCATTGACTTAACATGTAAATCACTCGCGCTTGCCACCTCTTCTGCGTCTGGTGTTAATGCCACATTAGGCAGCTGCTTACTGCCTCATGAGACAAGGACTTTGGAGCATGAAGGCAGCTCCAGGGAACGCATTCGGACAGCCTTCATAGGCAGCGTAATGGAATTCTGTTTGAAATATAAACAGAGAGCGCCTTTGTGATAACTAATCTCATATTTGAAAACTGTAATACTAATTTCTTGCTAGAAATGACATCAAAAGGTTTATAAAGTGAAAATGTAACTTATATTTTTTTATATTTATATATTTATATTATATTTACACAAAATTTGTGATTCAGCCACTTTCTTGGCCACCATTTTATTTTTTCAAACTCAACCAATCACCTTTGGTGGCAGCATTATAGAGATATTGGATGCAGCCTATGTAAAATTATTATGCTGTGTCTTAAATTTAGACCTCAATGAAAGTCTGAGAAAATAAAACCATGTATGGTTGTTTTTAGCTATGCAACAGTTCCCCATACATAGGTCACTGGAGTTTCTAGTGTTGCCATACTGTCAGTATCACTATAGTGCTACTGTGGTGTCATATGTTATGCAAAAACCATTGCAAAAACAACAAATCTAATGGTGGCATTGTGGCCTAAGACTTTTGCCCAGTACTGTATATTTTATATTGTTGACTCAAGTTTTTTTATTTTATTTTTCAGGCCACACAGTCAGAAACATCCAGGCCTTCTCTGTCCTACAGAATGCCTTCTTGAAGGCCAAGAGTGGTCGACTAGCTCGCATGATCCTCGAAGCCATCGCCAACATCTACGCTGCCGACTACGCTAACTATTTCATCCTGGAGGCTCAACACACGCTGTCGCAGTTTGCAGAGCGGGTGGCCAAGCTACCGGAGGTGCAGTCCAAGTACTTCGAGCTGTTGGAGTTTGTCGTTTTGGCGCTCAATTATGTACCGTGCAAAGAGCTTTTCAGCGTCAGCGTGCTTTTGAAGTCGAGCACGTCCTACAGCTGCTGCATCACGGCCACTCGCACCCTTCTCAAGCTGGGACGCCACCACCCTGTCTTCAGTGATGTCTTCCGTGAGTTCGGATTGCTTGAAGTGCTGGTTAATTTGCTGCACAAATATGCAGCGCTGTTAAAAGAACCATCGCAGGCCCATGGCGAGCAAGGTAAGACTAAACTCTTATTAATGGCTATTTTATTATGCACAAAGTAAAAATAGGATTTAGCCATTAAACCGATTATAATATAACAAACTTTTTTTGTATCGTGGTAAAACCATGTCAGTTTTGAAACACCTTTGACTGCCATGTCAGTTTTATTGTTTATGAATACATATGATGTATATGTATCTAAAATTCTGATGCCAGGTGAAGGTTGCATGACCAAACTTCAAAATCTGGTCAAAAAGGAGATATGCTGTGTTTTTGTGTCTACTGTAAATGGTGCAGTTAGCAGCTACAATTTACACTACAGCGATTATTCTCTCTCTCTTTCTCTCTTTCACTCTCTCTCTCTGTATTTAGGCGATTCCAAGAACAATGTTGCTGAAGAGCAAAAGCAGCTTGCCTGGCTTGTCATGGAGACACTCACTGTTCTCCTGCAAGGCTCAAATACCAACGCAGGTAACATGATTGTTTCTTCGAGAGGGTTTATATATCTTCTGAGGTAAAACTACATGTTTGTGAGACAGAACTATTTATATTTTCATTATGCTGCGTTTACACCAGCCACGGTAGAGGCGTCAAAACCGTGTCTACCACATCCAGTTTGCCGCTTAAATACTTTGAATGCATTTGCGCGTCTACAGCGAAGTAAAAGCACAGAAAAAGCAAGCATTTAATGCACGTCAGAGGCGAAATCTGCTTCTTGTGGGAGGGGCAAGTGCTATGAGGTTGTCTGTTTGCAAGATGGCTGATGTTGATCGTGCATTCATCCAGAGAGTTACAAGTTTGTATTTGGTCACCTTACTATAGGGGGAAAATAGTTTAAAAAACATTGGGAATGCCGCGGGTTGATAAACGTCACGCGACTCAAAAGTGAAATGTGTATTTACAACTTACCAGGTTGCTCAATGTCCTCATTGACACTCTTCCAAGCGAGGTCCTTTTTATTCCCCTCTTTTTAAAAATAAGAACTTGTGTCGTATAACTCCGGGTGACTTCTCACGGACAATATCAAGCGTTCCTTCATGTTGAATGAGTGATTCCGGGCGGGGCTTCCAACACAGCAGCAAGCAGGCTCCTGATTGGTTAACGGGGCGTGAAAATCCGCCAAAGTTCAAATTTTTCAACTCGGGTGTCAGACGCAAATTCGCGTGAAACGTGACAAAAAAAACACCATTTGCGCGTACCGTGCCAGGAGCTCAATTCACGCCATTCGCGCGAACTAGACGGCCGAATGAGGCAGAATCGCGTCTAACGCGTCCCGCTAAACGCCTCGTTTGCGACGCGAGACCTCCAGACACACGTCAACGTGTCTTCACATTGACTTAACATTGAAATCACTCGCGCTTCACGCCTTAACGGTGGCTAGTGTAAACGCGGCATTAGAGTTGCGCAGATGCACCATAGTGAGGTCGTCGCTGATAAACGATAGCATAGTCACACGATAGTTTTTTATTTGTTCATTTTTTTACTCATTTATGCCAAGTCCCTGGTTTGGTGGGCAAAAAGCAGAAGCTAATTTACTCTAAGGGCAGCTGGCAATGACCGCAATGTGATGCGCAATGTGCAGTTGTGTTGCAAGTGCGTGTTATGCAGGAATGTTAATTTGAAACTATGATGATAATAATAATTATAGCATAATAATATTTAAAACCGTAATGGGCAAACATGCAAATGCTCCCTATCGTCCATATGTCCATATGTTTGATCGTCTATCGTCACAACCCTAGTGATCATTTATGACGTGTACTGGATGTAATATAAACAGACAATAACAGAATAAAAGTTTAAATATGGCAGCACAATATAATATCATATGCGTGTTTGTCACGTAAGCTCAAAATATTAAAGGGATAGTTCGGCCAAAAATGATATTAAACCCATGATTTACTCACCCCCAAGCTGTCCGAGTTGCATATGTCCATAGTTTTTCAGACAAACACATTTTCGGATATTTTAGAAAATGTTTTAGATCTTTCAGTTGATTAAATGTAATGTTACGGGGTCCAGGACCTTCAAGCCCAAAAAAAGTGCGTCCATCCTTCACAAAATAAATCCAAACGGCTCCAGGATGATAAACAAAGGTCTTCTGAGGGTAATCCGCGTGGTGTTGTTGTAAAAATATCCATATTTAAAACTTTATTAACGTAAATAAATACCTTCCGGTAGCGCCGCCATCTTAGTCTTGTCCGCATTCAGGATGAGAGCTTACGCAGCCTACGGAGGCTACTCTGCTGCTGCTCTGTGCCCCCGCCCTCCGAATTTGTCATACGTCACTAAGAACAGTGCGTACACTACACTAATACTCTCTCCTTAATACAGAGGAGTCTAAGATGGCGGCGCTACCGGAAGGTATTTATTTACGTTAATAAAGTTTTAAATATGGATATTTCTACAACAACACCGCACGGATTACCCTCAGAAGACTTTTTGTTTATCATCCTGGAGCCGTTTGGATTTAATTTGTGAAGGATGGATGCACTTTTTTTAGACTTGAAGGTCGTGGACCCTGTAACATTACATTTAATCAACTGAAAGATCTAAAACATTTTCTAAAATATCCGAACATGTGTTTGTCTGAAAAACGATGGACATATGCAACTCGGACAGCTTGGGGGTGAGTAAATCATGGGTTTAATATCATTTTTGGCCGAACTATCCCTTCAATAGTTTTCTCTCACAATCATTTTGTTTCCCTTCAGAAGACATATATTAGCTCATTGGAGTCCTATGGATTACTTTTATGATGGATAAACTGGGCACTATTCATGTATTGCAGAGCTGGAGAAAGCCAGGACATTGTTTAATATAACTCACAGTGTGTGCTGTTAAATAATACTCAGAATTGGATTAACCAGTCAAAGTACTGATGGATGTGAAGTACTGTTCAAAAGTCCACCAGCTTTGTTGTTTTAGCAAAGTTTTAATGTCCATCCATATTTTTTTTCTCACTCTTTTTATTAAGATACAGACAGAAAATACAGGAAATATGTACACAAAATTATAAACAAAAAAAAATTCAGAATTAAATATCTTCTTCAGGCATCAGTCAGTATTTAGTTTGACCTCTCTTGGCACTAAACGCATCTTTAGGGAGTTTACCCTAAATCCTTTACACTTCAGCTTATACTTTTATACAGTTTTTAATACTACATACACATTTCCTGTATTTTTTGGTTGTATTCTAATAAAGAGACATGAGATATGATTATATATGATCTCTATAACATTGCAAAAACGACAAATCTAATGGTGGCATGGTGGCCTAAGAGTTTTGCACAGTACTGTATATGTTTACAAAGTTGAACAAAATCACACAATGAACCCTTGGGGTTTTCACCTAACATCTTTACAAATTTCTGCCTGATTCAGCTATATTTTCGTAGCTAGCGATACCTGGTGTGCATTCTTTGATCGTAAATGTTTGGCGTAAAGAGCATCTCGAGGTGCAATGATTATTTATTTTGCTGTCATCAAGAACAGTAATTACAGTAACAGTAACTCTTTGTAATTACAGTAAATCATGCATGACACGGACACATTATTTTACTGTGTGACTGCCTGGTGTGATAGCTATCCTATGCTGAAATGATATGTGTAAGAACACCAGAAAAAGATGTGACATTTACATCCATAAACCACTATTTATCCATAGACCACAATAAATGTCAGTCATTTTCTTTGAGTATCTTGAGCAGTTTATCCATCAAGAATAGCAGCCTGCCCTTAAATGGCTAATTTAAACTTCTGTACAGATTCTAAACACACTTAACTGAATAATTCATGTAAGTGCATACAAGCTCCTTATGTATTCTTTTAAACCTTCAGCTTTACTTGGCACATACAGTGCACATCGATTAATACTGTATGCTTGTATTCACATTTGTCATTTGGTTTTACAAACCAGTGGACTACTTTTTTGCGGTTATCGACGCTATGCCATAGATGATAAAGCTGAAGTTGTATAGAAGCTGGAATGTTTGTCTCAGGCCCTGGATCAGTCACACTTTTTTGCTGAGTCAGCTCTGTGGAAATGCTGTTAAGTTTAGCTCTCTAATCATTTCTCTTTGTTACGACTGCTGCTCGGTCTCGGACCACTGACTCCCGCAGATGCTCTCATGCTTTATTCATTGTTAGACAATCAGATTGTTTTTAATGTAAAAAAATTACTTGAGTGACTCCATATATTCATACATCACCATAATCAGTCATTTTATCTCAGTGCAGCCAATTATTGTCTTGATGTATGTGATGTTTACATATGGATTTTAAACGATGCATTAAAGATCTTGCTGAGCTGTAATCCCCCAAGTTTGTCGCAGTAAAATCATCTGTTTTCTTCCAATCTGTCAGGTTTATTTCGTGAGTTTGGCGGCGCGCGGTGCGTGCACAACATCGTGAAGTACCGTCAGTGTCGCGAGCATGCTCTGATGATCATTCAGCAGCTGGTGCTGTCGCCATCTGGGGATGATGACATGGGCACGCTGCTGGGCCTTATGCACTCTGCGCCATCGACAGAACTGCAGCTCAAAACAGACATATTGAGGGTGAGAGAGCATTTTTTACAACTTGATACTCATGTTGTGTAGATTGACATCACTTTATGTTTTCCTTGTTCTATAATGACTCTAGTGTAGTAAAATTTTGGTACAAATAAATATGAAATGAAAAACGCATACCTTCCTTTAAAAAATGTATTGGATTTATATACTTATATGTAAATGTACTGTAGCTTATTACTGTGTTGTGTGTGGATGTTGCAGCAGACAAATTTCTCTCAATGGAGACAAAAAAATACTACCTTGACCTAGACCTAAGCAATACCTAGCATATATATTGAAACTTTAACACTCTAGTTGATATTTTTTTGTGACCTAGATGTAGGTGAAAATGGGTTAGTGCTTATCAGACGCCATGAATCTTATCTAGGATATTACCATTGCTTCTGTCTGGGATAAATTTGACACCAGCAAAAACAAACTGTAGATTAAGTACAATAAAGCAGTGGTTTTCAAACTTAGACATTTTATAAAATACATTAATTTATCATAAATTCTGTGTAATTAAACCTAAAAAAAAATAAGGCTACTCACAAACATCACTGCTTTGTATACTTTAATATGTTTTGTCTAATTAAAATTTTTTGTTTAAAAAAATCATAAATTTTCTTTGGGCCGCGAAGGAATGCATCGTACACAAGGGGGGGTGGCATGCTGAAAAAGTTTGAGAACCACTGCAATAAAGAAGTAAATGAATAACAAAATTACTAGAAAAAGTAAACCGATATATAATGGATGCATCATTCAAAAACCAATAAATTATGAGAATTCAATGAATTTTGAGTACATTCAGTGTACTTTAACAAACTTTAATTTAAAGGAACAGTATGTAAGATATTTATATCAATTAAACATACAATTTAAAATTAGTTGCAGCCCTCAACTGATGTTTATGTTGTCATGTTGTGTATTAGCCACCAGTTGTGTGATTGCAGTACCAGTTTTAGCCACAAGTTTTGTGATTGCGGTACCAGTTTTGGCCCCAATTCTACATACTGTTCCTTTAAAACACTAAGTTTGTTTAGCCAGGAAATTGGCCTTAAGGCCAAAATGTTTTTTTTTACAGGTATTTGAGGGTCTGAGTACAGTGCGTGTGACGCAATTGTTGTCATCAGAAGAGTGCGTGCATACTGTACGCGCCACGCCAGATTTTTGATACATTTTATGCGTTGGACGCACATGCGTGTAAAGGAGAATGTAGTATGTAGCCCATGACATTTGTTGCATTAAACATCTGCATACATGTACGAGTAAAATAAACTATACTTTGCAAGGTTGGGCCGTGCACGCACATTCACGTACATGTAAAAAATAAAAAACTAACTATACTCTAGCACTGGTCGATAAAACGATATCGGTATGTACCATTAATATACACCTTTATCGTTAACTATAGGAACCTTTTGATAAAACGCCTGTTAATGTACAGTGTGTAATTTTTAGAAGGATCTCTTGATAGAAATGCAAAATAATATACAAAACTATATTATCAGGGGTGTATAAGACCTTTCACAATGAACCGTTATGTTTTTATTACCACAGAATGAGACGTTTTTATCTACATACTGAGGGTCCCCTTACATGGAAGTTGCCATTTTGTGCTACCATGTTTCTAAAGAAGCCCTTAATGGACAAACTTTTTTTACTAAGATGTCTCCGAAGATGACATGTTTGTCCAGTGGTGGCTACCATAGCTTCTCAAAAGCATTTCAAAAGCGAGGGGTAAGCAGTGAATGGAGCCATTGGTTGCAATTCGCAACCTCACCACTAGATACTGCTAAAATATACACACTGCACCTTAAATGCATTGCTAAAACTGTATTGCACTACATTAAATCGCCGTTTCTAGATTTTAAACAGCAAACAGCCAATAATAACAAGTGTTGCTGTGGGGTTCGGTTGCGCCATCGCCATGTAACAGGAAAAGCATGAAAATGTGTAAAAATAAGTGCTGTGGCCGAGGAGATTGTCAATAATAAAAGGAAAAGTTAGCTTGCCAGTGTGGAAATTCTTTGTTTTTTGCTTCAGACCAGCATCAGAACAATGTTGTGTGTAAGCTGTGCATACTTGTGGGCCGGGTATACTCGCAGTGATGGCAGTGTTCGACACATATTAAATATAAAAATTATTTCTTATTCAAATGATTACTCTACCAGGCCGTATTGATTTGGCGATTTACAGTTTAGAACAAACAACAAGAAATAAAAAATTATGGTGACAAAAATGCTCCAGAGAGAGCATTTATAGTCTATTTAACACCAATTTCGTCTTTATGTAAGATATACACATTTTTTGTACTGCTAAACTAAAATAGTTTATTGTTTGCCTTAATAAAGTGTGTAAATACAACATATAGTTAAATAAAAAAAATCTACTTGTCAATTTTTTAAAAGCTTAATAAAATATATCAATAATTATCCCTATTGAATGATATATCATGTTATATCGATGATAAACATTTTAGCACTATCACCCAGCCCTACTATACTTCGGGCTTAGAGTCTCTTACACCACAAAATGCATTTTGCTTCTTATAAGCTCTCCATCCACATCCAAATTTATTTACAATCATTCAATAACCCTTTATCATTCTTTCTCTTCAAATTCAGGCTTTGCTAGCTGTCCTCCGGGAGAGCCATCGAACACGCACCGTCTTTCGCAAGGTGGGCGGCTTCGTATACGTGACCTCACTGCTGGTTGCCATGGAGCGGTCTCTCTGTTCTCCACCTGTCAGCGGCTGGGAGAAGGTCAACCAGAACAAAGTCTTTGAACTTCTGCACACTGTAGTCAGCACGCTGACAGCAGCCATGCGATACGAACCCGCCAACTCGCACTTCTTTCGCACCGAGATCCAATACGAGAAGCTTGCTGATGCGGTGCGACTGCTGGGTTGCTTCTCCGATGCTAAGAAAGTTGGTCCTTCGACCGTTTTCCCATCAAACGCCCAACCATTCCAGCGGTTACTGGAGGATGAGATCATACCTGCAGAAAACGTTTGTCCAACACTGAAACACTGCAGCAAGCTGTTCATCTACCTGTACAAGATGGCCACAGACTCATTCGACAGGTGTGCATAGAAGTGATCTTTTCTTGATGAGTAAACAGAAACATTGGGTCTCATTCACTAAGCATGTGTACGCACAATTTTTTTTGTAAAATATGCGTAAGGACGTTTTAACTTACAAATCATGATTCAACAAAAACGTTTATACTAAAATGTATTTTAAATGTATGCAAAAACGTAAGAACAACTTAGACCACACATACACAATAATCATGAACAAGGAACAAATATATAAAATATTTAACAAGATATATATTATACGGTTCTTTTTCTTTGTTCATGATTATTACGTACGTGTGGTCTTAGTTGTTCTTACGTTTTTGCATACATTTAAAATAAATTTTGGTCTGAAAGTTTTTGTTGAATCATGATTTGTAAGTTAAAACGTCCATACGTCCATTTTACGAACAAATTTGTGCGTACGCATGCTTAGTGAATAAGATCCAATGTGTTCATGTGTCTCTGACAAGATTACAATTTAAGTCATTTGTGTGTAGAAATCTTTACAATCCTGCCGATAAAATATGAATTATTTTAATAGCATACAGTGACAGTATACTCACCTACGTTTACTTTCAGTAGTAGAATATGGAAAATAGTAATAATAATGACGCAGATTATACAATGACCTCCAAAAAGGTCAACCAAATTTTAATTATCTTTGAAGTCGCCATCCTTTGCCAAGATGGTTTTTGCATTGTTTTAAACAACATCAAAATAGCTGATTTATACAGTAGTTGCTATTAATGTAGGCTCATCCTCAGACAAACCCCAGGACCACCTATCTGATGTGTATTGCACACAAAACTGTAACTTTATGTTCGCACCGCCATAGGCGAGAGCGTAAAAAACACACTGGCTGTCCTTCCAATGACGCTATAGAAAAAGAGTAGTGGACGCTCGAATACATTCGCTGGAATCCTTTTCCGCCTTTCCAATTGGTTGCTGCTGAACCGTGTCATAGCTCATTACCATAAAATTGAGTTGATTTTAACTCTCCTTGATGCTCACATCGTCCAAGATGCACCACGGCACTGCTCATCGTAGCTCACGCCACGGCCAGCTCTCATTGAAAATGAATGACTTCCGGCCACTTTGACACTTAGGTAAGATACATCTAGAAAGCACTAATCTGATTGGCTACCTTCGTGCTTTTTTAGGGACTACTTTAACTTTTCTTTGTTCAGTTGTAGTTTAATATTTTATTCACTACTATTAACGGCTCGTTATAGTTGTGCGTAGGTCCTACGGCGTAGCCGCGATGGCGTAGGTTCCGCATCGGTTTTCATTTACACTTTTGTGTCGTCGTCCGCCTCGACGTGCAAACACGTGTGCAGACCGCTGGTAGTCAGTATCCACGTGTATAATCACAGTTGCAGAGCGACCTACAAAGAAGAAGAAGCTTAGCAACTTAACCCACAAACGAAGAAGAAACAGCAACTTGTTGTGTATGATTTGAGAAGACCAGCAATGATGAAAATAAATAAACAGCGACTTTTGTTGCAGTTTGAGTTAAATCACTCCTCAACTTGGCCATTCTTTGTTTTCACCATCGCAAACGGAAATACCTATGACGCAGTTTTTTTACCTGACGAGAGGGGTTCTGGTGGACCAGTCACAGTGCTTGCAGTCTGCGTAGAACTGACCCGCTGTTAAAAAATATTGTGAGGTGCACGTCAGGCTACGCATAGGCTACGGATAACTTACGCACGACTATAAATCAGGCTTTAGTCTGTGAAGGGATGGTCACACCAGAGTCGTATAATAACAGAGTTACGAAACGCTTTGATCTCGCCGCCGCGCGGTCACGTGATTCAGGTAACGTTCTACAGTTCCAAACCAAGCAGGGCTGTCAATCTGTTTGCATAGGTTTTCAGCTATTTTAGGTAAATATTAGCTTGTAATGGGAATTGATCACTATACTTACTGTGTTTATAACGTTTTTTTTTACTAGGGAGTGATGGAAATACAGTAAATCAGTTAACTTCTTACACCCTGAAGCTATTTTGGGGATTTTCGCTTGGATTTGGCCTACCCAATTTCAAAAGCATCCCATACCCACATGCAGAGGTTTACATACAAAAGTTTGGTATCATTTTACAGGTAACCCTTTGAAATTACATAAAACACTGTTAAAAGTGCTCAACATGGTTGTATGTGATATCAGTCCTCTAATAAACACAAAAATAAATAGGCGCTTTTTGATGTTTTTTTCTAAAGTTTTTATTTGAAAGTATATAACTCTGGCCCTGGGTATCTCAGGTCCCTGCAGACAGTTTTGTTTGATTCCAGCAATTGTCAGCTTACAGAGGAAAAAGGAATTTTTTCTCTATCATAATATATGCAAAAGTTATTTTACTCCAACTGATGGGAGGAATAATACGCTTATGGTGTACAATTTCTGCCAAAAAACATTTGAAGTGCTCCCATAACCACATACAGTGGAATAAATGCAATATCTTTATATCATTTTAAAGAAAACCCTTTTAAGTTACATAAAAAGCTGCTGTTTGTGACAAATATTGTTATTTAAGTTGTTTTTCATATGATGAAACACCAAATTTTATTTTTTATGTTGTAAACACTGTCTTTGATAGTGTATAACTCTGGTTCTGGGTGCTCTAGCAGACTGCAGACAGTTCTGGTTGTTACCAGCAGCAGACAGTAAACACCCAAAAAAAGAATGAACTCTTAAGCATGTCGCATTCAAAAGTTATTCTCATTTTACTAAAGGGTGTGAAAATACATTTTTCATAAAAATATTAATTTTTTGTTTTGCACATATAATAAATAGCAAGGGATTATATATGCACACAACCAAAGAAAATGCTGTGAATGGACTCATTGTTTAGAGTAGGACCTAAAATAAAAGATGATGTATCATTTGTGGCTATATGTGCTATCTGAGGCAGTCCACACTCAAGTTTCCCATATGTTTACAAAAGACCATTTTTTACCTTATTATTCATTCAGCGATTGTTGGATATGTGTTGATATTAGAACAAAAATAACGATGTAGCCTTATTCCTGAGAGTGAGAGCTTTCATTTGATATAAGACTTGCCCATGTTTGTCATTTTTGAAAAATATGAAATATGTAAATATTAAATGATATAATAAAATATTGGGGGGGTGATAGTGTAAATTAAGTGTAAATAACTTTCTTACAGTAAAAGATGTGTCAAAGTGATGCATATCTGCAGAAAGTAGAGACTCTAAGCTTTCAAACAGTATCTCATATTTGTTACTGGGGTCCATGACGGAGCATCAAAGATTAAAAGAATATTTTATATTAAGTCAAAATACGAAATTCTGGACCCGGGACAGGGTCCTCAGGGTTGAAGAGGTTAATAAAGATAAACAGTTAATTGTGACCCAAATATAACTGTGGTTATCTATACCAACTACAGCAACACAGTTTATCTTTTATTTTTGTACCAAAATATGGCTATATAAATGGCTATCAATCTGCTAAAAATATAATTCCTACACTTTTACTATATTAAAATCACAAAAAAGATCGCCAACGCGGTTATTTGTAACAGTGAAGCATAACAGAAACACACTAAATTCATATTTTAAATTCACATTAAATGTTAATATAATCATACATGATTTTCGAGGATACATCACTCGTATTACTTACCAAACACAATGAAACACATAGCAGCATTGTGAAGCAGTGTGACTTTCTTATAAGGCATTTAGCTTGTCGCTGTTGCCCCCTAGTGTTACTCGTAATATATAAAAAAGATAAGTATAAAGTAGATGGCCACCAGTAATAAAATATTAAACCATTAAATCTATATTATTCACACATTATACACAACTCATTAAAATATAAAAAATTTACTAGTTATTATTAACGATAATCATTCATAAAATATCACTGTTGACTATATTAATGAAATGTCCGAAAATGTAAAGAGAAACGGTAATTTCATCGATTTACCAGCAGGTGCCATTGAAATGAATGGGCTTCAGTGCTGCGTTTGGAACTATGCGTCACTACCGGTCACTACATGAAACGCTGTTTCTTCCGCATTCCATTCTTGCAACGGACGTCTATGTGAGTGTCGTAACTCTATTATTATACGACTCTGGGTCACACTACACTGTTTATTCTATTGACTTCCATTTATATGCATGCGGATGCATCAGAAAGAGGTTGTGCAAAGATATTTTCGCACCAGAGATCAAGTATGGCAAACTTTCACCTGGGAATTCGTATCACGTGGAGATATGTGACTAGTAGAAAACTGTAACGTCACAGCGTAACATTTATTTCTACTGAAAAGCAAAGATGGACGAAGCCAAGAGCTTATATTGAAAAATATAGTCCGACAAATAAGTCTAGTGTGACCATCCCATGATTCTAGTGTAATATAGTCCCACATAGCCAGACCTTCAGACCGACGGCAGTAAGAATGGGGTCTAGCAGCTTTCATTAACCAAAGATTGCCCTAAATGCCATCTGACTGACAGGTAAAGCAGCAAAACACCGTTTTGTTATGTTTTCTGCATATAGTTACAGACTAGGACACATGATTTTCATGTTTTTACAATTTTGTGTGCCTTTTGCGTCAGACGTTAGCCAGTGGTCCATGGGTCTGAGGCTAGGTATAATATAGCTCTGATAACCCCACCCCTTAATGACATACAAAACAAAAATTACCATCCTAGCGTCTCTTCTGGTGCTAGATTTTTTTTTGCCAGCGAAAGCCACAACACTATTTATCTGCTATTTATTGAACATCCTTACTTTACAAAGTGATGCAAATGCCTTTTCATGCCATCTGAGCAGCAATGCTTTGGGCTTGTGTTTGTGTTAGATTTGCATGATGTATAGTTCCTCTATATGTGCTTTGCTGTGAGCTGTATTTTCAACAGGAACTAACTGCCTCCCTCTCTTGCTCTTTCTCATTTCTCTGTCTTTTTGTAACCTCTGGCATTGCCTGGCTGCACACGCTGGGTGTGTGTGGTATGGAACGGCTGTTTGTTTGTGTTTGGATGGCTGTGGGAATGTTCGGTCTGTCTTTATGTTGATTGTCGGGTCGTGACTCTGCGTGTTTGTGCGGTTGAACGGCTGTAGTCGTGCTGAGCAGGTGCCTCCCTGCTTGACTCACGAGACCTCGTTGCCCTCTCCATGGGGCACGCCAGCAATCGCCAGGAAGAGGTACTGCTTTCTGTCACCTCTTCCTATTTTTCCTCTGTCATTTCCTCTTTTTAATTCTTATTACTTGCCTGTTCAGTCTTCCATTTCCTTCTCTCTTCTTTCATTCAACTATTCCCTCTCTTGATCACTATATTTGTTTATCGTTTCCTTCAATCTTTCTCTAATACCTTACTTTGAATTATTTTGTTGGTTACTGTTACTTGGTTTCTGTGTCTGGTGTTGCACAGATTAGCCCGCACACCATGAAGCGTGAAAATCCTTATCCACATATTATGTATAATGAACTTTGAAATATTTTCTGATTGGCTGTTGTTTTGCTGCATAACTGCATTTACACATTTATTCATCACCCTTTACTCTTCTCCACATCATATCATCTGCCGTGTTAAGTTACTTTTGCTCACCGCTGAAGCTCGTTTTCTTGAACAATTCTGTATTTTAGAGAATGTTTAATCCAACAAATTTCACTGACGCATTGTCTAACCATTAGTGACATAATGTGGTGCTGCTTGTCGCTTAACGCTGTCGATTGCTTGATTACTTCAGCATTTTACCTGTTTACCCTGTAAACTCATTGGCCCAACATTCTGCTTCCTGTTAATATATCACTTGTAAACATGTATATAAAAAGACAGATTGTGGAGGTGCATAGTAGGATAACGTGCCAATTCCTAAAGCTTCACATAGTAAACTATTAAAAGCACATTACTGTAATTTTGTTCCATCATGTCTCATCTGGTTAGGTTACATTATATCTGGATAATACTGCCAATATATGAGGTATACAGTCCTGGTCAGAGTTGACATGCTTAAATATGAGCCAAAAAGGTTGTTGAAAGAAATATGCATTGTTCTATCAGTCTTTTTTATTTAACAAAAAATAAGGGGGAAATTAAATAAATAATAGATCTCTAATAAAAAAATATATTTTTTATGGCATACAAAAAAGGGTTTGTGTTTGCATAATATTACACACAGTACAGACACATATATTATGTATATACACTCACCTAAAGGATTATTAGAAACAACTGTTCAGTTTCTCATTAATGCAATTATCTAATCAACTAATCACCTGGCAGTTGCTTCAATGCATTTACTCCAAATTGATGTCAGAATGGGAAAGAAAGGTGATTTAAGCAACTTTGAGCATGGCATGATTGTCGGAGTATTTCACTGGGATTTTCAGGCACAACCATTTTTAGGGTTTACAAAGAATGGTGTGAAAAGAGACAAAGATCCAGAATGCGGCAGTCCTGTGGGCGAAAATGCCTTGTTGATGCTAGAGGTCAGAGGAGAATGGGCCAACTGATTTAAGCTGATGGAATAGCAACTTTGACTGAAATAACCACTCGTTACAACCGAGGTATGCAGCAAAGCATTTGTGAAGCCACAACACGCACAACCTTGAGCCAGATGGGCTACAACAGCAGATGACCCCACCGGGTACCACGAATCTCCACTACAAATAGGAAAAAGAGGCTACAATTTGCACGAGCTCACCAAAATTGGACAGTTGAAGACTTTCTTTTGAGACATACAGATGGTAGAATCAGAATTTGGTGTAAACAGAATGAGAACGTGGATCCATCATGCCTTGTTACCACTGTGCACGCTGGTGGTGGTGGAATGGTGTGGGCGATGTTTTCTATGGCAAACTTTAGGCCCCTTAGTGCCAATTGGGCATCGTTTAAATGCCACTGCCTACCTGAGCATTGTTTCTGACCATGTCTATCCCTTTATGACCACCATGTACCCATCCTCTGATGGCTACTTCCAGCAGGATAATGCACCATGTCACAAAGCTCAAAATTTCAATATTTCAAATTGGTTTCTTGAACATGACAATGAGTTCACTGTACTAAAATGGCCCCCACAGTCACCAGATCTCTACCCAATAGAGCTTCTTTGGGATGTGGTGGAATGGGAGCTTTGTGCTCTGGATGTGCATCCCGCAAATCTCCATCAACTGCAAGATGCTATCCTATCAATATGGGCCAACATTTCTAAAGAATGCTTTCAGCACCTTGTTGAATCAATGCCACGTAGAATTAAGGCAGTTCTGAAGGCGAAAGGGGGTCAAACACAGTATTAGTATGGTGTTCCTAATAATCCTTTAGGTAAGTGTATATATAAATACACACAAATGCATATATATAAATATGTGTGTGTATTTATGTATACATAACAATAACACACACATATATTATGCAAACACTAACTTCTATTTTGTATGCGATTTATCCCGATTAATCATTTGACACTACACATATTTCAAATGCACATTGGCCACAATTATTAGTACCCCTAGAAATCTTTATGTGACAAATATATGAGGTAACACAAACGCCAAATTCTATAACTTGCACAAGATGGGTTTTTTTGCACACGGTTAAATATACTCCTGGATCTTTAATGTTGTGGGTCTTGTTTAGATACACAGAATTATGGATTATATTAAACACCAACAAATAATATCCTGACATCCTTTGCTAGAAATCTTATAATGTGCCAAAAATCAACTCAAAAATTGGTTACTGAGCACAATATCAAAGTCCTACCATGGCCATCCGAGGCCCTTGACCTAAACCCTTAGAAAATTAGTGAGGTGTACTGAAGAAGAAAAAGCCCCAACGTGGACCAATGTAAAAGTAGGATAGAGAGAGGATCTGTTCTGTCTGCCTTCAACCTCATGAGACATTACAGAGGACTCAGAGCTGGCATATTGGTTGCAGATAATATTCAATTATTTAAAAATGGGACGAGTAATTGCTAAAGCATGAGAAAAGCGCATTTCAAAATGAGCTTCCTCCATTTTCAATTATTTTGGTTCAATGAATTGTTAGATTTTGTGATTTTTTTTTTTAAAGATCAATATAATACACAGTGCATTTTTAATTCCGCAACTTTCTTTGCTCATATTTAATAGGACTGCACATGTGTATGATTGTTTTGTGCTAAAAACTAAGATGAGTGATTAAACAATCTCTTCTTTTCAATAGACATGGCTATCACGGCTCATCCAATTCGGCTCCTGGCAAACCCTTAACAGACCTGAAGGTGCACTTAGGAAATCCCTCTCAGCACTCCTCAGACCCGGTGGTCATTCACCCTGGAGCAGTGTTGGCAATGGTAGACCTTCTACCTTCCGTGTCTTCTGACACACAGCCTGAGGTATGAGCTGCTTGCTTGTACATTGGCTCTGTCTTAAAATCTAGTGAGCAGATACCCTCTGACCTGTCTACATGGGCATCTCTTTGAAGAAAATGGTTGCACAAACGGTTGTTTATCCCTGACTTGAAACTAGAAAAGCTTAATGAATATCAAATTGCCATGAAAATATATACAGTAGTACACAAAATGCAGAGCTTGGTTTGCCACATCCATGAAATGTGATGTTTACGCTGGTGCCTACAATTTGAGATACCAGCAGCATGCTTACTATGTTCATTATGCTTTGAGACAGAGCCAAGTTTTTACATCTTCAAAGACATCGCTCATGAATCGTCTAATGGACAATAAAAACATCCATCTCATGTACCATCAATATTAAGTCTATAGTCAATACTATTTCAGGATCCGCAATGAGAATCCGATCTCCCTAATGGCCTCGCTGATTCACTGCAGTGGTCTACAGAACTTACTGACATTATCATGCAATTATCATGCAATGACTCTTGGTGTTTGGCTAAGCTACAAATCTTAGTTTTTCATTTCAATTCAAAGTTTCATCATCTTTGAGGCCTGAAACTCACTTCACTCTCACCTTGCTTCTCAGCATGCTCTGGATCTTCAGTTAGCGGTTGCTAACATCCTGCAGCTTCTGGTGCATTCGGAGAGGAACCAGCAGATCCTTTGTGAGGCGGGTCTGCACTCACGCCTACTTCAACGCTGTAGCTGTGCTTTAGGAGATGAAGATCACCCGCTCCACCCACCCCTACAAAGGATGTTTGAGCGACTGGCCTCTCAGGCCCTACAGCCCATGGTGCTCAGGTGACTCAAAAGACTTTCATTACGTTATCATCCTTCGATAAGCGGTACGAGAGGAAATTGCTAAAGGGAACTTGAGAAGAGACCAACAAAGCATTCAAAACAATGCCGCTCAGGCCTAGATAGAGCTGTAATAGGATTTATATCCTGCAGCATAATGGCTTATAGCCTTTTGTAATACCGTTTTATCAGTTGAGCATTGGAGCCCTAAAAAGCTTCACACTAGCTTGATTGAATGTAAAAATTGGGCATAGAGATTGTACAGCTGTTCACAGTAGCAAGAGTGTGTATGTGCATACAGTGCATCAGCAATAATCATATTACAAGCAATTTACCTGGGTTTGTCCACTGAATGAAGCCTTGTTTATACTCGGCGTGTCCCCATAAGCGTTGGTGCGCGCTGCAAAACTGACGTCAACGCGGAGTGGGCAGTCGTGCGCGTTGGTTGCGCGAGACCTCATTTCGCATGGAGATGTGCAATTTTTTTAACCGCACATGTGGCTCCACATCCTAAAATGAACGCATGTACTATGCATATACTATTTATCTAACGCTATTAAAGTATTGAAACTTTGCTTTTTAAATCACAAATTCTTTAACATATTACTCAAAATTATTGACTTATATTTGTATTGAATGTACCACTGGATGAGGAAGAAAATACAAACCGTGAGATTTCTTTATTGTTTGTTTAGTAAAACGTTCATGAAATTACATATTTAAGAGATTGTTGTTTTATTCATCAGTTATTTTAGGTTTTTTCTGATTGTTTCGGGCAAGGTAAGGGTAAGATTCCTTGATCTTGCTGGACGTTCTTAAAAAATGCAATGGAATATGCAGGATATTTATGCAGTTTTATGCGATGAAACTGCGGGAACTTGCAAAAACTGTTTGCAGCTTTTGCAGCTTTTTAATGATGTTCACGTCACATAATCACGTCACTTCATAACATTCCCATGGCAACTTTTTAACTTTTTGCTAAGATATATGTGATTTTTGAATTATGAAATCATGCAAGCCCCGCATATTTTGCACACGGAAATCTGCAATTTATGCTGCGAAAGTGCGGCGTATTTGAAAAAATGTGGCCCCTGCATAAATATTTGGACTTTGGCTGATTATGCTTCATGTTTTTCATGTTTTAATCATGTTATTCTGGAGGGACTGATTCATGTTCGCATATTTATATATCAAGCTTTGATGTTACAAGCATAGATATGTATAATAAAGGCTAGATGTCTCGCCCGTGCTGCTGGCCAATGGAGGTCGACGTCCGCACCTGGCGGCCATCTTACCTCAGACAGCTCGCTCACTGGTAGCATTGTGTTTAATGGAGCATGTACTTTTAAATGACCATTACTTGCTCAATTTTCTATCGATTTTCAAACGGTTTGGTTTGTTATAAACGTCAGAGATGTACCTATGACACTGTATACTTATGATTCATTTTCATGAAATATGTTAAAGCATCCAGAATTATAGCCAGGTTAATAACATTTGTAAGAAACCAAACCAAATTGAATGTGGTGTGACACAAAGACTGTGTACGGGTAAATAAAGCAAGGACACTTTCTTTTATTACACTTTTTTTAACTGGCTGCGTTTAAAAACAAACATACAACTACTTTCAAACAGATTAGTGTTGTCCATATGGTAAAGAAATGGCTTGTTTGAGCTGTTTATTTTAATGATTTACTCAAAGTTATTGCTTTGGCAAATCCTTAACTGAATGAACCCCATTTACTCCATCAGAGTCATGTTTGACTCACAATGTGTTATTGTGAATTCTGTCTTTATAAAAGTTTAACTGTGGTAATTCATTTGATGCTGTTTAGTAATATTTAGTAGGTTGTATAAGTAATTGTTTGCATACACTGTACATATAATGTTAGAAAGTGTAATCAAAGACATGTTGTCTTGCCATTATATCCCAGGGAACACACATATACATTTATACCTTTAGACCCTTTGTATAAACGCGTCTGCTCTACCAAATGCATAATTAAGATGTAAATGTATAGATAGACAGACAGACATAGTATTACAAGCTTTACAAAGGCTGCATTACATTGTATACTTCTAAGACTAATATTTATGGATCTATATTTTAATGGAGTATGTTTCAACCCCCCCCCCCACGATTGCATTGCATCCCACATCTAAGCTCCTTTCGAACCTGTGTTTTTGTTTATACCAAAACCAGATGAGTCAGTTCAAAATTAGTTTTGCTCCTAGGGGTCTTGCATGATTTGGTCTTTATAGATTTGATCTCATCACAGCTGCGCGTTTGCATAAAAAGAAAATAATCAAATTTGACACATCTCAACGTTATTTAAAGCTCTCCATGGTTAGTCTCTAAGTAGAAGGGATTAGTGATTTTCAATTTTCCGCATGGCTGATCTAAAGGGGTGCAGACTTTCCTATAAAATACCAAAAACAGCAATTCAGCTCAGCTCATCTAAAACCCAATTCATACTTCTGTGTCGATTGTACAACGTAGCCTACGCTTAGTCGGTGTTACACAGACTGTAAGTAAACCTAAATGCTTCAGACCTGTTTTATAGTAATAAACAAAAACACATTTCAACTTGAATCATGTTAAAACCACTTATGTGCTTTTAAAAAAATTCTTATTGCATTTGGAACAAGAGAGGGTTGAGGAGAAGGTTTTTGTTTTTCAAGTAAAGTGAGTCGTGATATTTTGTTTTGATATGCCACAATCTCTAGATTGTCTAAATTGCTTTTTTTTAATAATCCAACACAGTTTTACAAATTATAGCGTATTATTTCCCAGACCTCCTGGCTATGGATTACGGACCCCACTTTGAGAACCCCCTATACCAGTAATGGGCAACTTCGGTCCTGGAGGGCCGGTCTCCTGCAGAGTTTGGCTACAACTTGCCTCAGCACACCTGCCTATGTTTCTAGTATGCCTAGTAAGACCTTAATTGACCGCTTCAGGTGTGTTTAATTATGGTTTCAGCTAAACTCTGCAGGACACCAGCCCTCCAGAACTCCAGGAGTTGCACATCCCTGCCCTATACCATTCTTTGAATGGATTTTCTAAAACACACTCTGTTTCTCTTTGTTCTAAGTGTTAACACTTTACTTGAAGGAGTGTTTATAAGACTGACATGACACCTTCATAATCATGACATGACATGTGTCATGATTATGAAGAAGATTTTATGCACGTTTATGACAACTGTCTTTACGTGTCATTTGTTCAATTATATATTTTTTGTATGCAAAGATGACATTGTTTGAGATGACTTTGTTAGACAACTTGACATAAACCAATACATCATAACTTCATCAATCATAAATTTCTCATAAACATGACATAGCAGATTAATAATTAAATTTAACTACCTAGCTTTAGCTTCAATATGTACCACGTCGGAAATTGAGGTCAAGAAACATATTCATAACGCTGTTTAGATTACTTGACAGAGGATGAACACTGACATTTGACAATTACATTTTAATGACAATTCAGTTTGTATCGCTCATAAAAAGTGGTCAGGAAAATATTCATGACACAATTATAATGGCCTCATGACAGTCAATGTCTAAAACCGACTACATGACAGTTTAATGTAATGTTAACCCATAAAGCTAGGTAGTTTCTTAAGTTTGATTATTAATATGCTATATCATGTTTATGACAGATTTATGACAAGTTATGATGTATTGGTTTATGTCTAGTTGTCATAATAAAGACATCTAAAACAAAGTCATCATTTCATTAAAAATAACATAATTGAGCGAATGTCACTTTATCTTTTCATTTTAAAAGAACCAAACCAAGTTCACTTTGAGTGAACCAGAAAAGGAACTAGCCGAATGTGAACTCAGTCCTTTTGATGTTCACAATATAGTGGACTCCAATGAGTACCCAGTTCTTTTTTTGGTCCTCTTCAGAACTGAAGTGATCCCCTTTCTTGTTCACATCACAACTTCATAAGAACTCAGATCCCAGCTTTCTGTGTAGCAGCTGATTTTGATACAATGTCAAAACGTGTGGTCTGAGTTCGGTTCGCTTTTGGGTCCTTTTAAGGGGGTCTGAGATCACTTGGTTTGTTCACATATACACCCTGAACTGCTCCGAGAGCGTTTGGAGGGCTCAAACGAACTAGGTGTGAAAACACCCTTAATGACAGGTATCATAAATGTGCATAAAATCTCCTTTATGTGTCATGTCATGATTATGAAGGTGTCATGTCAGTCTTATAAACACTCCTTCAAGTAAAGTGTTACCTATTAAGTTTACAAAATATGTAAACATATCTTCATAAAATATTGTTTATCCATTTTTTGCAGGGAATTTCTACGGCTAGGAAATCCTCTGAATTGTGGCGCTTGGGACAAAAAGCTCTTGAAGCAGTACCGGGTCCACAAACCGAGCTCCCTCAGCTATGAGGCTGAAATGCGAAGTAAGAATAAAGGAATGCATGTGGACTAATAGAACTGTCACTGTGCTTTTGTGCCATCCCATAAAGAGTCTGTGTCCGTGTTGTGTGCACTTGTTTCTGTAGCTTCTCTGTGGGCCAGTGAAAGGAGAGATATTACTGTAGGCTTCACTGAATCAATCACTATCAGAATCAAACAAAAGAAATTCCCTTCTCCTTATCCTCGGCTCCTCGTTTGCCGGAGATGAGTTCCTAGCTTCCTTAATTACCAGTGAAATTACTTTTCTCCGAGCCCACGCTATGTTGAACGATTTTGTTTGAACTTGTTAAAGTAAAGGTTTTCGCTTACTGGAATGGGAGGTTGTGCACTCAGGGGTCCAACCGCACAAGCAGTTATTTTAGTTGGTTATATTCACAACAGATTAGCGTAGTGATCTCACTTCCTACTGTCTGGATATGCAGCTGCCTTTTAAGGCAGTAACCTAATTATAATGAATCCTCACTGGTGACTTATGTAGAGTGCCTGCGAAGACTGTAACTCATAACGGCACACAAATGGCACTCGATATTGGAATAAATGTGAACTACAGTACATAATCTTTTTTTTTAAATGCTGATATTTTGTTTCTCACACTGAATTTATTTATTTTCTGCCATATTCACCAGCTAGTTTTATATTATTTTAATACTCTTGCAATAACTGTTATTTAAAGGAAAACCGTTTTTCAATATTTTGCTTGGGTCCTTTACACACTGCATATTACTTTGGTTGTTACTTCACCTTTTAATGCTTGATCCTGTTCTGTACACACACAGTTTAGTAATTTACGGGACTGACAACCGCATTCACAACCGAATTAACTTCTGCAAAATGCAGGTATAGACAACCGCATTTACAGAAACTCTGCATAGTGTGTACATAACCGAACTGAACAACTAGTAGTTAATAAAGTGTTTAAACATGCATGATGGACATGACAGGTCTTTCTTCTGAAAAAAATAAATGCCTAGAAGGGGAAAACTTATTTTGTATACGCGGTGCAGAAAATGACAGAGGCACGAGCGTTTGCTGACTTGTGTTGCCAGATCTTGCACGAAAAAAACTGCGAACAAGAAAAATTAAATGCGGTTGTCACTTGTCACTCCCGAAAGTTTGCAGTGTGTACGAGGCCTATGTTCTTACCTCAATTTAGACAAATTATAACATGCATATCTTTGTACAGCGCATCGTGAATGTATTAGCATTTAGCTTAGCCCAATTCATTCCTTAGGATCCAAACAGGGATGAATTTAAAACCAACCAAACTTTTTGTGCCACTGTACTGACTCCTGTGACTACTCATGAAACAGTCTTTAAAAAGGTAAAACATGGAAGTGTTTGGTGGCTTCTATATTCATCCCTGTTTGGATCCTAAGGACTGAATGGGGCTAGGCTAAATGCTAACACATTCACGATGTGCTGTACAAAGATTAAGTGTACGCATTGAATAAAGATAGGCATGTATTAATTCGTATAAATTGAGGCAAGCAAATGGTAAAATATAGAAAAATGGTGGTGTTTTCCTTTAAATGACAAATTGCAATTGCGTTAATGTTATTTTATATTTTACCTTACATAGCAGTTTAATGCTACAAGCATTTATAAGACAAAACTGGCTGTATCAGTTCTTTTTTATTTTGCATGATTTCCTGTATAGTGTAGTCGTGTATGTGCATTTCCCCACCAACATCTGTTCTTTTGCACCTTCAGACAGCATGACCTTGTCCATGGAGGGTTTTGGGCCAGACAGCGTGTTTACAATTAATGAGGACAACAGCCAATACCGGATCAGTCGGAGTCTTGTGCGATCGGCCGAGGGCAGCACTGTGCCCCTCACCCGAGTCAAGTGCCTGGTCTCCATGACGACGCCCCATGACATCCGTCTCCATGGCTCCTCTGACACACCTGCTTTCGTGGAGTTTGACACGTCATTAGAGGGGTTTGGGTAAGGCTACTGTTTGCATAGTCACTGACAAACAAACATGTATCCATCATTCATGCATCAGAGATTTATTGAAAATTCAACATGCAGTACTTTGATCAAACATAAATTTAATGTTGTGCTTCTGAAAGCATGACCTAGTTTTCAATCCCCCAAAATACAGGCTTGAAACGCGCATAAATCTCTCAACATAACACAGTTCAAAGCACAACAAAGAATCCACACTGTGAGCCTCCATCTGTTTCTGTTTAACATAATCCCATAAGGACACATTTTGAACTGAAAATCAAACAGATCTGATGTTTTATCATTTTCATTCATTATGAAAGCACAATTATCATACTTTGTCTCCTTTCCAAATAGATAACTGCTTGAATGGCAGTTTTTTTTAATGAAAAGACAGGCATGGCTAACCCACATGCCTTAAATAATAGCAGTTGTGCACCGATTACATTCTTATTTTACCAAATCTCCCAGTTTGGTCATTTTTTTCAGTTTAATAGTGTTATTTCACAGCACTTTTATTGCTCAGTGGACTTCAATTCCCTGTAAAGCTGTACCAACTGTGCAGTAAAAAAATTATGTTTCAGTCATATGTTTCCTCCAGTGTCTTTAAATATTTCCTTCTGCATCCGTACATTTAAATAGATGTGCTTTAGTATAACCAAAGATGTAAAAATCACTTGTACTGGCCCACAATTCATCGCACAAATGCTAAAAAAATCAGCACACGCAGTGCACTTCCCATCTGCCTTCATAAAATATTCATTTAAACACGTTCTGTATTTGGGCGTGTGGACGAGCCTAATGGTGCCGCCACAGCTGGTCTTAGAGCTTTTTGGGTTATAAGAGAGTGCTTAGAAAAAAGGGATAAACATTAGACCCTTTCAGAACACATTTATTGAAAAAATAATTTTTCTTTGTATTTAAAGCTTATTACAATTTAAAAACCCTAGTCGTCTTATAAAATAAATGTTAGCATTTTTTAATTACAAACCAAACATATTTAATTCATGAATGATTTTCCAAATTATAATATCCTCTAAATGTCTAATTTAACTAACTTATGGAGACAGTTTTGTACTTAAATTATAGCTAAGCCCAAACACACACACACAAACACGTCTGGTGGTCCGTGTTAATGTCTAAACGTTTCTGGTTGGATGGTTGTATTGTTGCGGGGTGTTTCAGACCACAGCTTGTTCGATTTTAACAAGACATATGAGGCTTCCTTTGAAAGAGTTAATTAGCCTCCACAGAGCTCTGTTCAGAAGCTATTTTGAGTGACAGTGGGGTTTTCTGTTTATTTGATAAAAACTGAATGTTTAATAAAGTAGAGATTGACAGCAGTATCACGATGCACAAAACCTATTTTCCTATTTTATGAGCAAACCCTTAAAGGGACTTTTTTTTTTAAAATAGGCTAAGTTTCCAGCTCCCCTAAAGTTAAACATTTGAGTTTTACCATTTTGGAATCCATTCAGCCGATCTCCGGGTCTGGCAGTACCACTTTTAGCATAGCTTAGCATAATCCATTGAATCTGATTAGACCATTAGCATCATGACCAAATAGTTTCAATATTTTTTGTATTTAAAACTTGACTCAAGAAAATTAAAAGTTGCGATTTTCTAGGCAGATATGGCTAGGGACTATACTCATTCCGGCGTAATAATCAAGGACTTTGCTGCCGTAACATGGGTGCCGCAGGAGCAGAACGCCCGAAAATAGTCCTCTGGGTAACTTTCAATAGGAAAAATATTGAAACTCTTTGGTTATTTTTAAGTGCGATGCTAATGGTCTAATCGGATTCAATGGATTATGCTAAGCTATGCTAAAAGTGGTACCACCAAACCCGGAGATTGGCTGAATGGATTCCAAAATGGTAAAAATCAAATGTTTAACTCTACCGGAGCTGAAAAATGAGCATATTTTCAAAAAAGTGAAGTGTCCCTTTAAAGATCGTGTACATGAAGTCGAATTGTTGATTTTTAAGTAAGTTTAAATACACATTTTCATAATGTGCTATATTACGATGTACTATTTTGTCTGTGTTACGTAAAGCAAGACACCCACTAATATGAATCATATCAATCTCCTTTACTTTATAATCCGTTAGTGTGAAATTTTCTCACATTTTATGACTGTCTATCACCGAGAGGCACAAAAAAAAACGCCCGGAACGCAGGAATTCCTGATATTTATCTTTTGTTGTTTTCTCATCCTTCTTTCCTCTCCAGCTGTTTGTTTTTGCCCAGTCTGGCTCCTCACAACGCACCCTCAAGCAATGCAAACACATCTGGAGTGAGTGATGGGGCGGTGGTCAGCGGTATGGGAAATGGTTCGTATGCCCGCACACAACACAATCCTTTCATTTACATAATATCAGCCGATAGCATCTCATTTGTGTGATATAAAGCCCAAAATATGAAATAAATGTAAATGTTATCATTAAGTTGATAAAGTATGCTGCAGTTAGACATCCATTAAGTACAGGATAATGTACAGTCAAATGATCACTATCGCTTTGTTGGTCCTGATCATACTGCTGGGGTGAATTTAACAATTAATGGCTGATTGACTACATTATCCTGCTTATTACAGCACTAATGACTAAATTAATATGTTTTAAGGCAAAACCCTCTAAGTGCGCCTGACATGTTTTCCTGTAAATTAGCATTTTTTTGCAGACTCTTAATGAACTTCTGCAAACAAACTGTGATTTCTTAATGGCATGCGACTGGGATTAAGTGCATTTAAAGCAAATGTATCTGATGAATGTATAATACATGCCAAGAGCATTCGGTTAATGTGATTCTTTCATTTTTGACCCAAAGTGGCGTTTAGCTGATCTGGGCTCTTCATATATTCATGTTCAGAGAGACATAAACATAGTTTGATAAAGAGTTTTTTGTTTGTTTGTTTAAGTTTAAGAAGGTGGGTGTGTAGGAGGCAGTTTGACAAATTTTGTAAGGAGTATATGTGTTTGACAGGCATGAGGTGGAGAGGGAAGGAGCGCAATGAGTGTGACTGAATCTGGCGGAGTCTAGAGAACAGAGAATTTGCACTGAAACTTGACAGAGCTTGACAGAAATTGTGTGTGTGTGTGTGTGTGTGTGTGTGTGTGTGTGTGTTATGCTCCTATGTGAGAGTCACCAGCTCCTAGCAGCCTTGAGTAGGCGTGCAAGTGCCTATGTAGTATTAATGAGGTGATTCAGGGCTCGCTGCCTCTCTCTCTCTCTCTCTCTCTCTCTCTCTCTCTCTCCCCCCTCCCCTCTCTCTCTCTCTTTCTCTCTTCATTTTTCTGTCCCCTGTTTATCCTACATCTATCTCCTCCCTTCGCTATGTCTTTCTCTCACTCTCTGTCTTGAATGTAAATGGATGACTTCAGTATTTATAGATAGATTCCTGCATCATGTCCACTGACCTATTTTTGCCGATTACATCATCATCGTCATTCCTGCTTGGAGAGTTTCATTCAGATCTCTTGCAGTCTGGTTCATTGTTCTTGACTTCTTGCTGGGGGTCCCTGGGTTTGGGTTGCAAGCCCAAGTGGATTTTGTGTCCTAATAAGCTTGGAATAAAATGTTAAACATGTGTGCTAGAAGAAATAGTTCATTATGAAATAGGACTTTGCAGGGAGTTTAGCTTGGTAATGATTTTTGATGTTTATAGAAAATGGGACTGTTGTAACTTGGAAATGCTTCATGCTTATCTGCATGCCTTTTACAGTTATGCATTTGATGCTTTTATCCAAAGCAACTTACATTGCAATCAGGCTTTCCATTTTATTAGTTTATGTCTTGCTGTTGATAGGGTGATGCTCTCTGCTATTGTAAAAGTGTGTAGTACATTGTGTCTAACCAATGTTCATTTTAATGGCTGGCACAGTTCTCTTACTTCGAAAGCATTGGGTGGTCGATGGCTAGTATGTGACCAAGTCTGTGAAAACCTAACAAAAGTCGTTTTTTTTGTGGTTTACTGTTTTCTACTACATAAAATAACCCTACATGTCCATTCTGTGGAAATAGAGTCTTGATATTGAGTAAGTTCAAGTAAAATATTAAAATGAATGTGAAATCAATGACTGAAATCAAACTAAACATCTCCATAATTAGATTATAAGGCTTCAGATTGGATTTCACAGGCTGGGTCAGAAATATATACAGTAAATCCACAAAACACTTTACAGAAAAATGAAAATTACTTTATGATTTACTCGCACTCAAGCCATCCGAGATACATATGTGAGAATCATATAAATTTGAGTTATTTTAGTAAATGTCCTGGCTCTTCCAAGCTTTATAACTGTAAAAAACAGGGTCCTTTCAAGCCCAATAAGTGTATACTGTACATTCTTTACAGAAATAATCCCCAGGGATTTAATAAAGGACTTCTGAGGGTAATCGATGCGGTTTACTTTATAAACTACACTATTCAACATTTCAAGTGGATCAAAACCTTTCTTAAAAGTTGTCTTAAAACCAATACCCATTCTTGTCTAAGGAGAACTTTGATGAATGTTTTGACCCACTTCAAATGTTGACTAGTATATTCTAATTGGCTTTTGTTGGCGGCAAGGTATTGGCAATAATAAAAGTCATAGCCAAAATCATTTAAAGATCACCTATCGTCCGATTTTAAATTTGCTTTGGTGTGTAAGTGTGTATTAGTACATGTTAACTATATGCAAAAGGTACACACCCTAAAGTAAACGTTGATGCAAGTTATCGTCAATCTCTTTTCTTGGACAACAATAAACACACGGATTGTAGGCAACTGTTTACTTCCTGAGATTGGTAATGTAGAGAAGACCGATATTATCATAATTCCTCTTGCTTGGACTCACAGCCTGTAAGTTAACTCCTGAAAGCACTGCATTGTGACCGAACCTTTTAAACATGGTAAGGAGCGTCACATTTACGGCTGACATCAGATGTATTCAGGCCAATCACAACATACAGATTAGCTGGCCAATCAGGGACAGTTTTGTACAAAATCCGTGCATTTCAGGAAGACCAGGAAATCTGGAGCTACAAAATGTAGCCTGACGTTGTCATACTCAATTTTAGTCAGAATTTGAGTCTGTAACCGCGCCATTGGGCTGTGATTATAGGGCGTGTTTAAATCGAACTAGGACCAAAAATTCCTCTTAGACCTATAACCAATCAGAGCAACCCAGTGTGCGACGTATGTTAAAATGGCATCTTTTGCAGCCTGAACGAACTGCTAGTTATTTCGCTACAATGACACTAACATTATTATTATGCTAAGTCTGAGTTAGCGAACGTACCGACACCTACTATGTTTACAACATTTCATTCATATCATAACATTGTGAGTTATTTACTAAGTCATACAGTCAGACTATCTCTGACCATTCGTAAGTTAGATGAACTTTATCCACGGGCTTCCGAAAAGGAGCTGGCAACGACGTTAGTTATATTCACGTTGTCGTGCATGCCGTGTTGCCTATTTTCATTGTGTTCCATCGCTTTCTCTGTTCATCTTTTAAAATCAATGCGCTGTCGTTATCTTCTAAAACAGACTCGATGGCAGAATCTTCACATCTCAATTCTCCAGCGGCAGCCATCTTTGTTGTAAATGGATTTAACACAAGCGCTCTTTGTTGACGTTGTTGATTACGTTACTGTTCATCATCTGTCCATCATCGTATAACGCCCTGCCTGACAATTTGATTGGTCCGGCAGTTTTTGTACGAGCATAGTAGCACCACTACGGAGTGACTCCAGACCGAATTTCCCCAAGCCTACAATGTTGTGGGCAGGGCTAAATTCGGCTGGCACCCAGGCTGACAAAAATGTACAGTATGTGGAAAATAATAACCATAAACCATGCAAACACATGTAATTTTACCAAATACACAAAATAATGTAGTTTTTTAGCAATGAAATAGGTGCAC
Organism: Paramisgurnus dabryanus; assembly: GCF_030506205.2. Taxonomy (NCBI): domain Eukaryota; kingdom Metazoa; phylum Chordata; class Actinopteri; order Cypriniformes; family Cobitidae; genus Paramisgurnus; species Paramisgurnus dabryanus. The sequence continues at coordinate 12,492,675 of NC_133341.1, forward strand.
TTTAAATAAATGGCCTGGCCGTTGTATTGGTGTACAGTAATGTTTTTCTAAATATGACACTTTATTTTCTTAAACACATCCTTTCCAACAATAGTTCAATCTTCGCTTGCAAATGAGACTATTTTGATTCTCATAATATCTAACATTAGTATTTATGCATCATAGATTAAATATTGTTTCTGATTCTTGGGAATTAGGATAAAACAGGTTTAAATTTTGAAAAAAAAAAGTTTGTTAAATTACAAAATCTGAAGGTATATCATTATAGACCAAGGTCTTGGCTGTTCAGCAATTTACTGGTGCAACCTCCCCTGTTCGTATTTTTTTCATAAAATAGGCGTTTTTCCAGTTATTACTCATACAACGTTTACTTTAAGCCTAAATAGAATAAGTAATGATTTTTTTATTTAATAAACATATTTTTGTATTAATAGAGACTATTAATTTAATAACTCAACAGCACTGAAGAAACATATTGTAAGCATTTTTATTTAAAACAAATAAAACTCCATCTGATGGTGGTGACATTGGCCTTGTTATTTCAAAATGTATACCACTCAAGTCAATGGCTTCTTGCTTAAAATTTATGTAAATATTTGGTCCAAAAATAACAATCCTGAGCACTGTGATGAACAAATATCAAATCATAACTTCCTAAAATACATAAAACCTGACAGAAAAGACAGAAAACCTGACGGTGGTGACATCTGAGGGTGGTGACAAAAACCTAATATAGATAAAAAAAATAGATGAGTTGTTCACATTAGCCATCTTGTTTCCCCTCTGTTGCTAGCTACTTCAGACCTCTTCTTAAAAATGATACATTTATTTCATAATCTAATGTTTTTTTACAAAGATGACGGTGTTGACATGTTATGGTTGTCACAGTAGCAGTGTCCAAAATGATGAACAAGTTTAAGAGAAAATAGCAAACATACAGGAGCTTGAGTGATCTTGAAGCATGCAGTAAAGCTAAAGGTTTGAAAATGGGGTCCTCAGGAATGCAGTTGACCCTGTAGTTGTCTGATTTTTTTGCTTTTTATAAATATCTGATGGTGGTGACGAATATGTGGGACACATTTTGAGCAATCACAAATTAATAGTAAATATTGTTCAGAACTCACTGTTTGTAGTTTTTAATACAAATTACAATGTACCCTTTCATGTGGTAAATATATTATTCAATTCAATTATTACTTTTGGCTTTTTTAATCAAGTTGAAATGATTATCTCTTAACCGAGGACAGCTGATTTTGTAGGCAATGGGCCAGCATATAATCATAAAATTAATTTAAAAAAAAACTAAAAAAAACCACACATATCTGCAAAGGACCCCCTGATTATAACATTGATTCTTTTTCTTCATGAAAATGTTTTTAATTTCCAACAATTAGCACTTTTTTAGTGGGACATGTTTTTGCCAAAGTTTCAAGAATCAGTGTGTATTCCCAAATAAAAAGTAAATAAATAAAATGAATTGAATGAAATGTCAGGAAAATGATTAAGTTGTGTTCATTTTTTATCTCTCTAGGAGAGCGATTCTTCCCCCCCCCATCTGGCCTGAGCTACTCGACGTGGTTTTGTGTTGAGCGCTTCAGCACACCGCCACAGAGCCACGCGGTTCGTCTGCTCACAGTGGTGCGGAGGGCCACCTCATCCGAGCAGCATTACGTGTGCCTGGCCATTGTGCTCTCCGCTAAGGACCGATCTCTAATTGTGTCCACCAAGGAGGAGCTGCTTCAGTCCTACAGCAAGTGTTTTAAGAACTACATTTTTCATGACACTCGCACTTCCTTTACCACAAATTAAAGTTTATTAAAGTAAATCGTCGGATGTAACCTTTACAGATCTGATATTTTTACAGACCAACAAAGCTGTAGAATCTTTTAATTAGGAAAATTAGAAGTATGAAAAAAAAATGTTTAATTCTGTTTTCGTAAGTGCCATAAAAAAAATGTTCTGGCTTGTGATGACAGCATGCCTGTGTGTGCTGTAGTCAAACTAACAAAAGACAAATAAATGTGTAGCAGAGTTTCACAGACTGAAATGCAGAGGAAAAGTTCCTTTGTCTGTGGTTAGTGACATGACATCATTTCCTTTCTCTCCCCTCACAGTGGATGACTTCAGTGAGGAGTCCTCCTTCTATGAGATCCTGCCCTGCTGCGCTCGCTTCCGATGTGCTGACATCATCACCGAGGGACAGTGGCACCACCTGGTGTTGGTTATGAGCAAAGGAATGCTGAAGAACAGCATGGCAACTCTCTACATTGATGGTCAGATGGTCAACACAGTCAAGGTGTGGCCCAGCTTCTGATGTGAACATGTTTATTGTTTTGTTTTGTCTGATGTCACAGGATAAGTGGCGGTTTGATGATTTGTGTTGCTGGTGTCTGCTGATTCTGTAGGACTATAGCGTTTATTTTGCATTTGAACTGGCTTTTTACCTTCAGAAGACATTACAAGATCATTGTTACTCCATGTACACTGTTCTTGTATCACCATTGCTGTGGTCACATTTTCTTGCCTCGTTTCACGTGTTTAACATTAGTACCTTTAGCAGAACCCAAAACTGGCCTCTTATTTGACATCAGAAATATTATACGGTATTTTAACCATTCACAATTTATGATGAGTGACAGAATGACGTGGGCTATTGGTCATACATCTGAAAAGAAATAAACTAAAATAATCATTGCAAAAATGTTTTGTTAAAATAATGCACAAAATTATTTTATCTTCTGTAAAATAGATTTTAGCAGCTCAGTTTCACACCTTGTTTATTTCACACCTTCAGGCCTCTGCTTCCTTTTGAGGTTTCATGTTCTTGTTTCATTCACTATAATCACTGCAGCTTTAACTATTACTCTGATTGATCAAATGCATTTCCTGCCTCAGGAACCGATGAGGTCAGACTCACCTCTCTTGTTATTCTTATCATTGCAGCTGCACTATGTTCACAACGCCCCTGGCGGATCGGCCTCCGCAAACCCACCCGTGGTTAGCACGGTGTACAGCTACATCGGCACGCCGCCGGCCCAGCGCCAGCTCTCCGCTTTGGTCTGGCGACTGGGGCCCACACACTTTCTGGAGGAGGTGCTGCCTGCTGCAAGTGTAGCTGCCATCTATGAGCTGGGACCAAATTATGTTGGCAGTTTCCAAGCTGTTTACATGCCATGTGAGTACCTGTGATTTTACATTGTGGTGGATAACTATGGTCTCTGTGAAAAGTTTGATTGTAAGTTAGCAGGGCTGTCACTTTTGAGAAAAATCAAATTCGAACGGATTTCGAATATCATGCAATGTATCCGAATATATTCGAATATCTAGGCGCCCCCCACGCGCATCGAAAACCCACCGTAATGGAGGTTCAATCACAAAATTATTAACAGTGACAGTCATAAACAGGGTTGTCTGGATTACTTTTTTACTTAATGTTTGAAACAGCATGTTATACACTTATGAATAACAAACTTATATATATAAAAAAATGATTCAGAACCGTTACAAACAATAACGTGACAACTTAAATAGCAGCAGGAGTATAACGTTATAGGCAGACGCAAACGGAATTCCCGCCCGCAGATTTCGGCAGAAAACTCCGCGGAATTCCGCGTATTTAATGCCCGTCATGCTCAAGCGCGGGATATGTATACAAAGCCTATCCCGCGCGTTTGTGAGCCGTCATTCACAAGTACATTAACCCTGCGCGTGCTGTTTACTTGCCCATTTTCAATGATAGAGAGCACAAACCATTTGATACTTGAGATGAAATTAAACTTACTGCTTTAAGCAGATCTCACTTGTCGTCAATGTGACGCGCAACAGTCAGCACATGATCATTTCAAATCCGTTTACAAGACAAATGCTGTTGTTGTTTAATATAAAGTTTACATTGCGTTGTAAACATGATGAAATTATCTTCATAGATGCTAATTTCATAATGTGAACGTATTAACACAAGCTTTTTATTCTGCTATAATATTTAACACTATAAACAATATGTCATTTTTATATACAAACTAAAATTCTATTATGACATGCACATGAGGTTCATTTTGGTCCCATTTGACTCCCTCTCTTGCGCACAGTTGCCGTCATCGTTCTCACTCTCAGCCTCCTTCCTATTATGAGGTGTTACTGTAAAAAATGCGCTACACATGGCATTTAAAAAACCGGATGGTTTATTTATAGTTCGAATACGGATATTTCACGTCATGTTCGAATGCATATTCGAATATCGAATAAAAAGTGACAGCCCTATAAGTTAGTGGAGGTTGTAAACATTGGGGCAAGGGATTGGCTAATAATGTAACGTGCCCGCTAAGCAAACAGCAAAAAACAGATTGTGTTTCAGATTGTGCGAGTCTTATATTTTTGTTTCTGTGATGGTTGTAACATTATTTGCCCTCATTTGATAAAAACACTACAAAAAATAGTTGAGTGCTTATAATCAGCATAAATGTATCAAGCAAATAGTGTTGATTTTGTAAATATGTCCCTCTCCACAATGAGCCTAGTTTATATAAAATAGAAGCAGTGCATGCTTTAAAACAGCTAAATTTAAATACAACTAAACACTGCTTAACTGTGTTTTGATGATAATTAAATAAATTTTCACACTGAAAAACTGCATGCAAAAGTGCTTGAGCTTGAATTTGGGCCTGTATTCTGAGTATGTTTTTTTTTCTCATGCATATGTAGGACACAGCCTTATATCACATGGTTGCTTGTGGTTTTTTTTTCTGATCAGTCAATGTTTTCCTATGGTGTCTCCAGGTAAAGACTCAAAGACTGAGGCTGTGCCGCCCTGCCCTGTTGCTTTAGTCCCAGAGGAAAAGGTCTCCTTCAGTCTCTATGCACATTCTGTATCTTTTCTCACTGTGGCCAAGATCAGAAAGGTCTACAATAAACTGGACAGCAAAGCTATTGCCAAACAGGTCAACAGTCTTGTTCTCTTTCTGCTTCTTTCTGCTTAATTTTATTAAGTAACACTGAATATTAAATGACATAAATGATGCAATATCCTGTAAAACCGATGTACTTGATTCAGGGTTCCCACGGCTCCTTGAAATTTGTGAATCTGGGGGGAAAAATTCAAGGCCCTTGAAAGTATAAATGAAAATAAACATACATGCAGGTCATTGAAAGTGCTTGAATCTATTTTATGCAAGAAGTGTTTTGGAAAAAAAATCCATATTATTCCCGGTGTTTGTAGGGTAATGTCATAAAAATGTCAGACTTTTAAGCAAAACTCTTTTAAGTGTTTTATTGTTCACTTTAAATGCTTATATCTTCTGAATGTAAATGTCGATACATACCAAAATACTTTTTTGCATAGTTGTGTTTTGCACATCAAAACGTCTCTGGTTACGTATTTAACTGTTGTTCCCTGAGAAGGGAACAAGGCGCTGCATCTCCCTTGCCATACTTCCTGCGCCCCTGTAACGCTGTCTTTGGCAACATTTCAGATAGCAATATACTTCCTGGCTCGCACGTCACCCTGTCTTTGTCGTTAAGCCTCACCATTGGTTGAATTTGATATACACATTCAGACGCACTTACACCTGGAGGCGTCCCCAAAGTGTCACCGCAGTGACACAGCGCGAGTTCCCTCGTAAGGGAACTGTAACAATGTATCTTAAAAGGTAACAGGATGTAACCTTGTTCTCACTTGAAATGTGTCCCCAAATTTATTCCTTGAATTTGAGGGTACTGGACCTGGAAAGTGCTTGAAAGGTCCTTGAATTTGAAGTTGACTAAGGTGTGGGAACCCTGTTGATTAAACAAGCTTCTCTGATAAATAATTTTCATGCTTTTTTTCAGCTGGGGGTTTCCTCTCATGACAGCGCCACACCAGTCAAGCTTGTCCACAACGCAGTGGGCCATCTCAATGGACCTGCCAGAAATATCGGAGCAGCAGTCATTGGTTACCTGGGTGAGTGTTTTGACTCGGTCTGACATGTGCTGTTTTGTTTTGAGTGACTATGAGAATATTAAAAAAGTGTCACAGCTCAGCCCCTAAACAGTAGCTGTTATCTTGTTCTATCTAGGTGTGCGTGCCTTCGTTACCAAACCTGTGGCAACAAACCTTCAGTACACGGGAGGAGCAGCAGCCATTCTTGGCCTGGTTGCTATGGCATCGGATGTTGAGGGTCTCTATGCTGCAGTTAAAACATTAGTGTGTGTTGTGAAAAGCATCCCGCTGGCTAGTAAAGAGATGGAGCGTATCAAAGGCTACCAGGTGGGCTCTAATAACATTTACTTTGTGACCTTTGAGCCGAAGCTGTCTCTTATTCCCTCTGCTCTAGCTATAGGCTGGAATTGGTTAGTGAGGTGGCAAATTAAATGATAATAGGAAGCTTGGACTGTATTCTGGTGCGACTGGTAACAAATGGGTGCTCGTAAGGGGGTGTGGCATGCTGTTTTGAAGATAACAGATGGTGCTCTGTTTTACTTTCCTGCTGCTTTAATTATGTCTGTATTAAAATGCAATTGCTCATGAAGCTTATGTTGGTTGTGATGTTTGAATCTTTCATCTGGTCTTTAACTAAACATCTTCTGTTCTAGCTTTTGGCCATGTTGTTGAAGAAGAAACGGCCATTGTTGAACAGCCATATTCTGCATCTGACTTTCTCTCTGGTTGGGACTGTGGATAGTGGCCACGAGACTTCTATCATTCCAAACTCCACGGCTTTCCAGGATTTACTCTGTGATTTTGAGGTAGGGAGGAATTAAAATCGCATCAGGGTTATGCCTTTATAAACAAATAAAAAATGTACTACTTCTAGTAAAACAGTAGAACAAAATGTAATCAGCATTTTTAAAAATTCTACATTGTTAGAACTTTTTTGATGTTGTTTCAGGTTTGGCTTCATGCTCCCTACGAACTGCATCTTTCTCTTTTCGAGCACTTCATTGAACTTCTGACTGAATCAAGGTAATTCATCTGTATTCCAACACTGTGTACTGAATCATTAACCCCTCTTACTTGGACCTGAACGCTCGCAGCATTGACTCCTTCTAGCACATGAACTTGTAATGTACATAATGTACGGATTCTTCTTTGGACATGAGCTTGTAATATGCATAGCTCTGCCATTTCTTTGCACTAAAGAGGTTGTTAGGCGCGCAAGGGTTTAAACTTAAACCCGCTCCCTGGCACACAGGAAATTTCAAAGCGTCTGGGCTTTAATGACACGCTTGGATTAATGGCATCAAAAGATTGCGGTCATGACAGGGTTGCCCTTAGAGTAAATCAGCTTCTTTTTGTCCACCAATCAAGTGACTTGTCATAAATGAGTAAAAAAATGAACATAAATAAATAAATGAGTCAACCATTAGGCCCCCCATATTATTGTGTATTGACGATCTTACAGGCTGACGATAGGACGATCTCACAATAGGGCATATCGCCCAACACTATAAGGAACATATAAAGAGTTTGGTTCCAAATAAATCCATTTTGACTCATTTCGGTAAAAAAACTGTTTTCTGTACCAAGAAAGTGACAAGATAAATTCACTATTTTCTGTTACAAACTTTCACATAGCATCTTTAGGTTATAATAACATTAAATATTCAAATCCATAATTTGATTTTCAAACATTTATTATAAAAACTGATTCTTTTTTTCCCGCTAAATCCATGACAATCCAAGTTTTTTTTTTTTTATGTTATTAATCTATTAAATCAATATATAAATTCATCTTTGCCATGTTATATTCATTTAGTTGACTAGTGGTATACACTGATTAAAACAAAAAAACATTAATGGCATTAATCAAAACACTTACTTTGTCATATTAAGCACACTATCATTGCTGCTCTTATACTTGGGACGTCGTCGTTGAACTTTTTTGACAGCGATCAGTTATAAAATGTTTTGGTCCTGTTCGATTTTCATTGGCTTCGAGTAAAATAATAGAACGTTTTTCATAAGATCCCCTGGGGTCAATGTGTTAGCATGACAGAAACTTGATGCTGTCATTTCAGAACAAGCAACAGCCGGCATTTTTCCTTTGCCCGAGTTTCTCTCGCGTAAATTTTTAGATTTTGATGGTTACGTTTCTTGCCACAGGTTTATCAATGCCATCAAAGTTTTCTTTTGTTTTTGTTTGTTTGTTTGTTGATCACAAAAGTACAAAGTAGATGAGGAAAGCTAGGATTCTGTGTGTATTCAACGTGCCGCCATTATTGTTTACAATGTGTGGAGTGGTGCACTGTGATTTGTTGAACGGATTTATTGCATTCTTCAGAGAAGGAGGAGTGGCGTTTATTGCGTTTTGGGAAAAAGGGAGAAAAGATGACAGAATAACACAGCGAATATTGGATTTTGCTTAAATTTAATTTTTTTTTTTTCATACTGACCTGATACAATACTTATTTTGGTTGTAACTAATTTTTTACAAAGGCGTTTATTGAGTTTTGGAACCAAACTCTTCATATAGCTATACTGTGTATATGTTTGATAATTGAACTGGTCCAATTGTTTGTGTTCTCAGTGAAGCTGCTAAGAATGCCAAACTATTGCGGGAGTTCCAGCTGATCCCCAGACTGTTGCTCACACTGAGGGATCAGTCTCTGTCTCAGCCCACCATTGCTGCCATCGGCAATGTCCTCAGTCTGCTCCTGCAGGGCTTTCCCAACTCCTATGACCTGCTCAGGTGAGATGCACAGCCATATTTGTACCACAAAACTACAAGACAGAATCTGAATAAAATTTGGGACGGTTACCGTTTTTGACTTATCTTTATTCTTATTAAAGAAATGGTTCACTTTAAAATGAAATTGATCTCATTTGCTTACCCTCATGCCATTCCAGTTGTATATGATTTCTGTTCTTCAGCTAAATTGGTTATATTAAGTACTATGTAAACTCTTCCTAGCTTTGTAATGGGAAATTGTGGTCGACATTTTTAAGAAAAAAGCACATGTGTCCATCATTTAAGTAATCCAAATGACTCCAGCACATCAGTAACATCAAATCTCATTAGAAAGATGCTTATATCTAGGCACAAGACACAAGAGAACCAGTGAGATTGGGCTTTATCGATGTGGTGCCACTATATTTTTTAACTTACATTGCCAATTTGTATGTTTAATATGTGACACATCAATCGCTCGACAAGTCATATAGGCCTACATGTATGATGGCAGAAGGGTGAGTAAATTATAGGACACTTTTAATTTTCTGGTGAACTTAAGACTTATTTGGATAAGTTGTATGGCATAATGTGCGATCAGCCAGTCAATACTGGAAGATCAAAATGTTGTTTCATCTGTGAAAAGAGATTTATGTTATGATAATGACTATATAAATATAGATTATATCTAGTTACTAAACAATTATTTGGACAGTTAAACATGCTTTTTTAAAAACATTTTTAAGAACACAGAGGTGCTGCTAGAGACAAAAATACCAAAATAGTTAACCACCAATGAGAATTAAGGATTCCAGAGAGCAGTCTAATACAATTAAATTATTATAAACTATTGATTTGTTTGTTTATTTTTCATAAAACTTGAAAAAAATCAGTTGACTGATGCCAATGTTTCTTTGCCTTGTCAGGTTTGGGCAGTTCATCTCCTCAACGTTACCAACATTTGCAGTTTGTGAGAAGTTTGTTGTTATGGAGAACACCAATGAGGAGAAAATCGACAGAGGTAAACTCACACATATTAAAAGATGTTAGCATTTTGTTTATGAAGAAAGACAACTCGGCATTACGAAAAGAAGTGCTAAAAGTATAATTTCACCTTTCAATTGTGTGTCCGTCCTGTATGTATCTAGGAATTGATGATGAATTTGGAGGCCTTTTGTCATCCAACCTCATTCTTCTGCGAAACAGACTGCTTGACATCCTGCTCAAGCTGCTCTTCACCTGCAAAGAGAAGAACACGGTTAACGCACAGTGAGTTTAATTTTATATCTAGCGTTTTATAAAATTTTTAAAGTTTAACCTTGATGTTTATTGGTCATCATCAACGATCTTAAAACCTTTGTTTTGCCCTTCTGCTGCCACCCACAGAGCTTGCGAGGAGCTTGTACGCACCTTGGGTTTTGATTGGTTGCTTATGTTTATGGAAGAGCACGTTCACTCCAGCACGGTGACGGCGGCTCTCTTGATTTTGGTGGTGTTGCTGAGTAACCAATCCATCCTGAGCCGGTTTAAGGAGGGCCTGACAGGAGGTGGCTGGCTGGACCATACAGACTCTGTGCTCACTAATAAGATTGGCACTGTTCTTGGTAAGCCTTGCAGGGCCTTACTGGCTGTTAACAAAAAATTTTTACAGGAACTGGGTTTTTATGCACACATTACATTATATGACAACAGCCTTTTGGGGTCCTGAAACACAAACTTTTGTAAAGGGGTCTAAAGTGCAAGTATTTGAAAGTATGGCTTGTTGACAAATCTGCGATAATGGTGATGTCATACATGTGTTAATTCGGTCTATAGGCATGCGCGAGTATAACCCAAACAACAGTGGCGGCCGATAGGACTGTGTTTGTCTGAGTTTATTTACACTTCTACAACAAAGTTTACAAAATGTAGCTGTTTTATAGTTCAATGTCACTTTGTTGTAAAAAACTTACCGTACCTCGTCCATCTAAACAAAACGTGACGTCTTTAAAAGAATAGTCTACCCTTTTGCCACATTAAACTATGTTATTACCTCAATTTAGACGAGTTAATACATATCTATCTGTTTTCAATGCGTGCACTGTACAGCTTGTCGTGAATGTGTTAGCATTTAGCCTAGACCAATTCATTCCTATGGTACCAAACAGGGAAGCCACCAAACACTTCCGTGTTTTCCCTATTTAAAGACTGTTACATGAGGAGTTATACCAGTAAGTATGGTGCCACAAAATAAAACTTTTTTTTGGTACCATAGGAATGAATGGGGCTAGGCTAAATGCTAACACATTCACAACGCGCTGTACAGTGCACGCATTGAAAAAAGATAGGTATGTATTAATTCGTCTAGGTTGAGGTAATAACATAGTTTAATATGGCAAAAGGGTAGACTATTCCTTTAATGTTTGTATTTACTGCTCTGTAGAAGAATGTGTATGTGTGCAAGTGTGTTTCTTTACAAAGTCGCATCACCATCTACTGCCCTGGCCCACATAATTCAGCATTTTTAGTAATTTTAGTGGATCAATGTTAAACGGATCTTCCTCACAGCGTTGTCGTTTGTACATATAAAGTAAAAAAGCAAGGTTTTTCAACAGTGTCATCATGTAAATGTAGCCTTAAATGTAGCCTAATAATAAATTAGATACGCATCGTTATGATTTTTTTTTTGGGGGGGGGCGATACTGATTTAAACAGCCAACTATTGTCCAATATCGATATTAAACACTTCTATACAATGATTTTTGGTCTTTTTCCGAGATTTTGAAAAAAGCCCAGACCACAGACGTTTTCCGTTTTACTCTTACTCTGACCGCATGGCTGACGTGAACAAGTAATCCCTCACGATTAACATTGTGATTTACATTTTTTTCCGTCTCATACAGTATCTGACACACTATCATTTGTACAGATTTTATTTAGTTTTTGGAAGTATTTAATTATTTTGATAATATTTTTTTAAATGCTGAATTATGCAACAGACATGTAACTTATTGCCTTCATGCAGTTATTTAATAAACAATCGGTATCTGCCTTTTTTATGCTATTGCAATTTAAATGAATCAAAAATCGGCTGATACATATTGCCGTCCGATACATCGGTGCATCACTATAATAAATTATTTGTAGCACTAGACTGAGCTTTGAAAAATTTAACTTGTCAAATGAGCCCAAGATAAAAATGAAGAAAAAGATTTGATTTTGAGGAATTAATTAAAAAGATTTGTTTGTGAGGATTTGATTGTGAGGAATTAGGCCTAGTTAATATATGCCCTGAAAAAGTGCAAGACAATGTTATTATAACGCAGTTATTAGAGGTTTGTGTTTCTGATGGTTCAAAAAAAAAATGTTTTTTGCTGTCACAGGTTTTAACGTCGGTCGAAGTGCAGGAGGCAGGTCAACAGTGCGTGAAATCAACAGAGATGCCTGCCATTTCCCAGGATTCCCTGTCTTGCAAACACTGCTGCCCAAACACACCAATGTTCCCGAGATCTACTTCATGCTCATGGCCCTCTTCCTCCAGCAGCCAATCACAGACCTACCTGACAGCCTTCAGGTACATGTCAGTATTCAACCCTTTTTCCTACTAAACAGACTTCAATCTTTTGTGTGGTTTTACAATCAATATTAACACTCATTGTTTTTTAAGGTAACTTAGTGCATGCTAACTTTTCTATGATCAAAAATGACAGTCATGTTATATAATCACATTTCTGTGTTATTTCCAGTCATTAAGGCTATATCCACACGAAGCCGGTGCATTCCCTATCCGATAATTTTTTTTCCTTGCTCTAAAAAAATAATCCGTAAACACAAACCACTGAAACCGACTGAAAGCGGTGTAGTATATATGCCGGACCAGTATGGGGCGCTGTAATTCTGCCACAGATATACACTATACACGGAGAAGAAGACTTTGAGCATGCGCATAGCCAACGTATGGTGTTGTCCATTATCGCTTGTTGGTCACCACAATTGCATTGAAGCAATAGATTTTGCTGTAATAAAGCTAGTAGACCTTAGTGGTTGTTGCTGTTACGTGTGACGCTTCCGACACGTGATGTGATGACGTTTTCGCTTCACAAAATATACGGATTGGCTGTACAGATGAAACCGCAAGGGTGTCGGTTTCAGATTTATCCACTTTAGGACCCGGTATCAAAAAATAGCGGATTCAGTCTCCCAAAACGCCGGATCCGTGTGGATGAAACGCCAATACGATAACAAATTTATACGTATACAGTGATACGCGTCTCCGTGTGGACAGCCCCTAAGTCACACATTTTATGTAAATAGTATAGTGGTTCCAAACTGGTTTTGCCTCAGAACCCAGATTTTTCATTGGAGAGGCAACACAGCACAGTACAGAAATGTAAAAAAAAATTACTCACACATTAAAATGAAAATGTGCTTTCGGCAAACAGTTATTAAGAGCGCAAACATATTGTGGCCTGCACAAATTATTTAAAGTATATTCCACTTTTATAAAAAATCTCTAATTTACTCACCCCCATGTCATCCCAAATGTCTATGTCTTTTTTTGTTCAGTAAAGAAGAAATTAAGTTTGATGTGCTTACGCAAAACGTGAGGTCTAGTGCAAGATGAGAAGTTGTGGTTTTAAAGTGCATTTTTTTTTCTTGCTGCAAATGACAATTGTTTTGCTAGATCAGACCCTTACACCTCGTTTGGGATTGTTTAGAGCCAATAAAGTCGATTAAATTGAGAAAATTATTGGAATGTTTTCCTCAAAAATCTTAAACGTGCATTGTGGGACTTTTAGCAGCATCTAGCATTGAGACTCTGAATTGCCACCAACAGCTTGGTCCATAGCTCACCCCTCCCTTTCATAAAGCATTGTGAAGCTTTCGTTTTCTCCTGCAAAAATCTGCAGGTCCAATCAGCGAACAGAGGGGGGTGGCTAAAAATGATGACGTTGAGGTTGTGCGTCAGTTTGAGTTGTAGTTCAGTAATGACAGCGGAGAAAGACGTGAGAAAAGCTATTCGGTCCGTTGTTGCAAAGCTGTCGAATATACAGTAGTTAAAGCCGGAGCAAGAACCAGGTTTGCTAAGTTTTGTTGGTCTGATTATTCGTACTTGTTGTTTCCGTCCGGTTTCGGTGCATGATATACGTCACGACCACACGTTAGCGACTGCGTATGGCAGATCCTGAGTGACTCTGCGCAGATCCAATAGTTTTAAACTTCAACAGAGGACCCTCCTTAACGGAAGCAACGCTTTGCAATGGAGCGTGGCCAGACTCTCTGTACAAATGAAATGAATGTACGAGAGTCTGGTTGGACCAGGCTACCCCCAAACCATGTCAAAAGCTCCCCCTCATTTGTATATTACATATATATTTTAATAAAGCAGATTGTCTCTTTGCACAAAATAATCAACATTTATTAACCAGTTTTTAAGAATCTCATGTGAATTATTTGAGAAATATTTTAAAAATTATGAGAAATATTTTTATATTTGTAAAAAGATGACATAAACATTCTTTACAAATATATTTAAATCCATAACACTACATACTTTCTGCATACTATTTACAATTATAATGCGAAGTGTGTAACAGAAGCTACATAGTTCACAAATCATTTGCAATGAATTACATAACTGTGTTGTTAAAAATAATAAATCTAAAACTATTTACAAGCAATGTATCTCACCTCACTATAATGGAAAATTTTTTTTTTATATGTTTATGTAATATGGATGGAAAAATCACATTTCAGAACAATTAGGATATTTCAATTATTTTAATATTTTGATTTAGCCTAGCCAAGGCTCCCCTGCAGTACCGCGACCACAGTTTGGGAAGCACTGCTCTATAGAACAGTTTGTCCATTTAGGGGTACTGTAGAAACATGACAGTGTGAAATGGCAACTTCCATGAAATGGCAACTATGTACATAAAAGGGCTCATTCTAATGTAATTAAAACAAAAGAGTTCATTTTTTCATTTAGGGTCTTTTAACACCACGTATAATATAGTTATGCATATTATATTGCATTTCTTTCAAGAGATTCTTTTAAACGTCATACGTTCCAGCTTCAAATCTTAAGTAGTTGCAAGTGAACTCATATTTATTTAATCTGGTGCGTATTTTACTTAGCATAGTGTTATTAATAAACTTGTAAAAATGAGGTTGTCACACAGATTGTGCATGTTTGCATTTGCTTAATTTTACCAGTTGCCAATCAGTGTGCACCAAAATACCACAGTGTTATATTGAACTACAAGTCATTTCTGGGTAGTGATCCAGCAGTTAAGGACTACTGATCTGTAACAGTAACGCCATATGACTGTTCCCTCTGTTTGAGAGCTTTGTAGTTTCATCACACTACACTACACTCCTTTGGGAGACTTTTGATAATATCAAGCTCCTGAGTTGTCTCTTTCTTCTCACACAGTTTGACTTGGACTCTATCTGGACGTTTATATTTGGTGTCCCAGCCTCCAGCGCTACAGTGATGGGCTCCATTCATAACATGTGCACTGAAGCAGCATTCCTGCTCTTAGCCATGCTGCGCAGCATGCTGAACCTGGTGAGTCTATAGTCCGCCTGACAACGACAGATGACTTTTTTAATTTTTTAAAAGCCCCCTTTACTCTACTCAATCTTTCTAGATATGCATTGCATTTGGAGCAACAGCTAA
Organism: Paramisgurnus dabryanus; assembly: GCF_030506205.2. Classification (NCBI taxonomy): domain Eukaryota; kingdom Metazoa; phylum Chordata; class Actinopteri; order Cypriniformes; family Cobitidae; genus Paramisgurnus; species Paramisgurnus dabryanus. The sequence continues at coordinate 12,507,978 of NC_133341.1, forward strand.
ATAACATCCATATTCTGTCTGTTGAAACTGAAAAATGCAGCTGACAGATTTTGATGCTTGCCTTGTGTTTTCTAACAGCCTTGGCAGTCAGAAGAGGAGGGTTCATGGTTGAGAGAATATCCTATCACTCTCATGCAGTTTTTCCGATACCTCTACCACAACATCCCAGACCTGGCACCTATGTGGCACAGCCCGGACTTCTTGTGTACACTTGCTGCTACAGTTTTCCCTTTCAATATTCGTCCCTATTCTGAGATGGTACGAAGCTAGGTTTTGATTCTTGGTTTAAACCTATTAGCTGCTTTATTTCTTAAACCTTTTCAGTCATTGGATAATTAGATTTTTTATATGACAAATAAATGGAGATTTCTTGTGTTTTTACTGTATTAAATGTCATTTATTTTCAGGTGACTGATTTGGATGATGAAGCCGGCTCACCCGCAGAAGAGTTTAAAGCCTTTGTTACAGACACAGGCATGAACCGCAGCCAGTCAGAATACTGTAACGTGGGCACTAAAACCTACCTGACCAATCACCCAGCCAAAAAGTATGTTTTTGACTTTATGAGGGTCCTTATAATGGACAACCTGTGCATGACACCTGCCAGCAAGCAGACCCCCATCATTGATCTTCTGCTAGAGGTGAGAAGCCTCTCCATCTTTCAGTTAATGTGACCCTTGAGCACATATCCAGTCATAAGTCACAAGGTTATATTTGTAGCAGTATCCAACAATACATTGTATGGCTTAAAATTGTCGATTTTTTTTTTAAATCAAGTACAGATCATGTTACATGAATCTATTTTATAAATTTCTTACCGTAAATATAAAAAATGAATTTATCGTTAGTAATGTCTTTTGCTAAGGACTTCACTTGGACAAATGTTAAGGTGATTTTCTCAATATTTAGATTTTTTTTGCACTATTTAGATGTTTATCTTGGCCAAATATTGTCCTATCCTAACAAACCGTCCAGCTGATGGTGTATAAATCAAAAAATTGACCCTTATGACTGGTTTTGTGGTCCAGGGTCATAAATATTTAATCTCTTACCAGAATTAAGCCAAGCTATGTTCTCATTTGGATATATTTTGTATTGTCCTGTATCACTGGAATAAATCTTAGGTTCTTAGTAAAAGCCATTGCTTTTACATTGCAGAAACACTAACTTGGTTTCTGTTTTCAGGCCTCACCAGAGCGCTCCACCAGAACTCAGCAGAAAGAGTTTCAGTCCTACATCTTAGACAGTGTGATGGAGCAGCTCCTCGCAGCAGATGTTTTATTGGGTTAGTTCTGCATCCCAACCATAAGGGTTATTTTTAAAATCTCTACTGTTGTACGTACTTTAAAAATAAAATTCTGTGGTTTGCTTATCTTCATATCATGTTAAATCTAATGGCACTTTTCCATCTCATAGTACCCCACGGTTTGGTTTGGTTTGGTTTGGGTCAGGTCGGGTCAGCTCACCTCACTTTGGCTTGGTTAGCTTTTCCATCTAGTTTAGTAACACTTCGGAGTGAGAGGGATTACAGGCGTGTTTTTATATTTGAGTTGCTTACTGCTGTGACAACACACAAGTGAGAGCGTTGTTATACATTCCCATGCATTCTTTCTCGGTCCGCCACAAAATTAAAATTGACCGCCACAAATAGATGTTTGCACATCACGTTTATCACTACCTCTGTCTCACATGACAGTTTCTGGACAAACACCCGTGGTGTCAGTCGACGTTCACCGCTTGAGCCTCAGTTAAGTTGCATTTAAGCATAAATGCGAACGTGTGCGTTGCGAATGTGTCGCCACAAACTGTACGTTTGGAAAAAAACTGGTATGGTGTGCCTGATTTTCAACCTATGGATGTTTTCATCGCTAAAAGGGAGTTTGGGAACTAACAGCAGAGCACAGATGATAACATGTTTGCTCGAGACAGCGCAAGCTAGCACAAAGGTAACGCTTATCTTTACATTATAGCTATGACGCTGGTAGTGACGATTCTCTCAGACCAATCAGTGATCTACAGTGTTTTCACGTCACGTTTTGGTGTCAGCTCAGGTCGCTCATGACACCTTCTGTGACCCTTGACCTTCAGTTAATTTCTTGTCATTGTTTTCTCATTGTAAATCTTCTCTGGCTGTGGATCTGTCCTCCAACAGGTGAAGAGGCGTCATTGCCAATAACAACAGGAGGAAGTTATCATATCCTGGTGAACAATGTCTTCTATTTCACCCAGCGTGTGGTGGATAAGCTATGGCAGGGAATGTTCAACAAAGAGTCCAAGCTAGTGGTGGAATTTATAGTTCAACTGATTACCCAGGTGAGAGAAGATGCGTGACCTTGTATCAGGTTTCCTACACGACATATAATTTTTTTTTTTTTTGCACTGCCTATGATTGCCAAAGCAATTGCACATCAGTTTAAGGGAGATTTTCCCAATTCAGTAACATACCTTATAATTATAAGGTTTGCAAAAGCAAAATATTGCTGCAGTATGAACTAAAAAATATCTTTCATAGTTTATAAAGATTAAAGATCATTTTATATTAATGTTTATTCCCTACTACAGTACATACAAAGTATGGTTCATGCAAACTAATACTTTAGTTTAGTGCAAAAAAAATAAACAATAAACAAATGCCAAATTTCAACCTTTTCTGCTATATTAGCATCTGAGTGAATAGGGGACACAATTAAATATGTTAAAATATTTTTGCTTTGTTCTGTTACTTCTTTATTAGTTATAAAATACCTCACATTCTCTTACATTCTTAATCCTTTTAATGAGTTATTAAAACCCATGCAAAAACTCTCTTTTTGTGTGTAAGACTTAGAAAGATTTAAAGTTGAGTTCTCATGTGACTTGTATGAGTGTTGGTTTCTCAACAAAACTTTTCTTACATTTTCTCACTTCTGTTTCTCCCTGTTTCCTCAACAGTCCAAAAGGCGATCGCAGGGTTTGTCTCTGGACTCTATCTACCATTGTCTAAACCGAACAATCCTATACCAGCTCTCTCGTCCACACAAGACTGTCCCGCAGCAGGTCACACTGCTGGACTCACTGCGTGTCCTGACAGTAAACCGAAACCTCGTGCTGGGACCCGGAAACCATGACCAGGATTTTGTGGCTTGTCTGGCCCACTGCTTAATTAACCTGCACACGGGAAGGTGAGAAACAACAACTACAAAGTTTTTTATATATCTTTAAAGATTTATACATATTACTCTGAGCTGCATTTGTGTGTTTTGTACATGAACACCTTGAAGTCTGTATTATTAGTTTTTAAATGTTTGATAGTTTAGTATTTAAATGTCAGTAGAGTTTCAGTAATTTTGATCAAAATGGTGACTTTGCCAGGCAGTTGAATTTTTTTACATTTGTATTGTTAACTTCTATAGTAAGTGACAAATACATTTGTAAAGAATACTATCATTTGATTGGAATCATGACTTTCGATGTTAAAAACTTTAGAGACTAAAATATTATTTGGGGTACTTACTTTAAAAGTAAGCCTATTGTCTAAAAAGACAATCCTGTTTATTATGCTGTCCTAGCTATGCACATTTTTTTATTATTTGCTTGTAGCATTTAAGTAAGGATGTCACATAAAAGAAAGAAAGCAGCACTGGGCCTAAAAAAATGCATATTTTAATTTGTATTTGATAGTGGTCATGTTTGTCAGTGCTGATCAGAGCAAAATTGGCAAATTTTCAAACAAAGGTCTTATATTATCGACACTCTTATGAGAACATAAACTCAAATGAACTAACTATTAAGTTTGAATATTGGATTAAGCAGATATATACAGTAGATAGGAAGACAGAGGAGGTATTTTCTCATTTACAGGATTGTTTGTGCACTAGTATGGGCGATATTCTCTTGTAATATAAGGGGGGCGGGGCAATATTTTCTTATTTATTTATTTGCACATTTTTTGTATATAACAAGCCGCTGGATTGGTCAACAAAAACAGAAGCTGCTTAGCTACCTTAAGGGCAGCTGGCAACTAGGGGTGGGCGATAAACCGGTAGACAAAATTAACCGGTAGAAATTTGTCAACCGGTAGAGATTTTGGACTATCGTTTCTATCGAGGTTACGTGCCCACGTCACGCTCCTGTGCGTGTGGTCGCGAAAACGTAACGTTTGTACACGTATTTAAGCACTGCAGTTTTAAAACAAGTTATTTTAAGCCATTGAAACACAGACAACAGATCTGTATGCGTGCGTTCTTTCTGTGTGTCAGGAGCGGACAAGTCGCGCAACCGCTGCTCTTTCTGTCTGTGAGGAGCGCGCAAGTCGCGCGACCTCTGCTTATTAAGCTCGTGAGCATTTTTCCCGCTTTATTGGCCTTAAATACACATATGCGTCAAAATTCCCGTCTTTGCAAGCATCATCATAAACACGACCAGTAAGGTCTTAAGAGAAAGAACAGCTAAAAGAGCTAAAAGAGAAAAGCGCATGTGTAACAGTGTATTGGATCCGGACTTTGGTCTTAAAGGGGAAGTTACCTAATTTTGCTCCTGTCTGTCACTCGTGTTAATCAAACAGCATTGAGAAAAAAATCTCTCACTGCTCCTGATTAAATCACTTTTCTACCTTAAATAAAAATATATATAGGCCTATACATACATGCATAATTATTTATTATCATTCTTATTGACTGTGTATCTTCAGAGAGCTTGAGTTTTGTTTGTTTTTATCTTCTTTCTATGCTTGTATATGTTTTTTGTGAGAATTATGAACATTTCTATGGTATTAAAGATTTAAACCTTATTAAAACATAAAAAACTCTACCGTGATACATATCGTTATCATGATATAAAATTAATCCTATCGTGATAGAAGATTTTGGTCATATCGCCCACCCCTACTGGCAACACTGTCTGGACCGCAACCAAACGTTATGCCAGTAATCCGAGTGCGTCATCAATGCCCGGGCGCTGTAAATTACTTGCGTGGCAGCAAACGTGAACAGCCTTCTCACTTGTTAGGAAGCCCTGCGGCATTACAAGCCCAGGTGCGAGAAAATGTCCAAGCTTTGCTTATTGCAAGTTCAGGTGCAAGGAGACGTCCAATAGTGTCGTCTATCAGCACAACCCTATTGTGCACTGTGTATTGCTGTGCTGTTTTCGACTTTTGAGAGTCTTGCGCTGTATATAGATCCATTCAGAGCTTTAGAGAGACTGAGAAATGAGATTAGCACAGAGACAGTGAACAAAACTGCATTAGTGTGCTGTGTTGCTAAGCTGAAAGATCAATAGCTTAAACTGACTGATTTCATTTCGAGTGTCTGGTGATGTGCAGAAATGTTTCCTTATTATTGTCGGATTCAGACACTGTACTGATCAAATGAATGTGTGTCCCCGCATGTGGAAACCCAGCTAAAGTCATTTTTGTGATTGATTGTTTTCTACATAAAATCTTCATGTAGAACATTCTGACTGAGTACATTTTATATTAAATTAATTATTGAAATTAAACTTTAATGCTCCTAAAACTGGATTTTACAGACAGGGTTACAGTAACTGTAATAATATTAGTTTCCCTTGTAACTATTAACTTATTACTGTTGGCTGGGAGTAATGATATATTACTTTTGAAAGGAGTAACTAGTAATGAATAAAATAAACATTTATTTGAGTAACTAGCCCAACGCTGATGCAATGTGACATACAAAATGGGTTTTCAATAATAGCTGGACACTGTAGAAAAGACATTTGTATTGTATGACTATATGCAGTTTATTGAGGAGTTGCTCATATCACTCTCATCTTGTTTTCCAGTAGCGTGGAGGGCTTTGGTCTGGAGGCGGAGGCCAGAATGACCACCTGGCATGTTGCTGTTCCTTCCGAGAACGAGTCGGACAGTGTCCAGAGCCAGGATGTTAGCGAAGGTTGTTTTGTCCATAAAATTTTAGCAAATAGTTTTAACTCTTCAATACCATTACTTTTTTGTTGTGTGATTTTAACCTTGTCTGGTATGTGTGTTTGTTTAGGGCGTCAGTTGCTGCTCAAGGCAGTGAATCGAGTGTGGACAGAGCTCATGCACAGCAAGAGACAAATGCTGGAGGACATTTTTAAAGTGTCTCTACCTGTCAATGACAGAGGACACGTGGACATTGCCACCGCTCGACCTGCTCTGGAGGAACCTGCTGCCAAAAGCTGGCAAAACCACTTGAGTGAGGAAAACATCCAATCGACCACACTTAAATATTCACTTTATCCGTTGATTTACACAAAGACCAATAATTATTTAATTAATATCGGGGTGCGGGGCAGTAGTTTTCTTGTTTATTTATTTGCTCATTTTTACTCATTTGTCTATAACAAGCCGATGGATTGGTCAGCAAAAACAGAACCTGCTTTACCTTAAGGGCAGCAGGCAACACTGTTTCATTGTGGTTTAAAAAAAAAAAACAGAAAATGCTTTCCAGGAAAATTTTCTTCTATAAATATATTTAAAAAAAAACAATTATACAAAAAGTATCACATAAATGTGAAAAAAAAACATTGCATTAATATTATATATAATGTAATGAATTAATTGCATTTTTGTAAAGGACTTTTGTTAGAGGTGAGATTCAGAACGATGAGCAAAACATACATTTGTTTTACAATGTTGTAGAATTAGTTGATGTTTGTTTTTTATAAAATGGGTAAGAACGCCCCCAGTGGATAATAGCGGAATTATAGATTACTGTAAAAACTGGTCAGAGTAGCATCATTGGCAGAGAAATGTTTTCTCTTAATTGACGTGATAACTTGTCAATGGCAGGGAAAGAGTTAAATTGTATGGTATTTTTATTGATAATTTGATTTACTCCTGCCCAGGAACAGCAGATTTATGTAGCTAATTCTGGGGCAATCCTTTGTTATTGTCCATTGTCCCTGTCAAATAAAGAGTGAAATGAATAAAATAAAAATTCTAGGTAAATGTTAATAAAAAACATCTACAAAACTTTAAAATTTAAATCTCAAATGCTACATTAAAAGTATTATTGGATAGTATTTTATTCATGGAAGGTGTTAAATCATCACATGCACCCATATATTGCACATATTTACAGTAATTTTAGCAGCTTGTACACACACACATTATCCTGTGTCTGTCTTTGTCACTTTGTGCTTATGTTTCTTGCTGAAAGTGCTTATTAAAAATTCTCCCTGTCATCTCATCCTCTGATGGTTTTTATAGCTGCGTCAAAGCTTTGTCTGTTTTCATTTTTAGTTCATGAGAAGAAATGCATCAGCAGGGGCGAGACAGTTGCCCCGGCGAATCAGTCCAAACTGTCTCGGGTCAGCAGCGGCTTTGGTCTGTCCAAACTGACTGGGTCCCGCCGCAGCAAGAAGGAAAGCGGAATAAACAAAAACAATCTTTCTGCCCAGGTAGCAAAACAGTGAAAACTATTTCACAGCTGATGTAATCGCTTCAGCCAGCAGCTTGTTTTACATTTATTGTTTCTAAAAGAGAGTTTTGATTGTTTTGAATGGCCACAGGAAACATTCCAGTGGATGTTCACACACATTGCTGTGGTTCGAGATTTGGTTGCAATGCAGTACAAGGAGTATCAAGAGGTAACCTGCACAGTAAAAACCTACATTATACAAACAATGCTTATTCTTAGATTTGGTTAGATTCGATCACATAAGTATTTTATTAGTGTGGCATGTACAAAATACGCATCCAAATATGTTTTTTAACAGAGGCAGCAGAATGCATTGAAATATGTAATGGATGAGTGGGCAGGGATTGAATACGAGCTTCTTCGGGAAAGGGGTCTCTGGGGTCCTCCTATTGGCTCCCACCTGGATAAATTTCAGTTGGACATGACCGAGGGACCGTGTAGAATGAGGAAGAAGATGGTTCGAAATGACATGTTTTACATCCATTATCCTTATGTGCCTGACCCTGAGCCCAACGCCAGCACTCAGGTTAGTCTATCTTATTTACCTGCTATTTACCTGCTTCCTAAAGTCACCTTCCCACTGTAACTTGAATTAAAAACATTGCCGATATATACATTTCGACTCCCCAAAATAAAAAAACACAATTTCATCCCATTAACCAAAACAAAGTTGTTGAAATTTTCTATAGTTTGAATGTGAATCCTTTACATTACATAAGGGGTGAGCAGGGCACAAACTAACACGGAGTTATCTGTAACACGGCTACTTTACATATGTATTCAGGGCCGATCAATCTGTGCTTTTGGTCTTTTTTTCTTACTGTAAGAAGATGATCTCCTGTGAATTTGTGAAAAGTTTTGTGTGTTTTCGTTAACAAAGAGTGTTTTGGGGGCATGGAAGGAAATTTCTTCATCTGATGTTTTTTTTTTTCGATTTCTGAGTTGGGTGTGTAAGTCACCAAATCCAACCTTATATTATTTTAATCTTGTTACATAAAACATAAAACAGTACAGAATATATACGACATCAACTGTTTATTGGTAATGTTTATAATAGTTCTTAATGTGTTTGCAGGTACTTTTGTTGTTGTTTTAAATGAAAAAGATAATAATTTTACAATAAACTAATAATTTCATAAGCTCATGTTTCCATCTAGTGCAACAGAATCTATGTAATAATATTTTCATTAAAAGAAAACAATACTGAATGCATTAATAGTTTAATACTTTTTTATGGGTTATTACATACTTTTAAAACCCTAAGGCAGGGGTTCCCAAACTTTTTTCCTGCGCACCCCCTTCTATGTTCCAACCGGGTTGGCGCACCCCCGATCCCTGCTTAAAAAAAAAACATGCTAAAAAGATTTGTTTTTAAAGACTCATGTTTAATCATGCGCAAATAACCAGGGGCCGGTTGCAACAGCCGGACGTTAAGAAGTTGGGTGTAAGTCCTACGTCGAACTTAGCTACGTCTGACATTGTGAAAAATATTTATGCGTGTTGCACCATCTGAAACTACGACCAGACGCAGCTACGCTCAGCGTAGATGATGTGCGCCCCCGTGTATGCGTTTAACCACTGTGGTATTTAGATGCCATTCGAGTTTACTATGGTAAAAAACATACACTTACTGCCGTCAGCTAATAGATGATAAATGAGAGTTTCCTCATGTTTACCAGTGCGCTCTCCTTCTAGATGCGTGCGTAACGTGCAGACCCATCATTCACGAAATATGATTCATTATAATCATATTGAATCAAAATGAAATGAAACAAAATTAAATGAGAGCTTTTAATAAGTTCTCTACATTGTCTTTGTAAGTATTTATGTATTTTATTATATTATTCATTGGCGGTCTCTTTACCATGCATGAAAACACATTGGTCGCATATCCTGTGCATTAGTCGTGCCCATGTCTCGTCACATTTCATTATTTCTATTTTTGCCATAAAAAAGTTTCTCTCTCTTGGTCCCTCTACTCCATCGTGACTAACAACTTTATCATAAGATGTCCCACACTTGACAGTTTCCCTGATTTCAGCCAGTTAAGCATATTTATAATATACATGGAATGAATGAAATGAGTTGGCACGCATTTAGGCTGCAGTGCATAACAGAAGAGCAGTGCGTAGAAAAAGACAGCAGCTGTCTTCTACGTTTCTATCAAAAACTAATAAATTATAGTTTTTTTATTTAAATTAAAAGTGATTACAAAGGAAATGTTTACTGTTCATTTTTTAAATTATTTATTGTATGGAAAAATCCCACTTAAAGAAACAGACCGCCATTACAGTTTTCCTCTCGCGCACCCCCTGGTGGCAGCTTGCGTACCCCTGGGGGTGCGCGCACCACACTTTGGGAATCCCTGCCCTAAGGGACAGTTTCACTCACAGGAAATATTTTAAGAGCGGTCCAAACTGAAAACAACTTGCACTGACTTAACTTAAAATACATCAGTGCCCTTTGTTTTGCCTCAAAATGCAAAAATGTAATGATTTTAGTAAGGCATGCTTGTTAAAACTAATTATATTTCCTAATTAAACTAAGGCCTAGTCCTGGCTTAAACTAATCCCTGTTGGGGAAACCACCCTTAAGTGTGCCTAAACTACAGCCCTGCTGTTTGCCCTATAATAACTGCATTGCTTAATGCTGAAATGTAAAAGTCATTGCTTCTGTCCAAAAGCGTCTTTTTCTTGATGGCTTCTGTTTTATGATAGAAAGACTACACCTCTACACAGCTGTTGAATGCTGGTTAATTTTTTATTTTACCAGCCTCTAATACTCTAATATTTCACACACAGAGAAACCTCTAGAACAGCAGGTTTATAACCTGCTTCTCTGATGTACTTACAAATCCCATAATCTGCATCCACTGTGTGAAGTTTAATAATATTCAAACGATTTTTGAATGTCTTAACTCAACTCAGTGGTTGTTATGCACAGCTGGTCCACACAAACAATAAAATGCAATTCTGTTTGGAGCTACTAGCTGCTGTGCAGAAAATGCACAGTTCACCTTTATTATCTCTTAGGGGTTGGTGCCACTACACTTTTTGTTCCATTGACTTCCATTTATACACATGTGAATATGTGTCCGACCAAAAACTTAAAAAGCTTTAAGGGATAGTTCACCCAAAAATGAACATTTTGTCATAATTTACTCACTCTCATGTTCTTACAAACCCACATAAATTTCTTTGTTCTGATAAACACAAAGGAAGATATTTTGAGGGATGTTTTTAACCAAACCGTTCGTGGACCCCATTTACAGTACTTCCATACTAGGAAAAAAGACTATTGTGGAAGTAAATAGGGTCTACAAATGGTTTGGTTTCAAACATTTCTCTAAATATTTTCCTTTGTGTTCATCAGAACAATGAAATTTATACAAGTTTGTAACAACATGAGAGTGAGTAAATGATGACAGAATTTTCATTTTTTGGTGTACTATCCCTTTCAAATAGTCACGAGTGGGGGTATTACTGGTGCGTTTTATGTCATTAGAATATGTTTAACCAAAACCGTATTAAAAAACAATGTCTTTGGGGTGATGAAACCTGAGGCGCTAAAACGCTAACTCACTTTTGAGTTTTGCCTACAAAAAGACATCATCCCTGCGGCACTCTGTTACACAATTACAATTATTAAGATTGTGTTTCCCCCTGAACCGAATAAATATTTTGCAATTAAACTGAAATGTAGCAATAATGTTCTCATATTTCAATTATTTCAGAAACCAGCGCGGGTACCGGCGAGCGATCAGCTATGACAGTAAGGAGTATTATATGAGGCTGCTGTCAGGAAACCCAGGGATGTACCAGCACTCTATTGAACAAAACACTGAGGGAGAGACGACACAGCAGGAGCCTGAACACGGGGAGGACACCATCGCAAGGGTCAAAGGTCAATATAACATTTATGTGCTTCTTATGACATATTACACATCAAATTTCTGAAGGGAAGTAAACAAATCTAATTTCAGTTTGGCTGTGAATTACTGGGTGTTAAATTACATACTGGGTGTTTTCAGATAAAACTAAGTGGCTGCTCTCCACCTTTTTTTTTTTTTTCATTTTGCGAGTGCTTATAATTTACGCAATCTTATTTCAATCAATTGCTCTGAAATATCTACGAAACTCTGGTTTCACCCGCTACACTCCAATCTAAGTTTCTGAAAATCTTCACCATAGCAGGAGTTTTCATAAAAGTTAATTGTCAGTCACCTGATTCTGCGTTCGGGTGTGAATGAATGGCCAAGCCGCATAGATTAGGCCAAGGTTTTGCAATTACCTTTGTATGTGTGAACAGGGCCTTAATACCAGGTATAGACAGGAGCTTAGCGTACTCTCTGTGTGGTGTTTTAGGTCTGGTGAAGGCTCCTTTGAAGCGCTCCCGGTCCACAGCAGATGGCGCTGATGAAGAAAGTCAGGACCAGTTGCAGGAGCTGCTGGAGTTAGGAGCTATGGACGAAGAGCAAAAAACAGACAACACCACGCTGCTCCGCCTGCTGGAGGAGGGAGAGAAGGTCCTACAGCTTTTATAGTTCTTACACAGTTTTAAAGCCTAAAAATGAAAATGTTGTCATCATTTAGAGGCTGTTAACACTTGGCATTAACATGCGTTTTCGTCGATCGGATCACAAGTGGACAACGTTAATGCCAGGTGTAAACGGTGTTCAAAACGTTTTGAGCTCGTCCACTTTCAACCACTTTCAACCACATCCAGAGGTAGTCGAAACCACTTTCGATCGTATCGCTTTGGAGTTGCGGAACGCATATTTGGTTGAATGTGTTCGAACAGCCACACGCAACCGCCTTCTCTCCGCCCATTTATCTAATCTGAGGTATTAAACACAAGTTTTACACCTTTTTTTGACTTCTGGCGTGAACATATGGTGAACAGCGCTATTTTTAGCCTTTCATTGATAAAACTAAAGCGTCTGATCTCCGTAGTTTCGTTTTGAAAGCGTGTGAAAGTTGCGCGATCCTATTTCATCAATTGCGCTGAAAATTCAGAGAAAGCTCTTACATACACACAAACAAAACACTGTGCAGCATGTTTACTTGCTAAACAAGCAGTGGACTCCGACATAATATTAGTTTGCATCCATATAAACTCATAATTACTTCCGCTCGGGTTTGAATGACAGCATAGAGACTCGCCCACTGTCTCACAGACCACTCCCTCACAGTATTCAGGACAGATACGGTCGAAAGTGGACAAAAGAGACGGATTTAAATACCAGGTGTAAACGTAATGTGTCTCTCTCGTCCACTTGTAATCCGATCGATGAAAACACATCTTAATACCAAATGTAAACAGCCCCTTACTCACCCTTTATACATTTCTTTGTTCTGCTGAATCAGGCAGTAAGCAATATAGCACCATTAAATTCCATAACAGGAAAATATAAAGCTATGGAAGTCAATGGTGCTCAAAAACTTTGGTTATCTTTTTTGTTACCTTGAGGGTGAGTAAATTTTGACAGAGTTTTCTTATTTCATTAATATCAATCAGTAATTTCTGGTACACCACCCTGCATTGGTATAAAGAAAGTTGTAAAATAAGCTGGTTGGATGATTATTCAGACTGAATTATTAATTGGGCTTATGAATATGAATGTACTGCATGTTCATGTGTGTTGTGTATCATGTGTTTATTGACAGATCCAGCACATGTACCGCTGTGCACGAGTTCAGGGTCTAGACACGAGTGAAGGGCTACTCTTATTCGGGAAAGAGCATTTCTATGTGATCGATGGCTTTACTATGACTGTGACCAGAGAGATTAGAGACATCGAGACACTCCCTGAAAAGTAAAATTTTGACTTTTTTTAAATGTTAATGTGAAAAATGTTTTAGTATATGTTTTAAAATGATTAACTTATATTAGAAATCAACTTTATAGTGTAAAATGTTTGTGACCATACTGTTTCTGTGATATGTGCAGTATGCATGAGCCCATCATCCCTCGAGGGGCACGGCAGAGTAAGAGTCATCTGAAACGAACCTGCAGCATCTTTGCTTATGAAGACATCCGAGAGGTGCACAAGCGTCGCTACCTGCTTCAGGTGTGCACATGTACCATTCGGCATACGCAAATAATTGTGATATAAATTCTGATTATAACCTTAGCCTGTATTGTTTTATTCCTTATAGCCAATGGCAGTAGAAGTGTTTTCAGGAGATGGCCGAAATTATCTGTTGGCTTTCCAAAAAGGAGTTCGGAACAAAGTTTATCAGAGGTAAAGTAAATGAACACTCATGCCTCTTTGTATAACATTTTCCAGACTCGATAATCGATCAAGAAGTGGCTTGTTAAAAAGAAAGTTCTGGTTTTCTAGGTTTCTGGCAGTTGTTCCCTCGCTAGCTGACAGCTCAGAATCGGTCTCTGGACAGCGTCCCAACACCAGTGTGGAGCAGGGGTGAGCTACTCAAACATGACAAGCTCTACTATTTACTAGGTTATGAAGTATTTAGAGTTTATTTACAAAAAATGGTAAGCTTATCTCTTTGTCAACAGGTCTGGTCTTCTCAGTACACTGGTCGGGGAGAAGTCAGTGACCCAGAGATGGGAGGTACAGTATATTTTGAAACAGTTTTTCGATTGTTTGTTTATGTGGTGTTCCTCACGAAAGACGGTTTGTATCCGCAGAGAGGAGAAATCAGTAACTTCCAATATCTGATGCATCTCAACACATTGGCTGGCAGGTCATACAACGATCTGATGCAGTATCCCGTCTTTCCATGGATCCTGGCAGATTTTGACTCTGAGGTACAAAACCTCTCCTTTTAACTTCCCATGAGTGACAATTATAATTTTATTTTACAATGAAAATGTAGATGAGTCTGATCTTCCGTCAGTACATTTGTTTTGTGACATTGGTGCGATTTTTCTCGGGGTTAATAATGATGTATTATTCCTTAGGAACTGGACCTTAATAATCCAAAGACATTCCGAAATTTATCCAAACCTATGGGAGCTCAGACAGATGACAGATTGATCCAGTACAAGAAAAGATTCAAAGACTGGGAAGATCCTAATGGTGAGTGAAAGACTCGTTTGTGTCGAGCTTTGCTTATCGTGGTGACACATTTTAAGCACGTTTGGGTTTTCTCACAGGTGAGACTCCAGCGTATCATTACGGCACACATTACTCTTCGGCAATGATTGTGGCATCATATCTGGTCAGAATGGAGCCGTTTACTCAAATCTTCCTTAGGCTTCAGGTAAGTACAATTGATGCACCTTGTACTTGACACGTTCACCATCTTCATCCTGGATTGCTTTTATAATTTTTTTCCTTTTATTTTAAGTCACTTACTGAAAATTAAAAAGTCTGGTAAAACACTAATTTTACATCTCAGTAGTGATCAAAAGTGATGTCCAGAAGTCACCATATTTGCTTTTAATGACCCCACAGTTTAGATTAAACCATCAAAATTATATGAAATGGATAAAACGCTAAATTTAGTTAAAGGACAAGTTCGGTATTTGACACTAAAAGCCCTGTTTTCAGATTGTTTATGATGATATAGAACGGTATTGACCGAAATTTGGACATATGATGCTGGCCCGAGAATTTTGGGGTGTTTGTTGTATCAGCCCCCACCTCTACAATGGCTGTATAGGTGCACAGGAGCAATCCTTCCTAAAATGCATTAAACTTTTGTTTACAAAGACGTGAAACTCACCGAGTGGTCAGGGGTGTTCACTGATATGCTCACACAAAAATCGCTTCAAAAGATGCTTTCCAAAATTTCCAAATTTCAGTCAAAACCGTTCTATTT
This sequence comes from Paramisgurnus dabryanus, assembly GCF_030506205.2. NCBI lineage: Eukaryota > Metazoa > Chordata > Actinopteri > Cypriniformes > Cobitidae > Paramisgurnus > Paramisgurnus dabryanus. Next base: position 12,523,168 of record NC_133341.1, read on the forward strand.
CATCATAAACAACCTGAAAACAGGGCTTTAAGTGTAGAAATACCGAACTTATCCTTTAAGGTATTTATTTGACAAAGTCCCCCCCCCCAAAAAAAATGCATACTACAGTGTATCAGGAAATATGGGGTTTTGTTGTAATACATATAATCAACTGCATAGAAAAAAACAAACTCACAGATAAAAAAAGCTTATATTGACTGCAATTTTGCTGGTTGTTAATAATATGTTGATCCTATCTTGTTTTTGAAAAGCCATTTTCCTGGGCCTTGACTTGTGCATGTGTTGTGTGTATTTTTGTCAGTCTTACTTAATTCTTCTCAACGCTTAGCATTGTTTACACCCCAAGCACAACTATACAACATGCACACAAAATTTTGTAATACATTTTTAATAAAATATATGAATTAGGGATGTTAACAATTAATCGATCTTCGATTTATTGTCGATAAGAATTTACTCGATAAAACTTAACGATTGTTGAAAAACAAGATCATGCACGTGTGTGCGGCGCCTGCGCAAAACACATACAGTCGGAGAAAAAAAAATTAAGCGAGCGCGCAAAGAAACTACTAGCTATGATCACAACGATACTCGATGCCAAGCACACGCATGTGCTTTTTAACGTCATGCGAGACGAGGCTGGCTGGCTGCCAACGCAACGAAATGATGACATCCGCAGTGGATCTGAGAAGGTCCGATGCAAATACGTTTAGGATACTGAAAGCAAAGACCCTCTTCATGGAAGCCTGCAAAATTAGCATAGCAATGCTGCTATATACAAAGAAGGAGACCAGAAACCGTTTTTAATGAACAGATTAAAATGTAATCTTAAATTATGGCAAGAAACTGTCAAATGTAAACTGTAACTGACTGTCGTTACACCCTGAATGCCCGCAACATATATCACTGATCATCATTATTGACTGGCTGAGGCGCTGCGTGTTTTCTAATGGAAGGTTGCCATCTCCGTAATATAAGCATCTTTGCTGAAAGTACGTCTAAGCTGAGGTGACGACGAGAAAAGTGCCCTTCGTGTGCTTCTTGGATATAATTACAAACAGTGTATCAACGACTCGGAAAGCGAGGTAAACAACTTGATAAATAACACTTGATGATAATAAAACTGTTATTTTGACATGGACTTTCATGCGTCTGTTGCAGAGTGCCCATGTGAGGCGGAGTTATACACTGTGTCTATTAGTCATTATATTTCATTACGAGATAAGTTTAAATTGATGATTTTATCAAAACAACAACTACATTGACTCATTTTACAATCCCACTAGCATGTTATTTAGACAAAATAAAATCTTTTAAATCGCGTGAGGAAGCTGTCGTTTTTATGCACACTTTTATGTCATTGGATATGCCACTGCAGTGAAGGCTTATTGCACTATTACTGTTAACGATTATTCGATTGATTGATCGTTAATTTAAATGAATATGGGAAATTGCATAAATTGACATCCCTAATATGAATATAAGGTAAAGACGTTAATTTTATAATTAACAAAGTTGGATATAACTTTTGGCCATCCCAGAAAGATTCCAGCTTTTCAAATAGTTGTATCTCGGCCAAAATATTGTTCTATCCTAATAAACCATACATCAATAAAAAGCTCATTTATTTATATGTTTACATCTCAATTTCAAAAAAATTACCCATATGACTGGTTTTGTGGTCCAGGGTCACATATGCAAAACTAGATCCTTTATGCAAAGATAAACCTCTCAAGAAAATTAATTGGGTGTTGCTTCTGAACTAATGTCAAATAAGCCAAAAAGCTCTCCCAGTTCTTCCCACCTATTGAGTGGCAACAAAGAAGGAGAATTGGCAACAAGCAGTGACAATGAGTCAGGGACCTTTAGGTCAAGAAAGGACTGCTTGACTTTGACTTGGGACATGAAAGTTGTTTATCTTGGATAACACCAAGCTGGAGGCTACAAAGGTTGACCTTTAAAGGGGACAGAGAATGAAAAACCATTTTTACCTTGTCTTTGTTGAATAATGGTAGTCTACCCACATTCACGAACACACAAAAAGTGCTAAACATGCTAAACATCTCAGTCTCATAGAAATTCCTCTTTTAGAAATTTCAGCCAGAAAACAGCCCAATCTGAAAAACTGATGCTTATGACATCACAGGCATCTAACTGCCCCTCCACTTTAAAATGATTGGCTACATTTTTTTGAGTGGCAGCAAAGTCAGCCAATCAGTAATGAGATTGCAAGTTAAGCCAGTAGGGGGAGCCAAATAGGTGCAAAACCACTTGTTTAAAATCCCCCACCCTAATAGAGCTATCTGAGAGAGGTTTTTAGGAAGCTTCTAAGGCATTACAGACCCACACAAAATTTTTTTTGTCTACATGTCACATCACAGAACAAGGATAAATACCCCGTTCAATCACTCTATTTCACCTTTAACTGAGATATATGATGAGAGTGATCTCTGGGAGACCGAAAGGTCCAGTCTTTTTAAGATAGTCTTGTTTCTTCCTCTTTTACATTCCCCTGTATATCCATTATTATACAAACAGAAATATATTTTGCAACCGATTTCATCTGTTTACCCTCAGGGTGGACATTTTGATTTGGCCGACCGAATGTTCCACAGTGTGCGGGAAGCTTGGTTCTCTGCTTCCAAGCACAACATGGCTGATGTAAAGGAACTAATCCCCGAGTTCTTCTATCTTCCCGAGTTTCTGCTCAATTCCAACAATTTTGACCTTGGTAAGTAAAAGCTTAACAATTAGCTACATCGTAACACTCTAAATACACTTCTATATTTTTTGTGTTATTTAATTTGATTGGTCTGTCTTTAAAGGGAGTAAACAGAATGGCACCAAACTTGGAGATGTGCTTCTACCTCCATGGGCAAAGGGAGATCCAAGAGAGTTCATCAGAGTTCACAGAGAGGCAAGTATTGAAAAAATTCAACTCTTACAGTTTCACAATCTTTTAAAGAATTTGAAATGTCATCGTTTCATCATCTCCAAATATAGATTCTGCTTTTTTAGTCAACAAGTTTTTTTTTTACTTTTGGCAGGAATCTTTAATGGAGTATCTACTGTAGTTTTGCTGGGGCTCCTAAGTTATTGTTTCTGTCTGTTTTCAGGCTTTGGAGTGTGACTATGTCAGCGCCCATCTGCATGAATGGATTGACCTGATCTTTGGTTACAAGCAGCAAGGGCCACCAGCAGTTGAGGCAGTTAATGTCTTTCACCATCTCTTTTATGAGGGCCAGGTGGACATTTACAACATCAATGACCCACTTAAAGAAACCGCTACAATTGGATTTATCAACAACTTTGGACAGATCCCAAAACAGGTAACCCATTTTGTTCTTATGATGATTATTGATTATACCACAGGGCTGTTGAATGCTTTATTCTGATTGAGAAATGGTCCACAGGTATGCATTATTATTCAATAAATGCACACCAAACCTGTGAAATGTCTTAAAATAACCTCCAGAGCAATGTCTTTGGTAACCGTGGTATAAGGGGAATAATTGACTCCGGTACTTTGAATAATTTGAAACGGCATAACCACCTTTGGTCTGCATTATTTTCAAATAATTCAACGGCCCGTCATTAATTTTTCCTTACATATTAAGCATGTCGACTGGTCTGAAGACCATCATAAAAGTTACAGGTTCTTAGTGTTTTCTATCTTTAAAGATTTTTGTCATGGCAGATTTCGTTGAGACTTTAAGTGTTGCCACATGCAATTCTCAATATATGTATGAATAATTGATCATGTTAATATCATATCCATATGCTTTAAAGAAGGGGTCTCCAACCTTTTTGTGAGCAAGGGCTACCACAATGGATAAAACAATCGTTTTTGTTATAGTCTACTCAAAACTTTTTGGTTTTACTTGTTGATTTCATTTTATTTTACCTGTTGATATGTTTTACTATTGTTTCAAATGTTAACACACGAAAACCAAGCCAAGCTAATATAAAAAATATGTAATAAATAAATATTACAATTGAGACTCTGTGCGGGCCACCTGGAGACCCCTGCTTTAAAGTATTTGTAGACTTCAGCCATACTTGAATGAAAATCTTTGCATTATATAACAATATATCAAAAGTATGGAAATAACATTTTGTCATTCAAAACATTTCACCAAATGCATTGCAACACACATTATTGTAAATGTGACTTAAATGTTCAAAAAGAATTTAGAAACTTTTTGGAGCTCCAGTACATTTTTGCATTTGTTTATTTTTGCCCAGGATGCACTAACATTGTTTTTTCTTTAATTATAGCTATTCAAAAAGCCACATCCTCCAAAGCGTGTGCGCAGTAAATCAAATGGAGAAGTCCCTGGTGTGTCAGTTACACTGAACTCCACCTTAGACAAGATCTTCTTCCATCATCTGGACAACTTGCGGCCTTCTCTCACCCCCGTCAAGGGTAAACATTTATAAATGGTCTTGACAATGCCCAAACAGATCTTACAAGGCTTTTTTATAACTATAAAGCTTAAGCATAGCCAAAACGGTTTAGATCGAAATAATTCCTCCCGCTTTGACTCATAGCATGTTAGTCACATCAGAGGTATTCAGGCCAATCACAACGTACAGATTAGCTCGCCAATCAGGGATACAGCGCTTTTCAAATTGATACATTTTGTACAAAATCCGTGCGTTTTTAAGAAGAGAATGAAATCTTGAGCTATGATACAAAATACACAAAATAACGTTGTTTTTAAGCAATAAAATACACTCTAAAAACTAATGGTGCTTATTGGCTTGTAATCATAGAGGAACCATTTTTAGTGCTATATCACCTATGAAGAACCATATGGGGGTCATATAGCACCAATGTAGCACCACATATAGTTCTACATAGCACAATATGGTTCTACACAGGTACTTCACCGGTGCTGTATGGCACTTAAAATGGTTCCTCTATGATTACGAGCCAAGAACCACTTTTAGTGCTATTTAGCACCGTTTGTTTTTAGAGTGTAGGTGCACTTTAATCTCATTCTGTCCTTTGTTGGCTGTTAATAGTGAATGCATGTTCTGTAGTTTTTGCATTATAAAAATATCTATATAAAATATCTATTATTGTTCTACCTTCAGTTTATAAATTTGGTAAAATGATATACTTTCTTATAATAAAGAATTTGTGCTTTGCCTCAAGGTTGCAGGATATTCTTAATGCATTTTAATGAGTTGTGTTGTGTCATTTCTGTCTTGCAGAGCTTAAGGACCCGGTGGGTCAGATAGTGTGCACTGACAAGGGCATTCTGGCTGTTGAGCAAAACAAAGTATTGGTTCCCCCTGCCTGGAATAAGACCTTTGCCTGGGGCTACGCAGACCTCAGCTGCAGACTCGCTAACTATGAGTCTGACAAGGTCATCAGCAACATTCATGTTACTCAGTTTGCTTACAGCATCTGTTGTTTTTGACTGTCAGATTCTAAATGTGCTTTTAGAAAAAAAAACATTTACAAGACTTAATAGAGACTTAATGAATATTCATACAGTGTATCTTCTAGAAATTAGTTTGTGTTACAATTTACTTAAATGATCAAAAAGCATTTGAAATGAAAGGAGTTTCTATTATGGCTGTCAGTTAATCTAAATATTTAGTAATTAAACACATTTATTGCATTGTTTTATTTGTTCACATCATACCACTTTAAACATTACAATAATACAGTTGATAGTACAGAATAATTTGGGTATAGTGAAATGGGTCTTCTAAAGAAGCTAAAAAGCTTATAGGTGGCGGCCCATGGTAAATGAAAGGGTAGTGGTACGGGCAATGTACACAGTTTCCACCTGTCACCAAAATATTGAATAAAAGCATGCAGAAGCACACAAGAACATACATAACAATACATACATATACAATAATACACATACATCCCATCAATCCATGAAAACAGTTTCGTGTTAAATATAGGTTAATATGAATTTTTGGTTTGTTTTTAAACAATTACAATTAGGTTTATTAAGGGATAAGCTTTTTTTGGAGCTGACATTCATAGCAGAATCTTCTCTACTAATCTACTTTACTGTATGTATATAAATGCAGTTTTTGTATGTTTGTCAAGTGTGGACACAATCTCCAAAATGTTGTTTAGATTTATTTGCATTTTACGGTGTATTAGTGCTCACTAGTTGTTGTATGTGGAGGTTGCTTGTGCTGTTGGCTTATACTGTTTTTGTCTTTTCTCACAGGCAGTGGTAGTATATGAGTGTTTGTCTGAGTGGGGGCAGATCCTGTGTTCTATCTGCCCAAACCCTAAGCTGGTCATTACTGGAGGATTCAGCACAGCCATCTGTGTGTGGGAGACTGGGACCTCCAAAGAAAAAGCCAAGTCCCTCACGCTCAAACAGGTAAATGTTATTATCATATATATTAAGATTTATTGTGTATTTAAGTGCTGCTGCTTTCAATCTTATTTTTCACATGCATTCATTTTACATTATACTGGGACAACTGAAAATTGATATGTGAAATACGGAAAAGGAAGTTAATGTCCTTTAAACTGCTTTGCTAAACCGTGGCTTCTCACAACTGTCCTGGAGGACCCCTAGCCCTGCAGATTTTCCATGTCTCCTTCATGTGATTGGTTACATGTGTGTGACGTAGCAAACCAAAAAAGGCGATTTCAAATCACAAGAATTAGATGTCTCTGGAAACTCAAATATTATGGATAAAATGCAAAGCAATGTTGTTGAATGATGAATTTGCACATGAAACACTATAAACAACAATAAAATCTTGATTTTCACCACAGTGAGACTTTTAAGTGTCGTAAGATTTCAGGACATAGTGAAAATCAGATGCTGCTTCTTGTGAAATCATTTAAATTATCATTCAAATGTATTTATTATAGTGCTTCCCACAGTTTTGCATTGTTGCAAAGCAGTTTTACACTAATAGTACAGGACTTGACTCCAATAGGCTTTATGCCCAGCTGCACTACTTCCTGAACTTCAGCCAGCTCCTTGTTTCCTGTCTGCCATTATTGGACAAATCCAGGTGTGCCTGACCTCAGTAGTCACAACAACAATAATCAGACACACCTGGATTAATCAGTTTGTCCAATAATGGCAGACAGAAAACAAGGAGCTGGCTAAAGTTCAGAGAGTAGTACAGCTGGGCATAAAGCCTATTGAGAAGTCATAAGTCACATGTTTTTTCCATCCTGCACTTAAAGGGACACTCCACGTTTTTTTGAAAATATGCTCTTTTTTTTCAGCTCCCCTAGAGTTACAAATTTGATTTTTATCATTTTGTAATCCATTCAGCCGATCTCCGGGTCTGGCAATAGTCATTGATTATTACGCCAGAATGAGAGTATAGTTCATAGCCATATCTGCCTAGAAAATCACAACTTTTAATTTTCCGTCGGTTTTATTGCACAATGTAACTACAGAAGAGTCAAGTTTTAAATAGGAAAAATATCGAAACTCTTTGATTATTTTTGCGCGCGATGCTAATGGACTTATCAGATTCAATGGATTATGCTAAGCTATGCTAAAAGTGGTAGCGCCAGACCTGGAGATCAGCTGTATGGATTCCAAAATGGTATAAATAATGATTTTATGACTTTATGCAAAAATTCCTTGTAAATCCAAAGTTTTACATGCATGTACAGTACTATTTCTTGCAACTGTATAGTATTTGTGAAGCATTTGTCATGTTTGCAGGCTCTTTTGGGACACACAGATGCAGTAACATGTCTCACAGCATCTTCAGCTTACCACATCATTGTGAGTGGCTCCCGAGACCGAACTTGCATCATTTGGGACCTGAATAAGCTGTCTTTCGTCACGCAGCTTAGGGGCCACCGGGCTCCTGTATCAGCGCTCTGCATCAACGAGTTGACTGTGAGCCTACATAAATGCTTTCTTAGAGAGCAAACATACATTGCTCATAACCTCTAGAATTAATGAATGAGTTTTATAGTGTAGTGAAAATGCTTTCAAAATATTTTGAAAAAATTTTGTGTTCCTCTTATTTTGTAATTTCAGAGGATAGAAGCAACAAATTTGTGTTTTCTTATATGTTCCCACAAAGTGTCATAAGCAATAAAAAGAATGTTTAAACCATGTGTGTCTAAATATATAGGGTGATATAGTGTCCTGCGCTGGAACGTACATTCATGTGTGGAGCATCAATGGAAGCCCCATTGCCAGCGCCAACACTTTCACTGGCCGCAGTCAGCAGATCCTCTGTTGCTGTGTCTCTGAGATGAATGAGTGGGACACACAGAATGTTATCGTCACGGGACACTCCGACGGTGTCGTTAGGGTAACAGTCCTCTACCTTATTTCTCTCCTTTTTTATGCATCTTTAAAAATGTAGTATTGAAGAAGCGACAGGGGTATTAATACAGGTGTTTCTTTGTTACATTATATTTTTTCATAGTTCTGGAGAATTGAGTTCCTGCAAGTCCCAGAAACTCCTGCTCCAGAACCTATAGAGCCTCCCGATGTGCCAGACTGCTGTGGAGAGATGGGTAATTATATTCTTTGTGGAATTTATTTTAATAGATTATAGATTAATCTTGATGTACACTATGTTTAACTCTTTCAGCCCACCTGCTGCATTGCAGCATTTTCCATTTAACTTTGTTAACAAACCCCAAATCTTGTTTCTAAAGAAGGTCGTGATGCTCCAGACGATGACAGCAGTGAGTCTGAGGGAGAGGAGACCAGTCTCATTCAGGACACAAAACCTCGAACCTCAAATAGCCAGCCCAGCAGTACCGTTCACAGACCCAAACCCCGCACAGGAGCCTGGTCGGTGGACAGTGGCTCTGATGATTCCCGCCGCTGGTCAGACACACTCAGCATTGACGAGAAGGACGGCTTTGTTTTTGTTAACTATTCAGAGGGCCAGATAAGACCAGGAATTCCTGCGCTGCAACATTCCCAACCTAACTCTCAAGCACCCCCACAGGGGCCAGTACCACAGCCGCTTCAGCCCAGTACTATAGAGGCACGATCCTATAACAAACTCAAACCAGGTATTGTAGATAAAACCAGCCTGTGCATTTCTATGTACTATTCAGTCCCTCCAAAAAAACGTGATTATGCGATTACATGATTTAGCGCATAATCAGCAAAAGTCCGCATATATATGCAGCATTTTTGCAGCATAAATTGCAGATTTCCGTGCGCAAAATATGCAGGGCTTGCATGATTTCATAATCCCCGCATTTTGGTAGCAAAAATCACATATATCTTAGCTGAAAGTTGAAAAATGTTGCCTTTACCTCACACAAGTGCAGCCATGTCCCCTGTTGCCATGGGAACGTTATGAGTGACATGATTATGTGACATGAACATCATTGAAAACAGTTTCAGTTCCAGCAGTTTTTTTCAAGTTCTCGCCATTTTATTGTTTGAAATTGCATAAATATCCCGCATATTCCATCGCATTTTTTAAGAAAATGTGCCGCAAGATCAAGGATTTTTGCCCACAACAATCACAAAAACACACTGTGTTTTTCTGGAAGGACTGACTATTGTATCACAGATTTTAGGTTACAATTACTGGAAAATTAGTGCAAATGCTTTTGATTTGCGTTTTTATTTTATTTAGCATTTTCTGTAATGCAATTAAATGATCAAAATGAATTCTTTACATTATAAACATGCATAAAAGGTTCATGGATTAACATTATTTTTGAATGCTTTAGTATTTGAGATGTTCATGTAATGTTTTACATGACAGCATTTCAACTGGATGAAATTTGTGTTCATTCACAAAAATGAACTTTTTTAAAATATTTATTTCTTTCTATTTCCTGGTTCATTTCCCTTGTGATTAAAGGAAAACCCCACCGTTTTTCAATGTTTTACTATGTTCTTACCTTAACTTAGCCAAATAAAAACATATCTATCTTTTTTCAATACGTCCACTTAATCTTTGTACAGCGCATCATAAATGTGTTAGCATTTAGCCTAGCCCCATTCATTTCTTAGGATCCAAACAGGGATGAATTTATAAACCACCAAACACTTCCATGTTTTTCCTATTTAAAGACTGACATGAGTAGTTACACAAGTAAGTATGGTGGCACAAAATAAAACATAGCAATTTTTTAAGCGGATAAAAAATGAGAACTATATTGTATGGTGGAGGCGCACTTAGTTTGCAGCACTTCGACCTCGGGCGCAGTGATATTGGCGGAAGTTTGTGCGAGAGGGGGAGTGGTCAGGAGTGATAATGTTACTGTGCGCTGAGGTCGAAGTGCTGCAAACTAAGTGCTTATCCGCCATACAATATAGTTCTCCTTTTTTATATGCTTGAAGAAATCGCCGCTTTATTTTGTGCCACCATACTCACTCGTGTAACTACGCATGTAACAGTCTTTAAATAGGGAAAACATGGAAGTGTTTGGTGGCTTCTAAATTCACCCCTTTTTGGATCCTAAGGAATGACTGTGGCTAGGCTAAATGCTAACACATTCACGATGCGCTGTACAAAGATTAAGTGGGCGCATTGAAAAAAGATAGGTATGTATTAATTTGTTTAAGTTGAGGTAAGAACACAATAAAATATTGAAAAGCGGTGGCGTTTTCCTTTAAAGGAGTCTTCACATTGTTTTAATGTGAGCAACTGCATGTTTGTTGCCAATCGCTTTGTCTCACGAACAGGCTACAGATGGGAGAGACAGCTGGTGTTCCGGAGCAAACTCACCATGCACACTGCATTTGACCGCAAAGACAACGCTCATCCTGCTGAAATCACAGCGCTCGCCATTTCAAAGTAAGTTTGTGAAATGATGCTGAGATGAAAGAGAAACTTAAGGGCTGAATGTGATCTAAGGTGCTAGTGTTTGGTCAAAAGATATTAAATGGCTTGTCTGTTGTACTCAGAGACCACAGTAAGATTCTGGTCGGTGACGGCCGTGGTCGAGTGTTCAGCTGGTCTGTCAGTGATCAGCCAGGTCGCTCCACGGCAGACCACTGGGTGAAGGACGAGCAGGTGGACAGCTGCTCTGGATGCACTGTACGCTTCTCCCTCACTGAAAGACGCCACCACTGCAGAAACTGTGGCCAGGTCTTCTGCCAGAAGTAAGCTGCATTTCATTCAGAATCATTTTAATGAAAAAGTAATTTAGTATATTTATTTAGTTTTAGGTGTTGGGTTGTCGTGTCGTGTATTTTAGAAATGTAATTGAAATTGCTTGACAAAAATGACATTGTGAGTTGTTGGATGTTCCCTCAGGTGCAGTCGCTTCCAGTCAGAGATTAAGCGGCTGAAGATCTCCTCTCCTGTGCGAGTGTGTCAAAACTGTTACTACAACCTGCAGCATGAGCGGGGCTCTGAGGAGAGCCCGAGAAACTAAATCAACCCCACCGCACTTCACACCCGTGCGCCTAAATCCCCAGCTTCCCTCTTAAAATAAAAACACCCATCCCACTGCTCCCTGTGCAAAATCCCTATCTGTAAAGCACTGACGTAACTAAAATGGGATCACTAATGCTCGTTTCGTATATCGCGGAGGTGTGACCATTAAAGAGAGAGAGAGAGAGACGATCTTTTACCATTATTGCATTTTACTTCTGCAGTATGCTCGGTCATCTCAGCATTGGCATCATCCACCAAGTTGGCAATGTTTAGATTATAGGAAAAGCAATGCACATAAAACACTTCCTCCTGAAACGAGTTGACATTTGTTTATATTGTAAATACTTACAATGGCCTTTTTAACTAGAAACAGCAAAACAAAAAGTCATTATTAAAAGATAAAGAAACACGACACATTGCTTGTAATATAGTATTATGTTAAAAATCACTTATGGCTTTAAGAAAACCCCGAAAAGGCGAGTATGTGTAGTTGATGTCACAAGTCACCGCATCCCAGTCGAAATATTATTGGGGGACTATGAATGTTGATAATATTTGTAGGTTGACATTACTAGCGTGTCTAGTTATGCAAATGCTTATTTTATTTGTTTTGTACGTTCTGTTGAAGTGTTGCCCACAGTATCAGCATGTTGCCATATAGAAGTTTTAATTTTACATTTTGTTGCCAAACTGCCTTGATTTGTAACTATTAACGTATATTGTAACGTATTGGATGATGTTAGTATGTAAATTTAGACGTTTTTATCACTTTAAATGATTTTTAATGACAGGGATTCAGATTATATCAGATTTATTAGGAAAGGATTTGCAGGCCTTTAGATGATTCCACGACCTTTTTTATGCGTTTCAGAGAAAGGAGTATTTATGGTAAATTGAAAGACTAGATTATGAGAGATGTTTGTAAATGTCAGTGCTCTGTCTGTATGTTTTTGTGTAGTGCCAGCCTTCCGTCTTTCTCATCCTAATGTGATTCTTTGTTCTTCTTAACCAAATATGAATTAGACAACTTGTTATTGATGCTAAACCAGCTCTTGACAAAGATGAGTTTAGGTTAAAACAGCTATTTTTAACATACTGTGTATATATCAGTTTTAACAATTTGCAAAGTTGCACCAGTGTATATGTTTTTAGATTATTAAAGCAATAGTCACTGACATTTTCACTCCTATTTACATTTCAGCAAAGTCTGTAGCTTGAAAGTTATTGTGTGTAATGATGAGTAAGGGATTTAATAAGTTTTAATGTGTAAAAGAAGACTGGAACATTATTGTCCTTATACCTTTCAGGACTGAAAATGTGATACTGTGGGCAATACGATATTAAAAATGCTGCTTTGATTAGGAGAAAGAATTCCTTTCTCGTTCTTTCTCTGACACTTGCATCCTTAAAAAGATGAACATTTTGTTTTATTCCTTGTTATATAATTTCTGTCATTAGCTGTCCAGCCTAATATGCACTCCTTCTAGTTTATTATACATTAATGTACTGTAATTCAGTGTGCAATCTTAACATCAAGCTGTTGGGATTTTGCTGTCAACAAGCAGCTTTAAGATCAAAATGGCTATATCAGTCTGAAAATATTTTTGCACCTTGACATGTAGACAAGAAAGACGTTGGGTTATCGTTGTTTTGATCAAATGCATTGTTATGTTGTGGGCTATTATTTTAAAATGGTGCATTTCATCACAGTGAAATGAGCTGTACAAAGTATTTATGCAATTATAAGATTTTCTTTTTTTTATGATTAAATAAGTTTTGTAATTTTTCAGCAAGTTTGTTTACTTGTTGCATGTTTAACACAGCTGACTTTATGTGTCAGTGTATTGTACATGTTTTGGCATTACATTTGATTTCTCTTATTTGTAAGGCATTATTCAACAAGTTGATTCTGAAAACCCTGAAAGTTTTGTGTACAGTTTCGGTAGGTATATCCCACAACTTATGAGTTGACTTTTATATTCTTATATTTAGACGTTAAGGACTGATCCCAGGACTGAGGAAATACACGGATTGTCCCTTTTTTTGGTGGTCTTGTGATAGACTGCATTACTACAGTATCTAGTGTGCAAAACTGTGGTAGCTGAATGTTCATTGTATATTTGTGTTGAAAAAAATTACATAAAACTCTCTCCCCATAAAGTAACCCCATACCTGTTATTATAATGCAATAGATATGGTACTCATACTTTTTAATTTAATGTCAATTAAATACTTGCTGTTTACCACCACCAGTGTATTCTGTTCAGATGAGTCATTGTTACTTGCAATGTAGTGCATCACTAAACTCTTAAATGCGCTTTTATTTGGATTCATGTGTTAGATTAAAAAGTGGAAGCTCTTTTACTCAAGTTTAAAAAATATTGTATTTAAGATCAAATGTGATATTTTAAATAGCACTGCCTTTTGATTATATTGATTTGAATAAATTTTTTCCAGTAGAATGTTTATTGTAAAACATACAATAAGAATTGTGCTTAATTTATAGTGGGACTTTCTAGATTTCATAAGCAACAACGCCTCCCATTTATGATGACTGTTTTCCAGGAAAACTCCTGAAAAATCATTTGATTGATTGAGAAACAATTTATTTTAGTGAATCATGAATCCCTCTGAGTTCTTGCAACATGCATGTTTAAATTTTGGTATCCGCTACTAAACCACTGAGCCATCTAGAAAAAGCTACGAGACATTGTGTCACTGGAATGCTTAAACCATAACTTCTTTAATTTTATTAATACATAATAAACAAATCTGCTTAGCAGACAGATAGCTAATGTACACCTTCCTATACAAATTTTAACAGTTTATATTACAAATACCGACCGTTATGAACCATGAGCTGTTTACCATTAAAAGAATTACAAAACGTTCACAGGTGGTTTTCCAGACAGGGTTTAGGTTAAGCCAGGACTAGGCTTTAGTTAATTAGGAAATATAGTTTTAACAATCACACCTTACTAAAAACATTACTTGTGTGCAAACTAAGTGCACTGATTTATTTTAAAGGGGTCATTGCGTGAAAATCCGACTTTTTCCATGTTTAAGTGCTATAATTGGGTCCCCAATGCCTTCTATCAAAAAATCCTATAAAATACACCAATTAATATTTTTATTCTGTGTAATTGCAAAGTTTTGTCAGTGAGCCTTCATTAAAAACATTCATTATGATGAGCCTTGTGTTTAATAGTGTTTAATAAGGCCAACTAAATTCAATTTAAGCTAATAATAGTCAGTTTTACTGAGGTTTTTGCAACAGCCGCTATGAAATTTCAACAAAATGCAAATGAGGTTCAATGCTCATTTGCATTTTAAAGGACACACCCCAAAATGGCACATTTTGCTCAGACCTACAAAGTGGCAATTTTAACATGCTATAATTATTTATCTGTGGAGTATTTTGAGCTAAAACTTCACATACGCACTCTGGGGACACCAAATACTTATTTCTCATCTTAAAAAAATCTTATAATATGACCCCTTTAAGATATGTCATGGCAAGTTGTTCTCAGTTTGGACAGCTCTTACATTTATTTTAGTCTAGCTAGTTAGTATAATCTCTGTCCATGTCTGGGAAACTGCCCCTTAGAGTCTAGTTACTGTGTAAAGAATTGCTTTAGTCTAGAATTAATAGAAACTTTTTTTTTTTAAAAACTAGAGTATTTATTGGTAAGTTTACTGTAAGTTTGGGAAGGGGGCTTATTGTTGTTGTGTATAATAAAGAATAGGTTGGGATCCACCAACTTAAATTAAATTGTAAAACGTAAAGCACCTGCTGTAACGCAACCATTGTCGTGACCTTGGTCATTCACAGAACTATGAAATGCCATGTATCCACGTGCACAATGCGAACTTTTGCGACTCCTGACATGACGACACCAATATTGGCATTGGGTGGATGTGACTTCACAGTGAGCTAATAACCGTCACTGTTTTCCTGGTGTGGTGTCGCGAGAATGAGTGAGCTAAACTCCAGCCGCAGAGTGGAGCAGTGTTTCCTCATGTTGAGAGAGAGAGAGAGAGAGAGAGAGAGAGAGAGAGAGAGAGAGAGAGAGAGAGAGAGAGATTGGTCTCTCACTAAACTAACTATCACAGCAGCGAGCGAGCGCAGATCTGTGGACATAAACAAATGCGCGTAGGCTGCCGAAGACACTTTAATGTTCGCTATTGCTTAAACTATCCGGATTAACGAGACTAACCCCGAGCCGCCTCTGCTTCTTTTTAACGCTGATCTCCGACGATATCTATGTATTATTCCGACTGAATTCAGCGAAAATGACGGAGCTAAGAAGGCGAGGAGGAGGAGATCCTGACAGCACAGAAAACATCAGTGACAAGGTAATTTCCTCACGAGGCTGTATTTATTTTCCTCAGTCAAGTGCGAGTGACCTTCTAGCTAAGCAGCTAACGAACGGCCAGCCCACTTCAGCATAAGTAAATATTAGACAAATACTACTGGAACAGAACAACAACATTAGCCTTAAATGACTTTTTTAGTTGTGAAACTCAAAAACATAGCGTAAAATTAGTTAACGTCTATATAAATAGCTTAATTTCAGTTGTCTGATATTAAGTTGTTGAGGATAATAACTTACAATGCAAACACAGATACACATTGTGGTTGTGTCTCAAAATTCAGCGAGCTGCCTACCTAGACAGCATTTTAAGGCATCATAACTCAAAACAGTTCACCAGGCTATAGAAGTGTTTGGTATGGCCAAAAATGCAGTTAGTTTTAAACAGTATAGGCTTTGTTTGAACAACAGTAATTCTGTCTGAATAAACTTTATGTTAACCTGCCATGAGGTAAGATTAATTTATAATTTCATAAACCATGATTGTTGGGGGTTATGTTAGAGAAAGTTAAGTTCGTTAGTTTAAGTTCGTCACCAGACCTAGTGTGAGTGACCAACATTTATTTGCTGTTACACATACTGTACACATACACATAACTGATTTACATATTTGGTAACATTGTCACATGCCTTGAGCGCCAAACTGTAATTACAAGGTATTAAACTGTTTACAACTTGTCAGATAGTAAATTAATTTAGTTAAGTTGTATAAGTCGTGAGTTAGTTATTGGAAGAAAGTTATTGGAAGATTTTGATTGAAGAAAGGTAAGAACTGGGTCAGCTTTTTATGAAAGGTGAAGTGAAGAAATGATTAAATAACAGGCAACATGGTTTAGTTCAAATGAACTTGTGAATCTGTTCAAAGTCAGCTTTTTACAATCTTATCAACTTTCTTGATTTTATGAATATCACATATATATCATATCTCTAACAAGGTTATGCCTTGCCTTTAAATGAACACATGATCTTTTAATTAATCTTAAACAGTACCTACTTCATTGCTTAAAACAATGTTATTTTGTGTATTTGGTATAATACAATGTGTTTGCATGGTTTATGGGTAAAAACAAATTATTTTCCACATACCGTACATGTAGCTCCAGATTTCACTCTCTTCCTGAAACGCACAGATTTTGTACAAAACTCATTGATCTGAAAAGCGCTCATTGATCTGAAAAGCGGAAACGTGACGCTCCTTACCATGTTTGAAAGATTCGGTTGCAAACATGAGTTAACCTAAGGCTGTGAGTCCAAGCGAGAGGAATTATGATTACGTCGGTCTTGTCTACATCACCAGTCCCAGGAAGTAAACTGTTGCCTACAATCCGTTTGTTTGTTGTAGTCCAAGAAAAGAGATTTACGTTGGATATGATAACCCGCATCATTGTTTACTTTGGGGTTTGTACCTTTTGTATATAGTTCCCTGACAAGCTGAACCATATTGCAATATGTCTGCAATAATTAATGCGAAATTGCCCCGATTGTCAGCTGCGGCTTTGTGTAGTAAATGCTGCTCCATATGAAAGCAGGTAATGGCGAAATCAGGAAACCGGCTTCACTGACGAGATGCGTGTGACAATCACATGCAATTATCTGGCAGCCCTAGATAACAATCTGGAGGGCTACTTTTTCAATATAGTCTACTCAAAATTTTTTTTTTATGTTAACATACAATTAAAAAAAGTTAAGCTACTATAAAAATATGTAATCATTGTTGGAGATCACTGGCATAGAGCCTTTACTTCTCTGGAAATGATGCGTGTTGATGTTCAATTGAACAAACGGTCTTTAGTCTGACTAATATTGGCTGAGATCCCAAATCACATGTGAGACGGGTCAACAAATCACTTGGCCACAGTTTGGGAAAGTTGTGCACAGTAGTCATCTTGGAAATGGATGTGTTTTGAACACATTTGTAATTGATTTCTCAATTACACCCTTAAAAATAAAGGTGCTTAAAAGGTTTTTACAGCTATGCTATAGAAGGGTTTTTGAAAGGTTCTTCAGATGTTGAAGGTTCTTTATGGAACCATTGTGTGAAGAACTTGTGAAGTACAGTACACATTTTTTTGTCATGGATAAGAATGTGTGTTGTGTTGTGTTATGTTTTAACCGTATTACAGTGTTTCAAGAATTCAGGATCAGTTTAAGTAAAAAATAATTGATGACGAGCCGTTGAATTATTCAAAAATAATCCACAC
Source organism: Paramisgurnus dabryanus (assembly GCF_030506205.2). Taxonomy (NCBI): domain Eukaryota; kingdom Metazoa; phylum Chordata; class Actinopteri; order Cypriniformes; family Cobitidae; genus Paramisgurnus; species Paramisgurnus dabryanus. The sequence continues at coordinate 12,541,082 of NC_133341.1, forward strand.
CCAAGATGGTCCAATACGGCAATACACAACGTCATATAACCAAATCTAGAAACATTTTGGGCCATCATTTATGGATTGGTGTGTCTGCTGCACCAATAGCATCAAGAAGTCAAAATCCATTAGTCCTCAACCCAACAATTAGTTCTGCCATTTTGCATTTTATCCTAACTTTAGTACCAACTTTGAAGGAAAACATCACCGTTTTTCAATATTTTACTATGTTCTCACCTTAGACTAATGAATACATACCTATCTTAATTCAATGCATTCACTTAATCTTTGTACAGTGCGTTGTATTAACAATAATACAATAATTCACATTTAGCCTAGCCACATTAATTCCTAAGGATCCTAAGCAACCAAACAATTCCATGTTTTCCCTATTTAAAGACTGTTACATGAGTAGTTTCACGTGCAGGCACAAAATAAAAAAGCGGATAAAAATGAGAACTATATTGTATGTAAGTTTATATTCTGCTTAAAAAATTGGCACATTTTATTTTGTGTCACCATACTCACTCGTGTAACTACTCATGTAACAGTCTTTAAATAGGGAAAACAGTGTTTGGTGGCTTCTAAATTCATCCCTGTTTGGATCCTAAGGATTAAATGGAACTATGCTAAATGCTAACACATTCACGACACGCTTTACAAAGATTAAGTGTATGCATTGAAAAAAGATAGGTATGTATTAATTAGTCTAAGTTGAGATAAGATTTGTAAGTAAATGTTGAAAAACGGTGGTGTTTTCCTTTAAGGAAATGCAGAACTACTGCTTCGTATGTCAACAAAGCTATATTATTCTAAAATATCCTGTTATTCAACATTACTCTAAAAAATGCTGGGTTATGCTGAAAGCATTCTCGGGTCAAAGAGAAACAAACCCAACTATTAGGTCTTTTTACAGAAATACTATTGAAATACTTTGGGCATTTTTTATGCATTAATTATTCTGCGAGGGTAGCTGGTTTATCCTTTTGTATGGTAAATACTGTATACAAATAGATGTTATGCTAGGAACATGCAGGCGTAAGGCCGTTAGCAGTTGTGTTGTTTTCTTGGAGAGCACTGACCTTATATGACTAATGCTGATGTCTCATAGGCTGAGCTATGCCTGTCTGTTCAGAGCCCCTCAGTCAGTCCTCTCAAGGTCAGACTCCCCATCACTCACCGCAATAATCACGATTTACAGCTCTGCACTTTTTTATTTGTTCTCCTATCTCAGAGACTTATGGTATACCACAGAGCTCAGACTCATGGTTTTGAGTTAATATCTTATCTCCATCTTAGTGACAAAAACATTATTACCCTCTGTATCTCTGGGTTTTAGTATAGTTTGAAATGTACCACCTCAGCAACCCTTTAGAGACAGAGTTTAATAGAGCGTCACAACCTCTCTGTAGGCATGTCCTTAAGCCTGGTCTCAATGATAGATTCTATCTGACTTTTTTCCTCTGGTCATCATGGCCTACTTCTGCAATTCCTAAAAACAAGCTGGTTACTCAGCACCTTTTGTAATCACACAGTTATCTTATAGGGGCCTGGTGGTGTAGACGTTGTTGATGTTTGTACAGTTTCTTTTTATTTTCCTTGCTAAAAAAAACTTGGACAAGATGGTTTGGTGCTGGTCTGGATGGTGGATCATTATAGTAATGGTTTGAGTCATACTGGTGATCACTTGGCAGGTAGTGATGGTTGTACAGGTCTGGCAAGTTTTGGAATGATTGCTGAAGCCAGATCCTAGGGCTGATACAGAGAATAAAAAGGTAAATATATAACCAATTTCAGTGGTATCCAATAGCAGGGTTTCCCACAGAAAATTTGTTAGTTAAGGTGGTAGGGTTGTGCAGGTGGGCGGGCCGGGGGCGTGGCAATCAAAGGGGCGGGGCGTATGCGTCATGATGAAAATATTTTATTTAAAACACTCAAATAAAACTCAATTTTGAAGAAACTATGACAAAAAATGAACACATACTAGATTATTAATGAATTAAATGTTTTATCAACAGGCTAGTTATCCTCCAGACAGTGACGGACCATGTCTTTCTCTCATTTTGGCCATGTGGCGTTTGGTGGAATTTTTTTTTTTTGGACGACCTAGTTAAGGTGGTAGGGTATCCCAGCTTAGGTGGGCCACCCGAACTGAAAAATGCTGCGGGAAACCCTGAATAGGGTTAGGGCTGTGCGGATTCAAATTTTGGTAATATATCGGTATTTTTGCATCCAGATACGTGATGAGACAATATCGTCTTATCGTATATCATATACTGTAAAAAAAGATGGACGACGCAACGCCGTCCTTACTTCCATTGTAATGACCTGAACGTAAGATGTCCGGCAATAAGCACTGCCATGTTATGCAAAAACGCCAGTTTGTAGCCATGGAATGCACAAAAGGAATCATCTGTGGAGCCCAGAGGGTATCAAACTTCCACCCAAACACTCGCACGCCCGATTCAACCACGCTCCGTACATTTTGTCTGTGTGAAATAACACAGAAATCTAAAATGAATAGTTAGTTTTATCTTTAATTTTCCCTCGAACCTCAGAGAGTCTTAGAGAAGCTGTCAATCACAAATGTCAATCATAACAAAATAGCGTCACATTACAAGCTAAAATGAAACTTATCACAGAAATGAACAATTGAACAGATATCAGCGTGATAACAACTATCTTAAAGGACCAAAACCATATTTTGAAAACTTTATTGGAAGTGTAATTTATTTTGAGCCAAGTCCCATTTGTTTGCTTGGAGAGGGTGGGGTTTATGACTTGTACTGCAGCCAAGCCAGCCACCAGATCAAAGAGCCAGCAGTTTCACTTTTCAAGATGTATGAGGCACACCCGATTGGGATGGTTTGATATGACTCTCCATTTTTGCAACAAAAGATCTGACAGAATGTTTTTTTTGACCAGTCTGCATGTTGTATATTATCACTAGGGCTGGGTATCGATTCAGATGTTCCAGATCGATTTGCAGATATATTTATAAAAAAGAACAGTGAACGTAAGTTAACAAAGTAGGTAATTAATAAAAAGAAATTAATAGCCACAAACCTGTATATTAAACTCTTTTATTTTAGGTACACTTTGGTACATTAAAACAGAACCCATCTCTAATTTTGAAATGCATATAATTATGTTAAATACAATACAATTTTGATGCAAGATGAAAAATGTAAGCTGAAAAAAGTCGCAATCCTTGATCAAACAGGATCAGGTTATTTCATTTTTTTAAAATCGATTTGTGGCCTTTGAGAATCGATTTTGAATCGACCACTTTAAAAAAAAAATTTTTTGCCCAGCCCTAAGTATCACCCACCCCCAAATACAGAGATATAGATTTTGGTTAATATCGCCCAGCCCTAAATGGGGCTATTTTTGTGTTTCCCAAAAGTCACCAGTTAGTTTTAAAGCCTGGTTATGAACACAAGCATAAATGTTTCATGCGGAGAAAAAGCATATATCCTGGTGTCCCACTATTGCAACAGTGGACACAGAATCCAGCACTTATCACTGCGGTAGGAATGCTGCTGCATTAGCTCTCCTCCTGTCGCTTTTGACTACAGCAGTGAGTGCTCATTTCATTATTTCCGGCAACAGTATGAATTCCTAATGTGCCCATTTTCTGCCACCCCTGTAAAGCAATTAAAGCGACAGTAAAAAACTGTGCCAAGCTGTCATTCATCTCCTGACATAAATATAGGGTCTCATTTCTTTTCTAAGACTTTTTATTTTATAGCACTTTAAAGAGAATTTAGTAAGTCACTTTCATCATTCCCAAAGTGATGATTTGACACTTGGACACATTGGTTATATGATCTTTGTCCTTTCAGCACATTTAGCTACAGACACCCGCTGTGCCAGTAGATACTGAATGAGAGATACGGTGACAAAGTCATTATGCCTTTGTGTGTTTGTGTTGTGGTGTGTGCTAAGCCTAGCTGGGGTAGAGCTGGACTGGGCCTTTTCCCTTTCTCTCTTTGTCTGGGATTAGTGTAGTCTCATTTATGGAAAAGCTAATCAGCACACTAGTCTGCTTATATCCTCACTCACAGGAGGTTCCCTTTCAATACGGTTCACTTCGCATTGCGTCAGTTAGCTGACGCTATGGGGGGGGGAAACTCCTGTTTACTCCGTGACTGAAGCCTATTGGTTAACGTCTGTACAAAGTACAGACCAATGACGTTTGAACCCGCGCGCGGGAGGAACGCGTCCTTATATAAGCGCGGTTCAATCGTCAGGAGCTCATTATTTTCTCCTTCAGCGCGAACCTCTCGCTGCTCCGAAGAAAAAGAAGAAGCCTTACCTCGCCGTTGACAAAAGCCCTGCAGCGGAGTCCAGGCCTAGCGTCTTCTCCTGCCGTTTTCCGGCTGAGAACCGAAGATAGCAGAGTCCAGGTCTAGCGTCTTCCCCTGCCGCTTTCCGGCCGAGAACCGAAGATAGCCTTCGCTTGCCGTGGTACGAGCCCTGTGCAGCGGACACGCCTGACGAGGTCTCCCCTGCGGCCGCCCGGTAAGATCAATATTTTTAATATAAAGCTATAAGCTAAAAGAGCAGGCGCTGTTGTAATAGCGTCCAGCACAGCGGCTCGGTGAGCCTCTCTGCTATGAATTTCCTCCGAGCGCGTTACCGGTCTGGCACCTCCCACGCCGGGACCGCGCTTATGCTTTGGTTGTCTTATCCATGTTTCGTGCTCCCCCTGCTGTTCCTCTCTCGCCGGGATGAACACACGGCGAGCCATGAGACTAGATGGATGCATAGACAAGCACACACGGACTAACTCCCCCTGTGTTCTGTCACACCGCAACCGTTCATGCTTACAGAGTCCCTTCGCTCCTCTCAAATTCAGTGGCGAGATCTCTGGCACATATATTAATCCCCCGAGTGCATCGGGTGATACCGTCACAACGCATGGCTGTTCTGTCTGTTGCTGCTCCCCTCTGCCGTTCCTCTCTTGTTGAGATGAACAAGCGGGGAACCGTAGACCTGGATAGATGCATACGACAAGCAAACACGGGCGGTCTGCCCCTGTCTCTGTCATAGCACAGCCACTCGTGCTCCACGCTCGCGGAGTCCCTCGCTCCTTTCCCCACAGTGGTGAGGTCTCTTAACGGCTTAGCTAGCACGCGGTATTACGGCTCGCTGCCTCTAAATGCAGCTGTCCAGTGTTCAACGATTACAGAGCTTCATGCCCCTCCCCTCCTGGAGCGGCGCGATCTCATTCGTCTGCTCGATAGGGCCGATTCGCCGCTATTGGAGCACCAAGAACACTCATTTTAAGAGAGCTTCATGCCCCTCCCCTCCTGGAGCGGCACGATCTCATTCGTCTGCTCGATAAGGCGGACACGCCTCTATTGGAGCGCTAAAACACTTATTATAGAGCTTTACTGGCCTGAGCCGATCTCACTTCAGATAGCTCATTTTTCGTCTGCCTGGTAATTTCTCTCTGGTTTAGACGGAATCAGAGGCAGAACGAATTTGTTTATAATATACTGAGGCCCGAATACCTCCCTTTATTCAGTCCCGTCCTATATCAGTGCGCTGAATATTGGTACATTCTTATATATATATACCCGGTTTTTCTGCCCTTTTAATAAACGGCAAAACCGCGGGCCTCGCGGCAGACTTCCTCTCTGCGATGGGTTCAGTCTGACATTAAACTACCTAGACATACTACCCTGCTCCGTGAGCCGTTCGGTCACCGTCACTACTGAGGCTTGTGCACCTGAACGGCTGAGCTCTGGTCTCCGCAGCATAGCTGCATCAACAGAGAACGAAACTGTCTGGGAAAAAGGGGTTATGTCGCGCCTCGGCTGGACCGCCCTGAAATGTTTTCTGTGTGCTGTTTATTCAAACATACTGTGTAATACTGTCGGCTATGCGACCTCACTATAGTGGCGAACGGTATTTAATTCCTCTAAAAAGAGTAATTTCCGTGCTTACTATACTGTGTATTGACACCCACGGTTGTACGGTGTCTATAAACACTTTATCGCCTTACTGACAAGCAATCAGTAATACGCACACACGGCCCGCTGCCCATAATTCTATCGACGCTAGCCGAAAAAACCCCGGTTTGGCCATATACTGTGTATTGACACCCCACGACTGTACGGTGTCTCTAACACCTTTCTGCCAAATTCGCTCGCAGCCCACCTCAGTTTCTCCGCTACGATGCTGATGGCGCAAACGAGCACGGTCTTACGGCTGTTAATCTCTCTTCCTAGAGGAAGGACAGCCTCAGACTTTTGCATGGCTCCAAGCGTTTGAATCGCGCCCTCTCCGGACGGCCACTCAAACCCTTTACAGCCAAGCGGTTTATGACGTTTTTCGGCCATATAGCTGATTTATATTAGCGGATCCGAAGACGCTCACACCTCCGCTCCAATACTCGGAGATATTAAGGGTAATATCAACCTCAAGTGAGCTTGCTACCCGCCACAATAAGTTTCAAAGCTTAAAGCGCGCGCACAGTCAGACGCGCGCGGCATCTCGTTTAAGACGGGCGCACGTACCCCTCTAACGAGCCTCAGAAAGCTGAATATCGTGGCATTGTTCATAAGTCCACTTCAGTTTGACTAAGCAAAGGTCCCGCCCCGAGCTGACGGCCGGGAAGCTTGCTTAAGTTACACACTGCTGCATGGAGTGCTGTCATTACGAGCTAGCCCAGCATTTGCTGTGGGTTGAACACGCTTTACGACGGCAATCAGCCTTCGGCGCGTGGAACGCCGTTTGTCTCATATAAATCACCTTGTACTGTGAATACGGTACATTTAAGAGGATGATTTAGCACTGCAGCACTCTCGACCGTGTTATTGTGATAATGCGGTCGGGCAATCTACGGTGGTTTCATTATTTACCGAACCAGACTGAGATCTCGCCCCCTGAACAAGCTGACGAGCAGGGACGTGCACAGGATTCTTTAGGGGCAGTTGCTCTGACCTAAATAAAGGGCACCCCCCCCCTAATTTTTTTTTTAAACTCACGGCCAATATGAAGGACTGAGAATAACAGGGTCTTTATTAAAATCAGCAAACATTGACTAATGCCTACCAAAAAAATTGTAGCCTAGGCTGCTTGTCTGCAAGCTATGATAGCTAGCTGCTATCTGTCTGATTATTTAGGCTTAAAGGAGGCAAACTCAGCCAGGATTTATGAAGATTTTAACAGAGGTGGAAAGAGTAGCCAAAAACTTTACTCAAGTAAAAGTACAAGTAACTGAATAAATAATTACTCAAGTAGAAGTAAAAAGTATGCAATGAAAATAATACTCAAGTAGCGAGTTACTAGTTACTCATGAAAAAATAAATCTAGATATACACATGCAAACACACGCGCACACACACGCGCACACACACACGCACGCGCACGCACACACACACACACACACACACACACACACACACACACACACACACACACACACACACACTACAGTGCCCTCCATAAGTATCAGAACTGTAAAGACAAGATTTTTCTGTTTGCTGTGGAGACCAGAAATTGGTAAGATAAATATCAGTATGTCAGAAGTTTAGAATGTCACATTTTATTAACCTTTGTTTATGTTTCAACACATACATGCTTTAACAACAAAGAACAACAGCATTAAATGCTGACTTATGTATGTTGTACACAAATGCACATACGTGAATCAAACTGATCCTACACATTTTATGCTTTTCATGTGTAAACAATCAGGACACAGCTAAGTGACCATTAAAAAATAATAGTGTGACAGATTCTGTACTTTTGTCACATGTTCATCTTTTAATGTTTAGACATTTCTTGACTCCACAACAAACAGAAGAATACTTATGTAGGGCACTTCTACAGTATGTGTAAAACTACAACATACACAAACAGTACAGAAAAAAGAATACAAACACAGAATAGACAAGCATTTCAAATTAACAAATTAACTCTAGTCTCAATGTTGATGTAGCTTATAGCTGAAATATCAGACAAGTAAACTGACAACAGTTTTGCATATGTATAAAGTTAGAAATCTCCTGAGATGGTCTGAGGACATTGACAGTTTACACTTACATAAAAATGATTTTAGACAAAACTCATGTTTTCTTACATTGTCATGTCACGTGTGTTTTGTGAGAATCACTTACATCATACAGTACAGTATACAGCGAATCAGATGTCAATCATCGATGGATTTTCTTCAATCTGTGCTACAATGCTTCTGGAGGTTGCACGCGTGTCTGACGACGAACGATCGCGTGTATGTAATGGCGGGTACATGTGTGAAGTTTTGCTTTTAGTTAAAAGATTGGTAAATTAATTTCCACGTCACCCAACACTGGTTATATTCTGTGTGTTTCTACATAGGTTACGAGTAAAACAGCTTCGAACGATTCCGTTTTTGCAGCGATCTGAACAATTCATTCAAACTGATTCGCGAACCAATTTTAAACGTTTGGCCCATTCGCTTTGTAAAGAATCGACTCAAAAGACTCATTTATTTTCAACACTTTGTAAGGACTCGACTCAAACGAGTCATTAATTCGCGAATGCGCCAGAAACACAAGATAGCAATTTAAAAATAAAATACAAATTTTGTAATTAATTAAAATACAGTAATGAAGGAACGCTGCATAGTGTAAACAAAGTAAAAGTAAAATTTATTTTTTTCCACCTCGGAAGAGCAACTTGAGTCGAGAAGGGCATATGGGCAGTTGCCCGGGCAACCTGAGCAACCCCCCTGTGCACGTCCCTGCTGACGAGTCATCTCCTTTATAAACTCATTGCATCGCTTTATAAGCTATGTTCAATCAGAGTGATACGCATCTCATGCTAAAACTACCAATATTAACCCATTACGATGGGCGTGCGGAGATGGCATCCGTGGGACACGACCTACATTACGTGCCTTATGACACATTGACACAAGCTGCTAGGACCCCTTTCACGAGGCGTCCTTATGCAAGTCTGATCCATTCTGTCTAGTGACATTTGAAAGTCAATACCCCCCGCGAATCGTGGGTGGAACACTTTTCTCCTCACTACAGAGGCACGGCGGCTCTCTCCCCTACCTATATCTATGTGGCCGTGATAACAGCGAACCACGCTTTTAAGACCGACCATTCATTTAATTCACAAGCCTGTCATCTCTCAGATGCGGACGGCGGCGGTAACAGCGAACCATGCTTTTACGGCTGGCCATTCACTTTATTCATAAGCCTGTCATTTCTCAGATGCGGACGGTGCCCGAGGCACAGCGCTCTGGAACTGTCCAAGGTCCTGGATGACACATACGTCTGACGTACATCAGACGATCAGCTGTTCATCTGCGTCACAGATCACTCACTAGAGCACCTGTCAATACAGGCTATTTATGGATCGTTGACGTTATCACCTCCCGTGACAATTATGCTCACTTGTCTTAGAGCATGGGCATGGTCTTAGAGGTTTCTCATTTGACAATTGTGACACGGCCGGCTGGTCCCCGCCGTCCACGTTGTCAGTTTACAGCTTCGACATCCCTGCTTCGCACTACTGAGGTTTGTTGCATTAAAGGTGCGCCCTTTAGCTCACCTGTATGCACGATATGGTTTTTAATTTATATGCGTCCACCGTGCGCTTAGAGAAGCTCACATGTACACGCTATAACATTTTGGTATACAATAAGATGCGCTTGGGAAAGCTCACCTGTATACACAGCTGTGTTATGATTTGTGACACATACATTGTTGTTCATCTGTGTACGTTCACGGTGCGTTGGGTGCCCACCGTTACGTTCATCAATCATATTTGTACACATTCACGGCGCGTTCTGTGCACTGATTTATCTATACGCATTCACGGTGCACTGAAGAGTTCACCCGTGTGCGCACAATTTATTATCAGAACACATGACGGCGCGCTCGAGAATCTTGCCGGCCTGTGCATTATAACACTCTGATTCATCTATATGCATTCACAATGTATTCAAGTGTTCACCTGTGCCCGTGCAATTTATAGTCAATACACATTTACGGCGCGCTTGGAAAGCTCACCGATCTGTGCACTATAATACTACCTATGTGCATCCCGATGCGCTCGAGGGTGCACCTGGGTTCACACTATTGTGGTATCTGTATAATCCCACGCTACGAACCGTTCTGCCGCATATTATAGTCAGATCGGCCGTTCGTGAGCTTCGCAGATCACTCACTACGTATGTCTGTTGCTAACAGTGGTTATTTAGATGGATCGTTGAAACCATCGCACTGGCTCACGCCCCTCTATGAGCTATGTCCTATATAGAGCCCACTCTCTGCGAGTTTGGCTTCTTCATGAACTTGGTCTACAGGGGTATCTATATCTATATTTGATATCTGCTACGCGGCCGGCTGGTCTTCGCCGTCTACGTTGTCAGATTGTACAGCTTAGACGTCCCTGCCCTACGAGCGCAGGTTCTCTCGGCCCCATCATGCACGCTCATGCGTTTTATGTGTACACCACGGTGCGCTCAGCGAGCTCACCAACGTGACTCTGAATTTACTTATCTCGCACAGCCGCGGCGCGCTCGGTACCTCGCCGTCTTGTGCTATGTTATGTGCCCCCGGTGCGTTTAAAACCCCACCGTGTGCGCGTCAACAATTATATGGTGCTTACACATTTGCTTTTTAAGCTGTGAATATGCCGGGTATAGGGCCACACGCAGTGTCTCTCCGGTAAGGCACTTCAGTACGTTGTGTATGCACGGCGTGATGGGATTACGTTCCCCCATAGCGTCAGCTAACTGACGCAATGCGAAGTGAACCGTATTGAAAGGGAACGCTTAGGTTACTCACGTAACCCCGGTTCCCTGAAATAACGGGAACGAAGCATTGCGTCTCTTGCCGTGCTACAAACGTCTACGCAGCGAGTGTTATTCGGCTGCGCGCTTCAGTCGAATATAATGAGCTCCTGACGATTGAACCGCGCTTATATAAGGACGCGTTCCTCCCGCGCGCGGGTTCAAACGTCATTGGTCTGTACTTTGTACAGACGTTAACCAATAGGCTTCAGTCACGGAGTAAACAGGAGTTTCCCCCCCCCATAGCGTCAGCTAACTGACGCAATGCTTCGTTCCCGTTATTTCAGGGAACCGGGGTTACGTGAGTAACCTAAGCGATACGTGTTACAATCATGAGGCATACAGACAGTATGCCTCTCAGGTGCCTACCTGTATTCCTGCCCTAAGAATTTAGTTATTTGTGCTTTGATCGAGGAGATCATCACATCATCACACCCTTGGTTTTTAGCCTGTGGTTGTGTCAAATGTTGATATTTTCTAGGTTAATTGAAACAAGCAGTTGGGTTTGTCCATATTTACCCAATTATGGGTTGAAACAACCCAACACGTACTGTATGTGGTACAGTATATTTCTCTTATTTAGTAAAAAAAGACAATCACTGTGTGGATCTGCATGCACATGGTTGAAAGAAGCTGGAGCACAAAGATACTTATGTCTTATTATTACTGTTGCATAAAGTATGCTTTAAACAAACTGCTATAATTTATATGAGAGAGAGACATTTTTATATTTTTACTAAAACTGTGCAAAAATAACTTTTACCTCATCACGCTTAAAGGGATAGTTCACCAAAAAATGAAAATTCTGTCATCATTTACTCACTCTCACATTGTTAGAAAGCTGTATAAATTTCTTTGTTTTGATGAACAAGAAGGAAGATATTTTAAGGAATGTTTGTAACAGATCATGAGTCCCATTCACTTCTATAATAGGAAAAAATAATACTATGGAATTGAATGGGGCACATCAATGGTTTGGTTACAAACATTCCTCAAAGTATCTTCCTTCGTGTTCATCAGAACAAAGACATTTATAACCCTAACCCCTAACCTAACCCTAACGTGAGAGAAAGTAATTGATGACAAAATGTTTAACCCTTTAACACTTAGAATCATTGTAAAGAGCTATTATGATATAGGTATAGTCTGCAAACACTGTTGACTGCCATGCAAATATCAGTGCACATTCATAAACACTGATTGCTTTTCTTTTTTTCATGACCGTTCAGTGAAACCCTCGGGTTAATAATAGACCCACTCATCTGTAAAGTAAGAAAACTCGATCTCCTCATCTATCTTTTGTTCTGGCAGGACACGGAGAGATATAATGTTTCAGTTTGCTCATTGCTGTTGGCTTTCTTTTCAAACTTCCACTTTAATTTTCACCATGCACAAAATCAGTTTAAATTCATCGATGTAGCTAATATTTGATGTGCCTGTAAATTTCCATGAACGTGTTCGGGGGCCTCTGTGTCCCCTCATTAAAAAGTTAACAGAAGGTTTCTTTTACATGCCTTAATCTGAGTCTTGTTTCAGACATGAGTGATCCCTCTACACAACTTGCTCCATTAGCACAGCAATTTATGGTCCAAAGTACTTTTACTAATTTTGGAAATTGGACCACTTTCCTCCTGTTTCCACTTGGCCAAATATGGAATTTATTAATGCTTTCAGGAATTAAATGAAGCTATTTATGGAAACAACTCCGAAAAGGATGTGAAATAGTATTAGTAGTTATGCCTGCTCATACCAAAAATGCTCTTGAGTAACACTATGCTACGAAACTAAAATATTTTGGCAAACCCATCAACTTCCTCCAAGTTCTTTCTCAGCTGTCATTGCAGAAGACTGTCAGCTTGTAAGCACGTATGCATACAGTATTGTCCAATCAGGGTAAAGCTTGTTTTGCTGATGGACCCATTTTACACACTAGTTTTTGCAGTGTGTAAACCACTGGTTACTGAAAGAAAGATATAATTTTTTTGTACTTATGTTATGTGCTATGTTGTTCTTTTCCATAATCTAAAAAAACAATTGTGCTACAGTAGACTGTCTGCATTGTGCTTAAATCCAGATTATAGATTTATTGCAGATTAATAAGACAATTACATTTCAAGCTTTCCAGGATGAGGGTTGCTACCACAACCACATGATAGTGGTTTACAAATTAGCAATGACCAAACAAGATTTCCCTATGCTGATGTTATCAATGGGCATGGCGGCACCACACCTGTAGCTACAAGCTAGGAAACATATGTCTGGCTTCTCTTTTATGAATTAACTTTCTTTTAAAAGCTATCTTGCTTTGTTTCTGTTGTCCGCAACATTTTATTCTGTTCATGGCTCATAGTTGTGGTATTTTTGCCAAGGCAGTCATGAACGGGAAGAGACCAACTTGTCAGATCACCTTTCTCTGAGCATGCAGGCGGCTTTGAACTTTGACCTACTGTACACGCTGATGCCGATACTCAGGTGCCGTGCCCTCCAGCCAGATTGATTTTCCTCCCAGCCATTTGTCTAGAATTTGCCTAAATTATTCCAGCTAATATTCAGTCCACCATCGCAATCCATTACTTTGACTGGTAAATCTATGATTTCCATGAAGAGATTGACCACATTGGTAGTTTTGTTTTAAGTCTCTGTCAAAGTATGTGAGCTTTCTCTTGTCTAGTGAGCGTTCGGTGTGTTTGTGTAGTGTTAGTAAGGTACAAGATGATAAACCTGCACATCTACTTTGAGCTTTAGCATTATGTGCCAGTTTACCTTAAAGGAATAATTCATCTAAATTTAAAATCTGTCACACTGGGTGTTTTTTCCCATGCAAGTATAATGAATCATGAAATAATTGTATTTTAATTCATATTTGCTAATATTAATCTTTTAACATTAAACAACCGTTTGATGTCTGTGTGTGTGTGTGTTTAAATCCATTAAAACTGTAGTTCATATTTCTTTGGCATCTTATGTATGTGTGTGTTTGCAGGAGGCAGATGGCGATGACAAGTTCTGTTTTCCTGGTGAGGGAGAAGGAGACGCAGAGGGCGAGTCCAAAGCGGACACACCAGACGTGCCACCTTCCACAGATAACACTCCAGAGTGTCTCAACAAAGCCCTGGAGGGCTTGTCATCAAGGTACTTGCAAGCAACTCCCTAAGCAATCTACTGTATGGCGTTATGCATATACTGTATGCTGATAGTAAGATCTCGGTTCAATGCACACAAGCAACTTAAAGTGGCTATGAACCTGTCGATTTTACATTTAAAAACATTGAAAGCAATAAGTTATAGGCTATTTTGTAACATGGTTCTGATGTTGTCTGGAAAAATGGTTCGTTTGTAGGGGCGGGCCGCATTGAAGACCTGGATGTAAACGTCCACTGCTATGATTGGATAGCTTCATTCCACGTAATTACTTGTGGGGAATTGTTCTGAAAACATTAATGTGTAAAAAATAGCAGCCGAACACATATGTTTGAGCCACAAAAGATTCTGGGTGCTAAAGATGATACACATAAATGACAATGCGTGAAGTAAAAAACAAAACTTTAAAATCAACGTGACTAAATTATCTTATTCAACACAGTAACCGCTCTTCCTTATCACTAACTTTGTATATTTCTATTGTGCTTGTGAGGTTGCTCTTACTTACACATAACGTTACATACCACAGTTATAAGATAAAAAAGCTTTGTTGAATGTTGGACCTTTTTAAACGCAACTTGCCTAAATTACCGTATACAACACAGTAGGCGGGCATCAGAATCTAAATCACGGCTGGTAAGTCCTTCCTTAAATGTTAAGTTAAAATAGATTTTTTGATTCACTGCCCCTTTAAGATCGTCTGTGTGTGAAGTCACCTGTAACACAGCTTTTATTGTACAAACTGGTTTAACCCGTTTTTACTATTTTACTCGATCTGTAAAAAATGCACGTATATCCTCTGCATGAATACTCTTTTGTTTATTTACTCCTGTTACGTTGCTACCACATAAATGAGATTGTTTATAAAAGGGCCCCTAAGTGTTTTTTAGCAATATAAAAATAGTCTCTGGTATCCCAAGAATGTGTCAGTAAAGTTTCAGCTCAAAATACACCACAGATCTTTCATAATACGATGTTGAACATGGATATTTGTGGCTGCAATGAAAAACATGCTGTTTTTGTATGTTTCTTTAAATGCAAAGAAAGCTTCTGTTCCCGTATGCAAAGTAGGAGGTAGAGCGATTACACATGTGCTTTGGACTACTTGAAAACGTGTCTCTGGCAGAAGGTTGAACTATGCGCTCATAAGGTGGAGTCTGAGAGCCGTCATGGGTGGGGCGTAATCAATGTGTCATCACATTGATAGGGGATCCCCAACAGCCTGTTTTGTGTGACGGTGGTGGTTTAAAGGAGATTACGAATAAATGAATTTGTATAATAACAGGATGTTTCTGCAAACACACTGGCGACTCATTTTCTGCTAGAAACACATTTATAAAGTGCATTTTCTAGGTAAGGGGGGCTTTAAAATCAGTGCCTGGTGAAAATTGATCCAGTTAATCTTGGAAAGCAGACACATAACTTTACAGCAAGTACTGCTCACCTATACACTTTTATTCTGATCAATAAGAAAGACTTCAGTGATATATGATATGCAGATGAGGTCTGGCGCAAAGTATTGGGGCAATGGGCCCTTCAGGGGATTAAATGGGGACTTTCAAATCCTAGTCAGTTTTGCTGTACTGTTCAGGATTTTTGTCTTGATTTTAAAAACTGTGCAATGCCATCCTTTTCAGTATTAGATTTGTAAAAAAAGCATGATGCAACAGAAGCCATATTGCACCAGAACACCCACCTCACACCAGCTTATTAGTGGAAAGAAGACAGAGTAATGTCACCAATTAGTATATGATGCCAGGGCACACCTTACTCTTTTTTGAAAGCCATCCTGGGATTTTTAATGACCACAGAGAGTCAGGACCTTGGTTTAACGTCTCATCTGAAGAAGGACAGTGCTTTTTGACAGTATAGTGTCCCCATCACTATACTGGGGTGTTAGGACACACACAGACCACAGGGTGAGCACCCCCTGCTGGTCTCACTAACACACCTACCAGGAGCAACTTAGTTTTCTCATGAGGTCTCCCGTCTAAGTACTGACCAGGCTCAACCCTACTCAGCTTCAGTAGGCAACCAGTCAAGAAGTAGCTGGAGCAAGCTAGGTCCCCGGTTCGAGCCCTGGCTAGGTCAGGTGGCCTTTCTGTGTGGAGTTTGCCGGTTCTCCCTTTGTTAGCCTGGCCTTACTCTGGTTTCCTCCCACAAGCCAAAACTATGCAAGTTAGGTGAATTGGAGATACCAAATTGCTCCTCCCCAACCCGTGTATGGATTAAGTTGTGTGGATCAACTTTGTATGGATTTACCAGTGAAAATAGCCAGATGCTGAAATGGCGTACAGAAGAAAGCAAGAAGTAGCTATAACAATTAATTGCAAATATTGACTTTGCACATGTGGATGATTAAAGGGACATTGCACTTTAAAAAAAAATGCTCATTTTCCAGCTCCCCTAGAGTTAAATATTTGATTCTTACCGTTTTGGAATCCATTTAGCTGATCTTCGGGTCTGGCGGTACCACTTTTAGCATAGTTTAGCACAATCCATTGAATCTGATTAGACCATTAGCATCTCGCAAAAAATAACCAAATAGTTTCGATATTTTTCCTATTTAAAACTTGACTCTTCTGTAGTTACATCGTGTACTAAGACCGACGGAAAATTAAAAGTTGCGATTTTCTAGGCAGATATGATTAGGAACTAAAGTCTCAAACTGGCGTAATAATCAAAGACTTTGCTGCTGTAACCCGGCTGCAGCAGGCGTAGTAATACTGCCCGAAAATAGACCCCTTGGTTACTTTTAATAGCAGGGAACCATTTTCGGGAAGTGTGTAATATCACTACGCCTTCTGCAGCCATGTTATAGCAGCAAAGTCCTTGATTATTACGCCAGAATGAGAGTATAGTTCCTACCCATATCTGCCTAGAAAATAGCTCATTTTAATTTTCCGTCGGTCTTAGTACACAATGTAACTTCAGAAGAGTCAAGTTTTAAATAGGAAAAATATCGAAACTCTTTGGTAATTTTTTTGGGCGATGCTAATGGTCTAATCCGATTCAATGGATTGTGCTAAGCTATGCTAAAAGTGCTAGCGCCAGACCCGGAGATCAGCTGAATGGATTCCAAAACGATAAGAATCAAATGTTTAACTCTAGGGGAGCTGGAAAATTTGGAATTTGGAATTGGAATGTCCCTTTAAGTATGTTACCTTTAGTGGAAATTTTTTACCCAAAAAAGTTGTTGTGATGCTCTGCAGTCTTCAAAAGACAGCAGATGCGTGCTAGTTCAACCCAGGACAGCATGCCTGAATGCCGAACACCGGCGCCTGGCTGGCAATTTTGTGATGATGCTGCACTTTTTCTCTTCCTCCCTTATGGCTTTCTCTCCATTGACAAATTCCCCTCTATTCTGTTTAGCTGCATGTGTGAGTTTTAGCACCTGTTCTGCAAATTGACACTTCAGGGCAGAAAAATACGAATTTATATTTCTGATGGAGCCACGTTTGTTACATTTACGTCACCATAAAAGTAAATCTGTCCTATTGATTTTGTTCTTACAAAATCTAATACAGCCTGCAACAACTGTGAAACTTACATCAAACTGAAATCATATCAATGTTTTGTGAAATAGAGGCTCTTTTTATTCAGTTTAACACACCCACATTCCACATCTCAAAAGTAGGTAAACCATTAAGTGCACGGTTCGTAGTGAACACTACCTTCTTTTACAGTGGGGGGTTGTTAGCATTTAAATGCGTATTTTAAATATTTGTTTGTTAATATACTGTATAAGGTTTTCTTAAATGTGATCTCTAAATTCTCAATTTTGATCTCTACAGATGGAAAAACTGGTGGATAAGAGGCATATTGTCAATGACAATGATTACTGGCTTTTTCCTCATCATCTATTTGGGACCCATTATGCTCATTTTAGTGGTAAGTATGAACACGTATGTGTCGCACATACACACATTTAAAATGGCAGGCACAGTGACCACAGACTAGACAGGATTTGAAGTTCCTTAACCAGATATACAAAACATGCCTCCATAATGAATTAGTCACCTCGTTTGTAACCTCACCTGACTATGCAAAATTAATTGTCTAAACACCCAGTGCTGTGTCTTAACCAGACGTGACGCGACACAGTAACAGATGATACATGCTCTGCCTTTAACATAAAAAATTGTGTGGAGGTAACAGGACTTTTTTTATGAAACTTTCTGTTTCTGTGGAATTGCCCTGGAAGGCCTTGAGCATTGTGAAATCTCTTTGGCTCAAAATCCTTTTCACATAACTTTACATTAATAGTCTGTTATATTATGACTGGCTGTGATAATTATGGCAACACCCAGCAGTTTTGATCAGTTTGGACAACTTACCAACTGAAGTTAATATTAACCATTATTAGACATTTTTATGACCATTCCAAGAAACTGAAAAGAAATGATTGATTTGGTAAATGTGTTTATTTTCTAACTTGCATATTTTTTATTTTTTTGTAGGTCATGAGTATTCAAATCAAGTGTTTTCATGAAATTATAACCATTGGTTATAGAGTTTACCGTTCCTATGAACTGCCATGGTTTAGGACTCTCAGTTGGTAAGTAAAATGCAGACAAGGGTTAATTTTAAGCTTTTCAAAATATATTGTTTTCTCGCCCTGCATCTCTCTCTCTCTCTTTCAAGCCTTCTCCTTCTCGCTGATATGTGTACTTGACATTCCTTTACTACAACAAACAAACACACACACCCACTATCTCACGTTTTTCTAGTTAACTTTTGCCATAGATAAAGTTGTGATTAACTGGACTTGAACAAAGTGCACTTCCATGTTGGAAGACCCAGCATAAAGTACACCCATCTGCATGCTTTGTTCAAACAAAACAGCTCTTGCATTAAAGAAGATAGATGAGCCACTAGAAAGGCCATGTATTATTAAAACCCAAAACAGTTTCCACTGAATGCTTGTCTTTAACTTGGATCCTGACGTAAATCTTGACACTGTGTGTTTCAGGTACTTCTTGATTTGTGTGAACTACTTCTTTTATGGTGAGACAGTGGCAGATTATTTTGGCGCCCTCGTCCAAAGGGAGGAACCTTTGCAGTTCCTTGTGCGTTATCATCGGTTCATCTCATTTGCAGTCTATTTGGCAGGTGAGTCTAACTGCCTTTGTTCAATGCAAGGAGGCTTTTGAATATCAAAGACTTTTTATGACTGTAGGGGAAAAGCCTACAATCCACAATTAGCTCTGTCCTATAGTTTATTACACATCCAACAGAGTTAAAGCATGTAGTTCATGATATGAGTTCATGAAGGTTGATTGTTTGCTTAGTCACACTAACATAGATTTGTGTAAACATGATGAATGGTCTGTGATGATTGGCCATTTATTCAGCTTTGAAAATAGTTGCCCACTGAAAGACAAAGAGATCGGGAGATGAACAATCATTTTTCAGATGACACAGTGGAGAATATGGGGGCTGCGTCTCAATCACCTCCCTTGTTCAGTTGTCAGGGCACTTATCAGGGAGTCGGTGACGGTCCTTATGCTCCCTTACAGGAAATCACGTGACCTTTTCTGAAGCTCTTCAACCGATAATGCGCAAGCCAAACTTGATAAACTTCATGAAATGCGACAAACGTTTGTCTTAGTTTTAGTTTTAATATAAACACACATTGCTAGCCAAAAAGGGACCACAATTTACTTAATATTTAATAGTAATATATTCTTACAAAATATGCTTGGATATGTAACAGCTGTGAATTATCATAATGCGCTTAAGCAGTCACATCACAGAAAAATAATTAAACAGGGTCCCAATGTGAAGTGAGCTAGGGTTCTTACCAGTGCCTGAACCTGTGTACACAATACGACCTTGGGAGCTTGGGAGCTGAGTGAGACACACCCAGGGATTCATCTTTAAGATTCCAGTAGTACGCATAAACTTTAATTTAGTATTTTTGTGAGCATTTGGGTATCTGTGCCATCATTCAACACACAGTGTGCTTAAAAAGACCCCTTGAGTCCCTTGATCCAACCTGTTTCTCTGTCAAAACCAATTTCCACAAGTTTTCACAAAGCTGTGACAAAGTATAACAATTAGCAACAATTCTCAAAACAAAAAATTATATTTTTGTCCAGTCCTAAGTTACTAACATTACACAATGAGAAAATGAGATCATGGAGATCATATTTATATATTGTTATGGCTATATTGTGATATGGTTATGTTCACAATATAGCAATTGATTGCCTAATTAGCATTGATTGCCTCATTGCTTGTATTAAATGGGTGCAATGTAATTAAAATGTGACTCTGGACCACCAAACCAGTCATAAGTCGCATGGGTATATTTGTAGCAATAGCCAACAATTACTTGTGTCCAAATTATTTCAAAAATCATTAGGATATTAAGTAAAGATCAAGTTCCATGAAAAGATTTTGTAAATTTCCTACCGTAAAAATATAAAACTTTATTTATCATTAGTAATATGTGTTTCTAGGACATCATTTGGACATGTTTAAAGGCGATTTTCTCACACTCTTAGAACGAATGTGTTAAAAACAACACATTAGTGTTGATTCTGGGACAACACACTAAAACCCTTTTCACACAGACATAACGGAAAATACACGGGAAAGGCATCCTGGATTTGTCCTGGAATCGTTAGATTTTTTTTCATTCACACAGCCATGATTAGCCGGCATCTGATGGTCCCGGAAAGACACGTGACCTGTTGAAAGTCCCGCCCTCTCTTCTATGCAGCGTCTGAAGTTTGCAAATTATTTATTATTTCTCTCTCCAGAAACCACTCGCGTGCATTTTTGTTTATGATACGATTATAAAGGAGCACATGACGCGCCGTTCTAATGCTGGTGAATGATCTCAGCTTCTAAATGGATAGTTGACGAGCTCCCTGATCTCTGCTTTAATACAGTTTTCAGACATTTCTCATCATGATTGTTTATATGCATTTAAAACCCGCATTTTGAGGAGCTGAACAATATATCTTGTTGGGATGACGCACGGGTATTTTCTTTCATTATAGCTCAAATGAGCACGTGACACGATATTCTTTTATGCTGCTGAATGATCTCCATTTCAACGCAGTGACAAGCTAACTTACCTGATATCTGCTTCAGTCCAGTTTGCTGACATTTCTCGTTGTGAATGTTGTAATCCCTAATTTTAAAGAGTTGAACCAACTTCATGTTGCCATGACACGCGCGTCCTCACTACGGCACGTGCGTCATTGTTTATTTGTCTCATTTATCATTTCCAAGCTAACTTACCTGATATCTGCTTCAGTCCAGTTTGCTGACATTTCTCGTGGTGAATGTTGTAATCCCTAATTTTAAAGAGTTGAACCAACTTCATGTTGCCATGACACGCGCGTCCTCACTACGGCACGTGCGTCATTGTTTATTTGTCTCATTTATCATTTCCAAGCTAACTTACCTGATATCTGCTTCAGTCCAGTTTGCTGACATTTCTCGTGGTGAATGTTTATATGCATGTTATCTCTCGTTTTAAGGAGCTGAACCATAACTTTTGTTGTGATGACGCGCGCGTCCTCACTACGACACGCCCATTACGGCATTGTTTCGGCTTCTTGTTCACACAGAGGGTATTCCATGTATCTTACTAGGTCCTCTTTCCGGCAACGATCCCAGAAGATTAACGGGACGAGTTTGTGTTCACACAGACGCTTGTCTGGCAATTTTACGGGTATTTTCTGGGACCAAAGGTCTGTGTGAATGGGGTTTAAATGTGTTGTCCCAGAATCCACCGTCTCTGTGTTATTATCAAAACAACACATTTTAACACAACTTATGCTATATTTTAACACAAAATCAATACAATATGACACATGTGTTAAAAGCTTAATGCACAAAGATGTGTAAATCCTTTCTAAGAGTGCAACAACAAAAAAAATCTGCAACCTGATTCTAGATATGATGAGTTTTGTTGCAAAACGAGATAACTCCGTTTTAAAAAAAATTGTCAAAATATGTTTTAGGGATGTTAACAATTAATCGATCTTCGATTAATTGTCGATAAGAATTTACTCGATAAAACTTAACGATTGTTGAAAAACAAGATCATGCACGTGTGTGCGGCGCCTGCGCAAAACACATACAGTCGGAGAAAAAAAAATTAAGCGAGCGCGCAAAAGTTAAACTACTAGCTATGAACGATGCTTGATGCCAAGCACACGCATGTGCTTTTTAATGTCATGCGAGACAAGGCTGGCTGGCTGCCAACGCAACGAAATGACATCCGCAGTGGATCTGAGAGAGTCCGACGCAGAAAATGCAAATACGTTTAGGATACTGAAAGCAAAGACCCTCTTCAGGGAAGCCTGCAAAATTAGCATAGCAACGCTGCTATATACAGAGAAGGAGACCAGAAGCCGTTTTTAATGAACAGATTAAAATGTAATCTTAAATTATGGCAAGAAACTGTCAAATGTAAACTGTAACTGACTGTCGTTACACCCTGAATGCCCGCAACATATATCACTGATCCTCATTATTGACTGGCTGAGGCACTGCGTGTTTTCTAATGGAAGGTTGCCATCTCCGTAATATAAGCATCTTTGCTGAAAGTACGTCTAAACTGAGGTGACGACGAGAAAAGTGCCCTTCGTGTGCTTCTTGGATATAAATATAATTACAAACAGTGTATCAACGACTCGGAAAGCGAGGTAAACAACTTGATAAATAACACTTGATGATAATAAAACTGTTATTTTGACATGGACTTTCATGCGTCTGTTGCAGAGTGCCCATGTGAGGCGGAGTTATACACTGTGTCTATTAGTCATTATATTTCATTACGAGATAAGTTTAAATTTATGATTTTATCAAAACAACAACTACATTAACTCATTTTACAATCCCACTAGCATGTTATTTAGACAAAATAAAATATTTTAATTCGCGTGAGGAAGCTGTCGTTTTTATGCACACTTTTATGTCATTGGCTATATGCCACTGCAGTGAAGGCTTATTGCACTATTACTGTTAACGATTATTCGATTGATTGATCGTTAATTTAAATGATCATCGAATATGGGAAATTGCATAAATTGACATCCCTAATATGTTTATTATTATGTTATCATGTTATTATTTTGTTTTATGGTGCTACCTAGCTGTATTTTTTAAGTTATGAAGGTTTAAATCAAAACAAACCAACTGCAGTTGAATTGATATTAATTGTAATGCACAACCAAAAAACGAGATTTCTGAAAAATAAAAAAATGGAGTTATCTCGTTTTGCAACAAAACTCTTCATATTTAAATTGCTGTATCTCGGCCAGATATTCTCCTATCTGAACAATCCATTAAAAAATCTCAGTTTAAAAAAATCTGACTGGTCCAGTCCAGGGCCACACATTAGAAATACCAATTTAAGACTATCTGCTTAAGGTCAGCAGTAGAGTTGAATGTAGATATAAATGCACTGTATGTTAATGCATACAGTACAAGAAAATGCATGCACTGTTGCCTCTGTTAAAGCCATAAATGCACAGTGTTGCTGGTTTCTTACCACTGCAGACTTTCTCTCTAAGGGGGGTGTGCACACCAAAGCTTTTATGTTTTCAATTGTTTCCAATGGAAGCACAGTGCTTTTCAAAACAGCCAGCAGCTGGCATTTGTTTTCTGCACTCAGCGTTGAGCCCGATCATAGACTGTAAAAAAAGACGGACGATGTCCGTTCGCACTCTTCAATTGGTGAAAAGTGAAGCCGCCAGTGTCCCAATGCGGCGCTGACATCTTGGGTCTTGACTCTGCGCAGTAGCAATTTTGGTACCAGTCCTGCGCAGTAGTGAGCAGGAAGTAAAGCCAAAAAATCAAGGCCCCGCCCTTGCTCTCGCAGAATGCACATATCACAGCTGTTAATCATGACGTGACACCATTGTTTTATAGCATTAAATAACTATTTAAAAGCAAACTTTTTTTAAAAACAAACACTTGAATTTATATCAGTGTGATAAAAACTACAGAAAAGTACAGAAACCATCTTCGGAAAATTTTTATTGTTTATTTGTTCTCAAGTTCCATTGAATAACATAGGGGAGGCAGGGTTTATATCCTATCCTAGGACCAGTCACTGGGGGGCGATCGAGACGTTTGGCTTTACTTTTCAAAACTTGTGCACCACGCTTGTGATAATTGAAAAATATTCAACTGGCTCGTCAATGTCAGTTCTCACACGGCCATCCAATCACAGTGGAGGAGGGGTGGGATAAACATCACAACAACAAACCGGCGCATTGTTCAATGATTGATAAACAAAGCAGAAGTATCACAACAACCAAAGTGCTCAGCTGAAAAAAGGCTGGCAGTTGGCATCCACCTGTCATTTTTAGACGCGTTTAAAAGCTTTGGTGTGCACGCCCCCTAATTTCTAATCCAGCGATTGTTCCAGTATTTGGTAAAAAAAAAATCATCTACAAAACAAAAATGCAATGTAATGCTTTCACAACAGCTTTCAGAACAGTAATAAACTTCTAAATGTTGGAATATTACAAATTTTGTGCTTCTCTGATGTCAGAGTTTTTAAACAGTGATTATAATGTGTCCTTTATTTCCAAAAAAAACTAACTGCATGTTATTTGCTTTTTCCAGGTTTCTGCATGTTTGTTCTGAGTTTAGTGAAGAAACATTACCGCCTGCAGTTTTATATGGTGTGTATAAGTACTTTATATGCCAGCATTAAACATGACAAGTTTACAAAATATGTTAAAATGATTAATTGCATTTAATACAGTATATTTACAGTGCTTGCAAGTTATTTAAGGGTCATTTTTAATAACTTTTTCTGTTAAAAATACATAACATTATTTATAACCTTAAATTCCCCACTGATTTTGAGAAATTTATGCTATTTTAAAAGTTTTAGTGATGTCATTGCAATATTTGATTACTGAATTGATCTTTTACTTTTAATGTGAAAACCCCTCCGAAATGAACTCCCACAGTGAAATGGCTTTAAGCTGGGATTATTTATACCTCATGATGACAAGCAACAACCGTAAAGGGCTATTTGAAATCGCATGGTGTTACAGACAGTTTTACTCTTTCCTGTGGTTTGATAGTCGGGCACAATGGCGAATACGAACGAGGGGACATAATATTGGTGTTATGATCAGTGGTCACCTGTCAATCAATCTTATTTTGGACAACTTTAAAAATTGCAGTTTTTTCTTAATTTGCATAAGATCGTTTACTTAACCACTACATCAGTGTGATCTTCTACACCTGCCTTTACAAAGTGAAAATGGTGCATATTGTTGTGTGGTTAATCTGCATAGCTGACAAAAACATGCTGTGTCAACACCAACGGTAACTCTGATGGCTTTTTATTTACCCAGAACCAAAGCCCTTAAGCATAGACAACCTGCAATGTTTACATTTTTCTTTCGCAGCCTTGCAAGCACTGTTTTCTCTTTTGGGAAATGCAAACTTAGTTTTGATGTAAGTTTGTAGCCAGTCATTAGCAAGAAACTTAAATATGTTAATGTTGAATTCAGCCACAGCAGTATTATTTAGCACATCTCTAATAACAGGCGCAAATTTAGATGCACTCTTCATTGTCACCAGTTGTCATTTATTTGCACTGTAAGTGTGGTCACACCCATTCCAGATAAATCTAACCACACAGTAGCACTCAATAGCCAAATATTTAAGGAATTTCATCATCATACAAGCCTAGTTTGCTTTAGTATTTATAGAGAATATAAAACCACTTTGTTACTTGAAGCCATTTAAATCATAAACATTAAATCATGGTGTCCCATGGCAGATCAAGGAGTAAATACAATATAACTACACAATAATGCTGTGTTTACAGATCGATTTCTGTTGTGATATCTCACTGCACAGTCATGCATGGTTTGTCTTATCATCATAGTTTTTAGGGACCAGGCAACATGTCAACCATTCACACTGTGACTGTTTGTGTGTGTGTGTGTGTGTGTCTGTGTGTGGGTGCCCATTGTGTGTGTGTGCTTGTTTGTGCTTGCCATTCCAGTTTGCTTGGACCCATGTGACCTTGTTGATTGTGGTGACTCAGTCACATCTGGTCATTCAGAACCTGTTTGAAGGGATGATCTGGTAAGCCCACCTGACCTGATAGACCTGTCTTAGGTTTCACCTCACACTTTACTGCACCTTATATGATTTTGAATCCTGCAGTTGTTTATTTTTAGGTAATAAAACTCCCTAATTTTATTTTCTAGGTTCATACTTCCTATTTCTACTGTGATCTGTAATGACATCATGGCCTACATGTTTGGCTTCTTCTTCGGAAGAACTCCACTTATTAAGGTGAACCTGTTTTTTTTGCTTGGTACATTTTGAATAAACTCATATCATACTCATATCATAGTGCTGTAAAATTGCACAAACTTATTTTGTTATCATATTAATTCTGTAACTGTATGCCATCTTTCAGCTCTCTCCAAAGAAGACCTGGGAAGGCTTCATCGGAGGATTCTTTGCAACAGTGGTCTTTAGCTTCTTTGTAAGTTAATCATTAGAGACCCTTGGCGGCTCATGACTTTTCTCCGAGGAGAAATGAATGCGTGACTGGTCAAAACATTGTCGTGCATCGCGTGTCATGTCAAAATAAGTGCCTGCTTCAGACACTTCGTAAGGGTTTATGATTAAAGAGACGCTCGCGTTTGCTAGATACTCGCTTAATCTCACTTGTGATTAGAGTTTAGTGTTAAGTGTCTTGACGAGACATAAACGTCTCTTTTATCATGAACCCTTTCGATGCGTATATTCTGACATGACACCCCAAACACATATTTTCTCAGAGGAGGATGCATCGGCCCCCACTGCCCTTGAGCAACATTGAACATCGGTTGAACCACTGACAACCAGAATGTGCTAAATATTGATGGAAAGCTAAAAAGTTATTTCTTTCATTCTAGTTTGCGTACCTGCTGTCCCAGTACCAGTACTTTGTGTGTCCAGTGGAATACAACAGCGAGACGAATCGCTTCGCTGTAGAGTGTGAACCCTCAAATCTGTTTGTGATTCAGGAATACAGCCTGCCTGCTGTGGTGCAGAATGTCATTAGATGGGTGAGTAAAGAGGTTTAGTAAAAATGTGTTTTTAAGCTCTGGGTAACATTGTAATTATATTCTTTATAGAGGTAGATTTTTTATGCTGCATTCATTAATAATGCATGAATTGTTTTGTTGTTTTACCTGATAATGATGTTTGTATGTTTATTTGTCTGCAGAAAACCGTCAACCTCTACCCATTTCAGATCCACAGTATTGCATTGTCTGCTTTTGGCTCTCTGATCGCACCATTCGGTGGATTCTTTGCCAGTGGCTTCAAACGTGCTTTTAAAATAAAAGTTAGTTACCATTAGGCAGAAATCATGCACACTTTTAGATTTATACATTTTGACTTCACATAACCCTCTCAGATGTACTGTGAACTTGTGCTTTTTTATTCTGTAGGACTTTGCTGACACAATCCCTGGTCATGGTGGGATGATGGATCGCTTTGACTGTCAGTACCTGATGGCTACATTTGTTCATGTTTATATAGCAAGTTTTATCAGGTGAGAATGTTTGCAAATGTCTTTCTTATTTGGTGATTTTCTTTCACACATTTAAGATAGCAATAATGAGTATTGCATATACCAAAAATGTGTCTAAAAAGAATACACTATAGTATATAAATTTGTTTTTCTAACAAACCAAAGGTTTAGGGTCACTTATTCTTTATTTATATTTAACATTATTTTAGCATAGCTCATCAAATAATTAAAATAATAAAGTCAGTAACAACACTCATGTAAATACAACAAATATGGAAATTATATTGCAACTAAATAAAACCAAAATTAAAGAAAACTGTTATATTTAAGTTTCCTTAACGTAGTCACCATTTGCCTAAAATTTGCAAAAAAACCATACTCTTGGTATTTAATTAACCGTTTAGCTACCTCTCAACCAAATGGTTGAGCACATTTTTAGTCAAATTATTTTATTGAGAGTAGTACATAAGCTGATTGAGCTATCTTTACCTGTCACAACATTTCTTGGATGGTCGTCAGAGACAAAGAAATCACTCCTGCCATGTGAACGGTTCTTGGTGAAATTTTGCAAGGAAAACATATGTTTTGACATATTTCACTGTGAGAGCCTCAACTGTACAAAATTATGTTACTTGGTGCCATGAAAAAACTTTAGTATGCTTTTAATAATTTTTTTAAAATGTGGTCTACCAAACGGTTGATTTGTCACTTTGTGGTAAAAGTAGAAAAGCTAAGCTAATGATTTAAGATCATACATTTCTGTAGTCAGAATGTACTATTTGCTGAGAAATATACATTTCTGATCATAGACAGCTATGAATATAAAACCCAAGCAGTTAAAGGGTTAAACAAAACTGAAGGAGTTTATATCTAATATAGGTCCCTTTTGGCAGCTTTCTCTTCATTATTTGGTCCAATTCATGCATTTCAGGAACTTTTAAATAATCATATTTTTGTATTTATGAAATATTAATTAGGGCTGTCAAAAGATTAATTAATCACAATTAATCGCATACAAAAGTTTGTTTTGGCATAATATATGTGTGTGTGCACTGTGTGTAATTATTTTTTATATATAAATACACACACATGCATGTATGCATTTAAGAAACATTTACATATATATTTTTAGATACATTTTTAGATAATTTTTATATTTTCTTTTTACATAAAATTTACATAAATAATATTTTTCTTAAATGTATGTGTGTATTTATTAGGGCTGGGCATAGATTAATCTAGATTAATCTCATACAAAATTAAATAAATATTTTGCATAATATATGAGTTTGTGCTGTGTGTCAATATTATGTATATTTAAACACACACACATACATATATGTACATTTAAGAAATGTTTTATTTATATATCATTTTTTAAATTTATATATAATATAGAATATATAAAAATATAAATGAATACATATACACATGTAAATGTTTCTTAAATACTAGAGCTGGGGATCGATTCAGATGTTCCAGATCGTTTCGATTTCGATTCACAAGCTATCGAATCGATTCCCCTTTCTATTCTGATTCTCGGATCGATGTTTATGCTTGATTCTCGATTGAATGAATATAGATTTAATACAAATACTATGTTTATAAAAAGAACAGTGAACATAAGTTTACAAGGGTAATTAATCAAAAGAAATTAATAGCCACAAACCTGTATATTAAACTCTTTTATTTTAGGTACACTTGGGTACATTTAAACAGAGCCCATCTGTAATTTTCAAATGCATACAATTATGTTAAATACAATACAATTTTGATGCAAGATGAAAAATGTATGCTGAAAAAGTAATTCCTTCATCAAACAGGATCAGGTTATTTCATTAAAAAAATCAATTCGTGGCCTTTGAGAATCGATTTTGAATCGACCAGGTTTAAAAAAACGATTAATCAAAAATCTATTTTTTGCCCAGCCCTATTAAATACATACATATTTATACACAAACTTTTATTTTGTATGCGATTAATCACAATTAATCTTTTGACAGCCCTAATATTAATATGTATAGATGGTAACAAGTTAAACAAATGGTTTTCATGGCCCAAACTTAACTTCCGGTAGACTTCTGCAAGGTATCAATAACCTTAGGTGTCATTTACACTGGGGACGCTGGGGACATGTCCCCACCACTTTTTGAAATGGCTGATTTTGTCCCCATCACTTTTTGGGAAAGCATTTGGTTAAAATGTTCTGAAAAATCAAGCAATACATATGCAACTTTCACTGCAAAAATGACTTTCTTACTTTGTATTTTTGTCTTGTTTTCAGTAGAAATATCAAAAAAGATGCTTTTCTTGATTAGCAAAATTACCTAAGAAAATAAGTCTATTTTTTAGACAAAAAATACAATTTAAGTGAATAAAATATAATTTCTCACCCCATTTGCAGATATTTTTGCTTCTTTTAAGCACAAATTCACTTAAATTCTATAGTTTTTCATTTATTTTTTTAGACTTATTTTCTTACGTCATTTTGCTCATCAAGAAAATACATCTTGATTTAAGAATTTTTAGATATTTCTACTGAAAACAAGACAAAAATACTAAGTAAGTCAGATTTTTCAAGATTTTCTTATTATTTTTGTCTGGTTTTCAGTAAAAATATCAAAAAATTATTTAGTTAAGATGCTTTTTCTTGATGAGCAAAAATCTAGTTTTTAGACCAAAAATATCAAATTTAAGTGATTTTGTGCATAAAACAAGCAAGAAAATCTGTCAATGGGGTAAACAATTGAATTTTTCTTGAATTTAGTGTTTAAGAAAAATTTTCTAAAAAAAATTGCTTACCCCATTGCCAGATTGTTTTGCTTGTTTTATGCACAAAATCACTTACATTTGGTATTTTTGGTCTAAAAACTAGACTTCTTTTCTTATGTCATTTTGCTCATCAAGGAAAAGCATCTTAATTTAAGAATTTTTAGATATTGTTTCAGAAAACAAGACAACAATACTAAGATTTTTTTTCTTGAAAATAATTTTTTGCAGTGTACGACTGGTTTTGTGGTCCAGGGTATGTTGTGTTGTGTGCTATAGTGTTTTTTTTTTTACATATGTAATGAATTTCATTGTAATCATTAACTGCTGTTTTCTACAGTATGGTGCTTTGGCACTGTTAGGTTGAGCTGCGGTGTTGCAGGGACTGTTACATGTGCAGTCAACATTGTTGAGGGTTTTATGCCGAGTATTTTTGTGTTGTTGACCGGCTTACACTATGCCCATTTTTGATGAGCCGTTATTCAATATTCTTCGTGTCCTGCTGTATTGATTTTTCATCTGATTTTTTGTCCCCACCACTTTTCAACACAAACAAACGCCACAAACAAACGCCCCTGTCAATAACAACTGAGTCCATTATAGAGTAGTTAATTTTTAATAACAAGCAAAATATATAACAGGTAAATTAGCTTATTTCAAATCATAGCTAAAGCATATTAACTATAAAACTGAGCTAACGTTACTGTGTAAAATGAATGTATACAATGGTAATGTTATTTTTGATAAGGTATTCAAACTGTAGATCGTTGGTGTACATATAGGTTCCATGTCAGCTGTACCGTTGATAGAAGAGTGCTTCTGTGTTTGGTTTGCCTTTATTTCCAGAGGTGTACAGACAGGAAGTTGACATGATTTCTCTCTTCCCCAGGGGACCCAATCCCAGTAAGGTCTTACAGCTGTTGCTCGCCTTGCAACCAGAGCAGCAACTCAACATCTTCAACACACTGCGTAACCACCTGCGGGAAAAAGGTGTATTGCCCCCTGCTGTGGAGGAAGCCCACTGATGGAAAACTACCACAGCAGACAAAAACAGCACATGTCTTATTGACTGTGATCACACAAGCACACTCCCAATTAACTGTACACCAGCTGCTGGAGCTTCCATACAATAATTTGAGAGTGACACGTGCTGCAAACTCTCAACCCATTCAAACTCAGCGTTTGCAGGAGGACAATGACCACAAGAGGGAAGCATAATTCTTTTAACCAGAACCTCTGTTTGGAGAAATCAGCACATGGGATCTTTCGATCAGCACACATGCAAAACAAAGGATGATGTACGTGGTGAGTAAATGTACGACATTTGTAAATGCAAATGTACGTGAAGTGATATTGTTGCACTGATTCTGATAGTGATTCTTTCTTAACGTATGAGTAGGAGATTACAAGTATAAGTGCTTTGAGACTGCAATAACTCATAATGGTGACTTTTGACTTCATGATGGAGATTTCTAAGATGCCATAATTGTCATGGTTACCAAATAGAAGTGATTTGTAACAGGGTCCTAAACGTAAAAAAAACCTTTAAAAACAAGTCTTAAACAGAAGCATGTTCTTAAATCCTACTGTTACTACTGAAAATAGCCATGTTCTGCTTTCCTTTCCGCGTTAAATGTTTTTGTGTGAAAATAATTTATATGTTTCCCTATATAAATATATATATAGATTATAGATTATATATGGCTTACAAAATTATGCAAAATGATATGCAGAAAGACCTAGATCTAACTTTATTTTCCTAAATCAAGCATGAATATACCTCTTTAAGGGTGAAGAATAACCTGGAAGGTTGTTGATAGGTGATCTGTGACTTGACCATTCATTGAAGTTGCACTGTACGATAGCTACAAGGGTCTGAAGACTCACTTTTAACTGTTATGAATTCACTCTTCTGGTTTTGCTATCAACAAGCACTTGTGCTTTGGGTACATATGTGATATTTTAAGTAATTATAATAACATGCTCTTAGAATCAGTGAGTTTTATTTTTTTAAAGTAGACATTTATGTGCATCTTCCTTGCATTGTCCTCCCTGCAATATTGTTTTTAAAAAACGGTTACCAAACATTATGTACCAAAGTACTATTTTGCTGTATAAAATAGAAAACACTTCATATTACATTGCGTTTGAACGAATATAAACATTGTCAGATGCTACATCCTTACTTAAAAAAAACAATAAAATCTGGCGCAGTTTATGAAATTCCGTTACTATGGTAAATAAATGCTCATCCTGTCATCTTCACTAGCTCCTTGTGCAATAACTTCTTAATGGATTTCTAATGCCCATGACTGTTGTCCTATTTACACATCAGCAGACCCACACAAAATCTTCTTGTGAAAAGATTTCTACATATTTCCCACCCTGTTTTGTGCTATGCAAGTGAAAAACAAAAGGCAGTTTACAGCCAACAGATTTTTGGTTTAAATTGCTTCTAAACTTATTGAATATTTTGACTGTTTTTAATAGGCTTTCAGCTACCAATCCTGAACCACAAAACCAGCATGGGTATATTTGTAGCAATAGCCATCAATTCATTGTATGGGTCAAAATTATCGATTTTTTAATGAAAAAAAAAAAAACATTAGAATATTAAGTCATGATCATGTACCATAAAGATATTTGATAAAAAAATTTATTATTTATCATTAGTAATTTGTGTTGCCAAGGACTTCATTAGGACAACTTTAAAGGCAATTTGATTAAATATTGTCCTATCCTAAACCATACATTAATGAAGGGCTTATTTATTCATGATGTATAAATCTCAATTTCATAAAACTGACCTTATGACTGGTTTTGTGGTCCAGGGTCACAAATGTAATAATCTCTGTTATTAGCAATATCAGCTGTTTAATGCATTCAACATTTACATTACACAAATTATTTTCCCAACAAAGCATAGAAAATGCAAAAAAGTTATCCGATTCTGTACGGCCTGCACACTGAGCACTTAATGTAGTTTGGGACCAGTTGTGTGTATTTTCTCTGAATGTGACTCATTTATTTCTTAATTCCTGTCATCAGTAAGTTTACATTTGCCTTTCCTGTGCAGACGCTACCCTGTAGACTACATAGAAGGATTGCATACATAGTAGGATTGGCTACACCAGCTTTATCAGATTTTTTGCATAATGCATTCATGTGAGAATGCAGTTTGTGTAGTCATTTGAATCCTGTCAGACCAAAAAGAGTATGCACCTCCTCAGTCAGTTGTCTTTAGGTTGTTTGTTCGTGTCACTGTTGTAATAATTTAAAATAAAGGTTTTTGAGAGCTGCTGTATGGTTTAAATGATGTGATATTGTATAGTACTGTTACAACGTTTAACAGCAAATAGGTTTCAAATAATTTACATCGCAGTTCGTGTCAATTTCTTGTTTAAGACCTTTTATTTATGTGTCTGTGTTTAATTTTCACAAATATTTTCTATTATAAATCTGTAGGTTTGCAGTAGTATATGTTTACTAGCAGACCTGGTGAATACATGAACAAATTATTATTGGCAGGATGGGGGAAAATAAGATAAAGGTAATTTATTCATGCTGTTGTTGTTGTTGTTATTATTATTATTATTATCATCATTTGGTGAATAAACTCTTTACTTTTAACCCATTCTTATTTTGGATGCATTCTTTACATGACTATTAATTCAAGAATCAAAGTACATCTGCAAGCAACAATTTAGTTTATTCTTAAATGTTCAGTCTTTTATGTTTCAACATATGAACAGACACAGTAATAATGCCATTTATGAACAGACACAGTGTAAATGCCTTTCAAGACCAAAGCATACTGGAGGTTATTCATGTCAGTTGAGCAATAATAAACAGTTATGTCTTTTTTGACAGATGCGCTTTACAGGAACATTCTGTAGTCAGTATGTCAATAACATTTAGATGAAATACAAAAAAAAAAAAAAATCTGACAACATAACAGATAAAAACCTAACTATAAAGCACAAAAGATCATTTATAATGGCTTATCTTGATGTTCAAAGTTATATTGCAACATGCTAAATCCAGGCATGTAAAGTGCAACAAAGACTTCATGCTTTTTAAGGTGCATTTGCGGTTTACTATTATTATATAAAAATTAAAGCTTATTCACTTTAAAATTGTATGTAAATTTAATGGAAGGCTGTATGACATATCTTTTGCCACCAGAACCTGCTAATGGCCAATGAATAATGACAAATGAAAAATGAGATACAGCACAGTCCTACAGACTGCAAATGTTACACATCTCCAACTATTTATGAAAATAACTGTTTAAAAATAAAAAGACAATTAAAAAAATCTATATAACTGATCATAAATGATGATGCCTAACTCTGTGTGACACCTGTAGGTTATATGAACTATGAAATAAAATTACTCGGTTTAATATTGTAGTTACACATTAAAATATGTATATAAACCAAAAAGATAACCTGTCAGCATGCTATTAAAGGTGCTCTAAGCGAATTCACGTGTTTTGGGCCATAAAACATTTTTTGTTTCATACAGTAAACATCTCCTCACTATCTGCCAGCTGCCTGTCCTCTGAACACACTGTAAAAAACACGGTCTCTGTAGACAGCCCAGGCTCCACAAACTGCAACAAAAACAAAGTGGTCAAACCTACCACCACAAAACAAAGTTCTCCAGCCAATAAACGACAAGAAGGATTTGGGAGTGAGGGTGACTTGGGATGATTCGTTCAAAAAGCACGAAAGAGAGGGGGAGGAGTTTTGTTTGACAACACTTCGAACGTCAACAAGAATTGACGTCACACAGATTCGCTTAGAGTGCCTTTAAAGGTGTAATGTGGGACTTTTAAAATGATCTTTTGATAGAAATGCAATATAATATACATACTATACTATAGAGGGTATGCACGTGACGTCACCTTCGGCGAAAGTGACCCCGGTTACGCCCACTGAGAGGCAAAAGACAGAGGGGCAGAATTTGCGTACAGTGTGAAATCCGCAAAAACGCATCTAAATTGGAAAAAGCTGTTGTGCGATTGACTGTAAGCTACTAAGAGATTTGACAAGAATTCGGAGCTATCGTTTTACAGACTGCCAAGAAACACAGAAATGAGAAGTAAATGAATCATCCATGCCAACGTCCAATGATCACAGGTGGGTTGACAAGTTTGCTAGGGTCACTATCAAGTGCAACTAAATAAAATTTTTGCTGATAATTGTCAGTTATACTGCAATTATCGCGGCCACTGCTAGAACAGCCAGCCATTTTGTTGAATGTTTTGCTACTCAAAGGAGAAGTAAATCAGTAGCAGTAGCCATATGTCAGGTCAGGTATGTAACATTTTGGGATAAAAAATTCTATAAAAAATACATGAAATACACATAAATGAATACTCTTTTCTAAATAAATAAGTTTTGTCAGTGAGCCTTCATTGAAAAGGTGTGATGGTTTAATAGTGTCATATATGTCAGGAAAAGCAATGTCTGGCCATATGCCAATGTCCACAAACTACTGGTTGTTTGGCAAGTTTTAAGGGTCACCGTTAAGGCCAACTAAATTTAATTTAAACTGATAATAGTCAGTTTTACTGGTGTTTTTCGCAGCAGCTGCTATGAAAACCAACCTTTTTGTTGAATGTTTTGCCACTCAACAGGGCGAGTTCCGGCGTGGTAACGTGGAAAAGTGACATTGATTATATAGTTATAGTGGGTTTTTAACAATGATGTATAAAGACCTTACATAATGAACTGTATTGTTTGTATTACCTTAGAATGAGCCGTTTTAATCCATAGATATACATAATAAAGGCTAGATGTCTCGTCCACGCTACTGGCCAATGGAGGTCGACGTCCGCACCTGGCGGCCATCTTGTCAGAGTCAGCTCGTAACATTGTGTTCCAGTGGTGCATGTACTTATTAAATAACCTTAACTTGCTTAATTTTATACTGATTTTCAAACTGTTAGGTTTGTTATAAATGTCAGAGATGTACTTATGACACTGCATACTTATGAATAATGTTCATGAAACATGTTCAAGCATCCAGAGTTATAGCCACGTTAAAGGTGACATAGAATGATTGAACTTAGTATTTATCCTTGTTCTGTGATGTGACATGTAGACAAAAATATTTTTGTTTGGGTCTGTAATGCCTTAGAAGCTTCCTAAAAACCGCTCTCAGATAGCTCTAGTAAGGTGGGGGATTTTAAACAAGTGGTTTTGCACCTATTTGGCTCCCCCTACTGGCTTAACTTGCAATCTCATTACTGATTGGCTGACTTTGCTGCCACTCAAAAAATTTTGCCAATTATTTTAAAGTGGAGGGGCAGTTAGATGCCTGTGATGTCATAAGCATCAGTTTTTCAGATTGGGCTGTTTTCTGGCTGACATTTCTAAAAGAGGAACTTCTATGAGACTGAGATGTTTAGCACTTTTTGTATGTTCGTGAATGCGGGTAGACTACCATTATTCAACAAAGACAAAGTAAAAATGTTTTTTTATTCTCTGTCCCCTTTAAAGGAATATTCCATTTTCTTAAAAGAAAAATCCAGATAATTTACTCACCACCATGTCATCCAAAATGTTGATGTCTTTCTTTGTTCAGTCGAGAAGAAATTATGTTTTTTGAGGAAAACATTGCAGGATTTTGCTAATTTTAATGGACTTTAATAGAGCCCAACATTTAATACTTAACTCAACCCTTAACAGTTTTTTTCAACGGAGTTTCAAAGGACTATAAACAATCCCAAACGAGGCATAAGGGTCTTATCTAGCGAAACGATTGTCATTTTTGACAAGAAAAATAAAAAATATCCACTTTAAAACCGCTGTCCTGAGATCAATAAACACACTGAGCTCTCACTCACCTAATCCTTTCCATAGTCTATTATACAAAACGATTAGAGGACATGACAATATTATACAGTACACAGCTGTCAGTTGGGACCAGGTAGCGAGCCTAAGCTTCAAAATTATCGCAACAGTGGACAAGCCTGATCTAAGACCCTTCTCCTTCCATTCGCTGCAGCTACTAAGCTACTATATCATTAATAGGCAGCTGTGGATCATCTTCCACTACTAGAATTCTGTCCACATCAGGTCTCACTAAACCGAAGAGCCACTTCAGCAGCGTCAGGGCCACACGTACCAGCAGCCTTAATAAAAGAAAGGCGAAAGGCACGCCTATCTCCATTATGTGAAAGATGGGGGCACTGAATTGACTAAGCACACAAGTGAGAAGAAAGGTCCCAAGTGCCACACAAGGGTAAAGAGAGAGCTTGGCCAGCATGAAGGTGTGCTCTTGCCCCCCGTACCGCACGTACGGGTGTAACGTCTCGCGCTCGTTGAAAAGCGCCACTATCCATATGGCCAACTGGAAAAGGCCAGCAAAGAAGATGATGACGCAGCTGATCTGCACGGCCTCGAGTTCGTTGCGTGAGCCTCTGGGAAACTCGTTGGTGAGCTGGTATGCGAGCGGCAGGCCGCCCACAAAGGCCAGGGAGAAGGTGTTGAAGAGGCCCATGAGGCGCGTGGCCTTTGTCACATACAGAAAGAGAGAGTGGTGGACGAACCAAAGCAGCCCGACCGTGGCGAAGGAACCGAAGTAGGCAAGGTACTCGGGGCCGTAGTCCTGAAGTGCAGCAATCAAGCTGCCGTTAAACTCCTTATTCACAACAGATGGATTAGGCACGTTGTCTTCACTGTATACAGAAGACACAAGAGATTACTTCAAGTTCAGTAGAAGTCAGTACATACATTCTTAAAAATAAAGATGCTACACAATGACATAGAAACACATTTTTGGCACTATGATTCCATAAAGAACCTTCAATATAAATTTGCCAAAAGATAAATCTGTACTGGAAAAGGTTCTTTAGATTATAAATAGGTTCTTTTAAGAGTCTTTGACTAAATTAGGGGTGTCCAAACGTTTTCCTACCAAGGGCCAAAAATCTAACCTGACTGAGGGCCGTGGGCCGAAATTAAACGTTGCTGTGTTATATTAAAATTAAAGTTGCCCTGATTCTCCTAATTTATAATTTTCTAATATTTAAAAAAAGCAAACATTACTCGGTTTATGCATAACTAATGCAGTTTTATTTTCAAAGGTAACTGTTGTAAAAAAAAATTTTTTTGTCAATCATTTTTAAATTTCCTTTTGTCTGTGTGCCACTGCTTCGACCTCTCCATTATTAGCCTATAGTACCCGAATTTGTTGAGTTTCGTTATTCATGCTATACACCTTCAAAGTATGCATGTACATTAAAAAAAATATTCACTGGTATTCTTTCAATTTAATTTAAAATGTACATTTTAGTAATGTACAAATGAACCAATTTTTTTTTTACACTTTTAGAAAATGTTTAATTAAAAATATGAACATCTGGGTCAATGACGTTTATCCTTTTTCCTTATCTCACATGGCATGACGGGCCAAATTAAAGGTCATTGCGGGCCAACTGTGGCCTGCGGGCCCTAGTTTGGGCACCTCTGGACTAAATGCTTATTTGGGGAACCAAAAAGTTTTCTTCAATGGCATCGATATTAAGAGTAAATGTTGTTTAAAAGGCTTTAAAAAGTTTATGGATGTTTTTAGGTGACTTAAAGCAACACTATGTAGTTTTTTTTTTACCTTTAAATGATGTCTCTAAAATTATTTCAGTGATAGAAAAACTTTTAATTGGACAAATTGTACTGTTGCTGCAACCTCCTAGCTGCTACAAGCACACTCTGAAAGTGGCGGTGGAGGGTAGAGCACACAGCCCTGCTTGCAGAAGAGTGTCTGATACCAGGCACTGTTGCCCTTTTCAACCACATGGGGGAGCTGCAAGTCATTTTTACATGGAAACTACATAGTGTTGCTTTAAACAAATTATCTTTTTTTACAGTTGCACAGTGAGTATTCACAACTATTTGTACGATGCATTTGATACTGTCATCGTCAACTAATACAACAAAATCAAAAAAGCAAAAAAAAGAAAAGAAAATGAGCCTGACATGCTGTAGCTTAAAGATGCATTGTGTAACTTTTAAATGGATCTCTTGACAAAAATGCCATATAATATATATATATATATATATATATATATATATATATATATATATATATATAACTATATTATCAGAGGTGTATAAAGACCTTACAAAATGAACAGTTTTTTTTATTACCTTAGAATGAGCCATTTATATCTACATACACCTTGGGTCCTCTTACATGGAGGTTGCAGCCATGTTACTACAGTAGCCCTTAATGGACAAACTGTTCTAAAGAGCATGTTTTGTTACTACGTTGTCTCAGATGATGACATGTTTGTTCTGTGGCGGCTACCACAACTTAACTATTTCGAAAGGGAGAGGTGAGCTGTGGACTGAGCCGTTGGTTCTATTCACAGTCTCACTGCTAGATTCAGCTAAAAGTCCCACATTGCACCTTTCATTCATTGTAAAATCTTAAGTGGATGAGAGAAAGTTACAAACCAAATGTCTAAGATGAGTAGGGTGGCAACAATAGC
This sequence comes from Paramisgurnus dabryanus, assembly GCF_030506205.2. Taxonomy (NCBI): domain Eukaryota; kingdom Metazoa; phylum Chordata; class Actinopteri; order Cypriniformes; family Cobitidae; genus Paramisgurnus; species Paramisgurnus dabryanus. The sequence continues at coordinate 12,580,823 of NC_133341.1, forward strand.
ATAAACTCCATCAGTGAATGCCTCGACTCGTTCTTTACTTAAGGGTTCGCTGGGGTGGTAGGTGTAGAAAAGCACGTGATCTGCATCATCTTCCACCTGACCTGGGTGTATGGAACAAGGGATAACACAGATGTTCAGTTACAATTGTTTATATACTATTTATTAAAACTAAACTTGTATCACATAAGAGTATAGTGTTTAACCCTTTAACTGGCGCAGCCCTTTTTGAGTGGGGGGTGAAAAGGTGATGTGCACCTTCAAATTAATATAACTCTGGTATATTTTGGTCTAGAAGCCTAATTTTGGTCTTGTTTTAAAGAAGACACGTTAATGTTTTTACAGAACTGCTTGAAGGTGAAAATATTAACTAATTTTTAGCAGTTTAAATTTATTGTAATAGGTCAAAATAATGAATATAGTATTCAGGGTTCCCACACCTTTGTTAACTTTAAATTCAAGGACCTTTCAAGGACTTTCCAGGTCCAATACCCTCAAATTCAAGGACTAAACGTGGGGACACATTTCAAGTGAGAGCAAGGTTACATCGTTTTACCTTCTAAGATACATTGTTACAGTTCCCTTTCGAGGGAACTCGCGCTGCGTCACTGCGGTGACACTTTGGGGACGCCTCCAAGAGTAAGTGCATTTGAATGTGTATATCAAATTCAACCAATGGTGAGGCTTAAAAACAAAGACAGGGTGACGGGGGAGCCAGGAAGTATACCGTTATCTAAAATATATTGCCGAAGACGGCATTACAGGGACGCAAGTATGGCAAGGGAGACGCAGAGCCTTGTTACCTTCAACATTCGAAGATATAAGTATTTACAGCGAACAGTTAAGCACATGTGCTTAAAAATTCTAGAATTTTTTTATATTATCCTACCCTACACAGGGAATAATATGTTTTTTTCCAGAAAACTTTCAATGACATGTATCTATGTATGTATATTTTCAAAAACTTTCCAGGGCCTTGAATTTTTTACCCCAGATTCACAAACTTTCAAGGATTTCAAGGACCCATGGGAACCCTGAGTATTATTTTATACATAAAATTATCAAAAAAAAAAGAGGTTTGCTGTCAGGTTTGCTGCATACTCTTGTTACAAATTAATAAATTATAGTCACTGCATTGATATTACTGCTAAAAGGTTTTGAAATATGAAAACTACATTCTTAGACCTTTCCAGCAATTTATAGTTTGTCGTGATAGATTAGCATTTACATGCAAAATATTGAAGTAAACTCTGGTGTCCCGCTCACTGTATTTTTACCTCCAATGGCTTTATTCCGGATCCACTTCAGAGACTGAGAGATGTATGGCAGGAATATTACAATAGCCAGAATGACATATGACTGTCAGGGACAAAAATCTGTATTTAGTATTAAGTAAATATATTTAAATGTCTCACACGAATTATATTAATATACATATATAATAGTATGTACATTTGTTATAATTATATATATTTAGCTCAGATGTAAAAGCAGCTAAACGCCACCTCCATCAAAAGTGAGATAATGATATTAAAGGATAATTCCGGTATTTAACACTTTGGGTCTCATTTCTGGTTTGTTTTGGATGAACTACACTGATGGACACAGAAATTTTGACAATGGGTCGTGTCTTGAGTTTTTGACTTGTTTAGAAGCGTCTCTTGACTGCTTCAGAATGGAAGTCAATGACCATGCACAAACATGTCATTAAAACAACACTTAACGTTCATTTTCAAAACTGTACTACTCACCGAGTGGTGCGTGGTGTTCGTTGATGTTTAAAAACAAGTTGTGAAGCGAAATACAGTTTCTGTCGTGTTTTATTTGGCATTTTGTAAAATTCCATTGATCTCTCTTGTAAGACTCATTGCTCGCTGATATATCACTCCGCCACTGGGAAACAGAAAAGGGTCTGTTTACATGTGGTTGTAGTTTTTTCGCTCGGTTTCTCTCAGAAGAAAATTTTCCCATATTTGTAGGGCTGGACCAGAATATTTGAATATTTGTTCCGTGGGTTGACATTCGATTTTCAGTTTTGAGATTCGAATATATATATATATTAATATTTCACAGCGTTAATGCAGAGCTTTTGCCAAGCAGGAAGTGCGCTTCACGCTCCCGCTCAATAGGTGGCGCAGAGAGACCCACATCCATAGCCAACAGCCACCAAACGCCACCAGTGGAAGAGATCGGCTCGAACGGAAAGCGCGCTTCCTGCTTTGGCATTCACGCTAATAGTGTTGTAAATAACGTCCAGTTTCTTGCAAAAACTGATTGATTTGCTTCACAAGACGTCAATATGTCACACTGAGTTATGGGGGATTACTGTTGTATTGGATATATATGCTTTAGCTCTTAAAGTGTGCGGATCGGTTGACTTGCATGACAGAGCACTGGGGTTTCTGCAAATATCTTCTTTATTGTTCTGCTGATGAAAAAACATATTGGATGGTGTAAGTGTTATAAATAAACTTACAACCCCAAAACAGAAAAAGTTGGGACACTGTAGAAATTGTGAGTAAAAAAGGAATGGAATAATTTACAAATCTCATAAACTTATATTTTATTCACAGTAGAATATAGATAACATATCAAATGTTGAAAGTAAGATATTTTGAAATGTCATGCCAAATATTGGCTCATTTTGGATTTCATGAGAGCTACACATTCCAAAAAAAGTTGGGACAGGTAGCAATAAGAGGCCAGAAAAGTTAAATGTGCATATAAAGGAACAGCTGGAGGAGGACCAATGTTTAGGAATGGGAATGTTGTCCTATTCTTGTCTAATACAGACTTCTAGTTGCTCAACTGTCTTAGGTCTTCTTTGTCGCATCTTTCACTTTATGATGCACCAAATCTTTTCTTTGGGTGAAAGATCTGGACTGCAGGCTGGCCATTTCAGTACTCAGATCCTTCTTCTATGCAGTCTTGATGTTGTAATTGATGCACTATGTGGTCTGGCATTGTCATGTTGGAAAATGCAAGGTCTTCCCTGAAAGAGACGATGTCTGAATGGGATCATATGTATCTAGAACTTGGATAAACCTTTCAGCATTGATGGTGCCTTTCCAGATGTGTAAGCTGACCATGCCACACGCAGTCATGCAACCCCAAACCATCAGAGATGCAGGCTTCTGAAAAGAGCGCTAATAACAACTTGGGTTGTCATTGTCCTCTTTAGTCCGGATGAAATGGCATCCCAGTTTTTCAAAAAGAACTTCAAATTTTGATTCGTTGGACCACAGAACAGTTTTCCACTTTGCCAAAGTCCATTTTAAATGAGCCTTGCCCAGGGAAAACACCTGCGCTTCTGGGTCATGCTTAGATATGGCTTCTCTTTTGACCTACAGAGTTTTAGCTGGCAACAGCGAATGACACGGTGGATTGTGTTCACTGACAATGTTTTCTGGAAGTATTCCAGAGCCCATGTTGTGATTTCCATTACAGTAGCATTCCTGTATGTGATGCAGTGCCATCTAAGAGCCCGAAGATCACAGGCATCCGGTATGGTTTTCCGGTCTTGACCCTTACGCACAGAGATTGTTCCAGATTCTCTGAATCTTTGAATGATATTATGCACTGTAGATGATGATAACTTCAATCTCATTGCATTTTTTCTCTGAGAAGCTCAGAAAACAATTTTTCGCTGCAGCATTGGGGGAATTGGTGATTCTCTGCCCATCTTGACCTCTGAGAGACACTACCATTCTGAGAGGCTCTTTTTATACCCAATCATGTTGCCAATTGACCTAATAAGTTGCAAATTGGTCTTTCAACTGTTCCTTATATGTACATTAAAATTTTCTGGCCTCTTATTGCTACCTGTCCCAACTTTTTTTGGAATGTGTAGCTCTCATGAGATCCAAAATGTGCCAATATTTGGCATGACATTTCAAAATATCTTACTTTCAACATTTGATATGTTATCTATATTCTACTGTGAATAAAATAAGTTTATGAGATTTGTAAATTATTCCATTCCTTTTTTACTCACAATTTCTACAGTGTCCCAACTTTTTCTGTTTTGGGGTTGTATATTTGGAAAGTATGCTACCGTTTTATTACAGTTTGTTGAACTTCGTTCATTTATTTTCGTTGTTTTATTTAAATAGCCTACCCTTTACGTTGTCAGTAATTACTGTGCTGTTAATTTCTGATACGGGAGTGTTTGTTTGTTAGAAAAAATGTAAGGCTACCTTATTAAAAGTGCTCTTGTGTTTTGTTTCACTAATGCTGTTCTCGCAGGATGCGTGACAGGCATGCCGAGTGTGCTAACGCTTCAGACTCAAATATAGAGCAGAAGTGTATATGCGGTTGTGAGGTATCTGAAAAATATAGCAAATAACACGGATTGAAATCATACATTGCGCCAATATATTTGTTTTTAATCATCAACGAACACCCCGAACTACTCGGTGAGTAGTACAGTTTTGAAAATGAACGTTAAGTGTTGTTTTAATGACATGTTTGTGCATGGTCATTGACTTCCATTCTGAAGCAGTCAAGAGACGCTTCTAAACGAGTCAAAAACTCAAGACACGACCCATTGTCAAAATTTCTGTGTCCATCACTGTAGTTCGTCCAAAACAAACCAGAAATGAGACTCAAAGTGTTAAATACCGGAATTATCCTTTAACCGAATGCTCTCGGCAGGTATGTTCCTCAAATACTTTCACTTAAAATCTGCTTAATCCCGGCCTGAGGCCATTAGAAATACCGGATTGTTGGCAGAATCAATTAAGAGTCTGATTAAAAAAAACAATGTTCATTAGAGAAGCACTTAGAGGGTTTTGCATCTGAGCTCTTCATATCCCTAACCGTAATCTATTATTTAAATACAATTTACCTACCAGTTGGAAAAAGATGAATGAAAAGATGATGGCAAAAATGCACATGATGGGAACCTTCATGATGACTTTGAGAATGTGCTGCTTGTAATAAGCCGGATTCTCTGACATCTGGATGTGATCGTTTAGAAGAAAAGGATGGCGAAATCCGTACAAGACAATCGAGGACTGGTGACACAAAGTAAACAAATGACTAAAGTGAATACTTGACCCTGCTTAAAGGTAACTAAATCAGGGAATGCTTTTCTAGTCTTTTTCAGAGACAATGTAAATGTTACCTGAATTAAACCAATCACAATGACACAAGCACAGAAGAAAACCATGCCAACGACATTGTCAGGAAAAGTTGCCATAAGGGAGAACTATAAGAAGATAATGCATATAACAAACATTAAAATAACAACTGGAAAGAAAAATAGTCATTAAACATAACCTTTACACCCACACATAAACAATTTACAGGTGAAACAGGTGAGACATGTTTATTTAGGGGACTTTTTAATATGTAAAATACATTTTTGGTGTCTCCAGAGTACATATGTGAAGTTTTAACTCAAAATATCATATAGATAATTTATTATACCATGTTAAAATGACCACTTTGTAGGTGTGAGCAAATATGTTCTCTGATCTCTGCACTAAATGGCAGTGCCGTAGTTGGATAGTGCAGTTTAAGGGGCGGTATTATCCCCTTCTGACATCACAGGGGGAGCCAAATTTCAATGAGCTATTTTTTCACATGCTTGCAGAGAATGGTTTACCAAAACTAAGATCTTTTTCACATTTTCTAGATTGATAGAAGCACTGGGGACCCAATTATTGCATTTAAACATGGAAAAAGTCAGATTTCATGATATGTCCCCTTTAAACATTTGCAAATAGTGCAGGACTCAGCAACATTAAAACATCAGTGTTTGTTCTGTCGAGTGAACATTACTCACAGTGTATGGCAGGAAGGTTATGAGCATCATACAAGCCTGAAATAGAATAAAAAGGGAAATGAAAAAGTCACTACACTTTCTCTATGAACACAAAGCTAACTTACATTCATCATTTAAAAGAATATACTGTATGGCTGATTTAAGCTTTATTGGCACACTCACCAGGTTTAGCAATGCAAGAGTATCGTCTGTGTGCGAAATGACCTGAAACAACCTAATATGAAAAAAAATGTGTAAATGAAATCTCTTATGGACTAAAGGAACTGCAAGGCAGTGGATGAAGGGAATAGTTATTAAGTTAATATCTGAACCCTACTGTGGCTTAAATCCTCTCACCTTACATGTGCAGCCCAAGCAACAGTGACGATCAAGAAGGTCATCAAGTAGACAGAAACCTTGGTGGTGAGCAAAGACTGAATACTCTCTTTCAGTTCCTGAATATACAGTGATTATATTGGTTAGATTTTTAAATGTACAAACCTATATTATATAATATAAATGTATAATGTATATAAACTAATTTACAAAATTCAAGATGCTTTTCAGATAATTTCAGTTAAGTGACTCTTTTAAACAGTATAAAGACAACATGATTTGTTTTACCTCATTATTTTGAAATTTTGTATGTGCCACAGGTAAAATCTATAAAAAAGAAAAATCATGGTATATTCAATTCCATTTTACACATGCACATTTTACACCCACGGCATTCATATATTGAATACTTTAAATATGTAACATGGCAGCAGTAACAAAGAAAATGTGAATATCTTGTCATATGTGTGTGGATTAAACTGTACAGTGAGTTTTGTCTAATGGGAGTTACATCTCACCATTACAGTGGCGATGATGGCTATGAGAGCATCACTATAAGCGAGCAGGCGGTGTGATGACTGCGTGCTACTGTGGCCGTCTTTCTCCGACGACGTCACGCTCTCCAGAAACGAATGCGCGTGATTTCTTCTTTTCTCCATTTCCTCGTCATCGTGGTGCTCGATTATTTCGCTTTCATCGTTTTCTTCCATGACAGCGGCGGTGGACGGTATCAGTGAACGACGCGTGCATGAATGCTGTTTGCAAACAACGATGACGCATCATCAGCTGACCGGAAATACATGATCAAATGACTCGTACACGTGACGTCACCTTCGGCGTAAGTTACTGCGGTTACGCCCACTGAGTGGCTAAAGACAAAGCGACAGAATTTGTGTACAGTGTGAAATCAGCGAAATCACGGGGAAAACTCGTCCAAATTGGAAAAAGCGGTTGTGCGACAGACTGTTCTAACAGATTTAACAAGAAATCGTTTTACAGACTGACAAGAAACACCGAAATGAGAAGTAAATGAATCGTTCATGCCAACGTCCACTGACCACAGGTGGGTTGACAAGTTAAGTTAGGGTCACTATCAAGAGCAACTCAATTTATCTTTTGCTGATAATTGTCAGTTATAAAAACTCAACAACTATACCGTGGGCAAATTTACTACCCTTTCGGGTTGTTCGTGTACAAAAACAACCCATTAAATCAAACGGCTGTAAAAATGTATCAGATAAATATTTTTTCCATTGTTTTATTCATAAATCTGTTAATCACCCTCAGTAGTGATCAAAACTACCAAATGCTTAAATCATTCCACGATTTAACTCTTTAATTGCCAAGTTCATAAGTGGTGTCACTGATTTGATGAAAAAAAAAACCCCACAAAATTACAGATTTTCAATATAAAAAGTGATTGTGGACTGGATTTTTTACCTTTTTCAAAGGTTTCAAAGATTGGTTAAAACATTAGCTTTTCTGCATTTTTAGTTTTTGTGCAGCATCAGTTTTTATTTTTTTCTCCCTAATTAGTTGTTCTTGGCTTTTTTGGCCTCATTGACTTCCACTATAATAAAATGTTTTGATTGCAAAGCCATGACACTATATAATCATGCATTCTTGATTGTTGGCAGTTTTTCCTTTTGCTAAGAGGTAAAATTTGTCATTTTTATTGTTGATCACCATGTGGCACCATTAACTCTTTAGTAGGCCTGTGCAAAAAACAGAGCTTAATTTCTGGCTTGTACATTGAGAAAATAACTACAAGTAAGATAAAATGCAATATTAGGTTTCAAAACTAAGATGGAGATAAAAAGGATAACGTTACAAATTGCAGCTTCTTAACTGTGCTTCAGTGTTACTTTTTAACACACTGTATGATTGGGACAATATGTACACCCAGCAGGGTTGTTTTAACTCTGGGAATTTTGCTGTGTGGGTCAATGACGTGATGTTAATTATTTTGTGTCCCTATAGGATAAAATAAATGTAAAAGGGTTAAAATTTCAAACTAAATTTGCAGACATTCTCTCTTTTGAGGACCAAGTCTAAAATTTCTGGTTTTATTATATTTTGAAAGAATATTTAGGGTATAATTGAAACCGGTCTGTGTCAATTGGTGTAACTAGTATTTTTTTTAAAATGAAAATATAAATATATTCATTAAAAAATGTGGAATAAAATAAAAGCATCTAGTTTGGTGTAATATGATTTTTTACATACATTTTTACATCATTTGTCAAAGATTATTTAGAAAACAGAGCTGTTTTTAGCATATGTCAGCAAAAATATTACAAAAATACATTAAAATTTACATTAAGAAATAAGTAATAAAATGCTATTACCATAATTACCATGTAAATGTTACACCATTTGACATTTTCAGGTCCATTCAGTCTTAACCTTTATAAAAATAGTGCAAATGTATTTTTTTTATTGCATAAAATTAACATAAATCCAATGTGCATTAAAACCTGATGCATTGTTTTAAAACAATTTTTTTTTAATTAAAGGGATAGTTCGGCCAAAAATGATATTAAACCCATGATTTACTCACCCCTAAGCTGTCTGAGTTGCATATGTCCATCGTTTTTCAGACAAACACATTTTCGGATATTTTAGATATTTAGTTAATTAATTGTAATGTTACGGAGTCCACGACCTTCAAGTCCAAAAAAAGTGCGTCCATCCTTCACAAAATAAATCCAAACGGCTCCAGGATGATAAACAAAGGTCTTCTGAGGGTTATCCGTGCGGTGTTGTTGTAGAAATATCCATATTTAAAACTTTATTAACGTAAATAACTACCTTGCGGTAGGTCAAATTAACCTCTAAGATTTTATCCTCCAAATATCATAATATTCTAATATCTGATCACTCCCCGGTTTCTATAACAGTAGATTTTGGTATAGAAAGACCCCCTTACGCTTGGCGTTTTAACCCCAACCTGTTAAATGAGGACAATTTTAAAACGGTCTCCAATGCTCATTTAGCTGATTTCATCTCTCTAAATGTGTAACCGTTTGCTTTAAAGAAAGCGAAGGAAAGATGAATCCATGTGCAAAAAGGTTTTATTGTGGTAAAATCCCCAAAGGGCCAGCAAACATATCCAAAGGGCAAATCCAACAAACGTAATCCAAAAACAGGCAAAGTGTCAGTGCAGGCAGAGTAGAATCACAATCCAAATACAGGCACAGGTCAAAAACAGGCAGAATACAAAAACAGGTAACAGGAAAAGGGGAAAACCCAGTGAGTTTGACTTACTGCACTGAATAGAGGACAGCTTAGATGTGAACGGAGCAGCAATGGACCAACTTTGACAACTTGTATCTGATCTTCTTCTAATTCTCGTAGTACTTGACTGATCCGCTCCTACAGCGTGGCATTAAAAAAGCAAAAGATTAATCACACCCATGGATTTGTCTTAAACACAGATACCAGGAGATCACCCATCAAATATCGAAGGTAAATAAATAAATATAAGTGATGAAACACCTTTTGTGCAGCGAGCTGTTCCTCTCTCTGTGCAATTATTCTCTGTCTGGCTCCACGTGAAGTGAGTTTCCCTGAACTTGTGACTGGAGGAGGAGGTCTGGGATCTACAGAGGAAATCTCTTTGTCTTTATTTCTCTTCTTCCTCTTTGGTATACGCTCTGGGGTGTTAGCCAGTAGGGCCATACCTGATAAACACAAATCTGGATTAGCATTTGAGCACATTGATTGTTTTTACAGCACAGATATAAAATGTACAAAAAAAAACAGGACCTAGAGCGAGTCGAGAAATCTAATGTAGAAGTCAAAAAATCTTTTAAATATTGGTGAGATCCCCTGTAGTCAATAATAATAAAATTTTAAGGTATACTCCAACCAAATATTCATATTTTCAGGGGTAAGCCATATGCATCACTTTTTTATGGACACTTCCCTCGGATAAACACGCCCACAGGTCAATCAGCGGGAGAGCGAGAACCAATGATGCCAAGTCACAGGCATCACTTCACGTGACAGCTTTGTTTTATATTAAGACTCAACAATGGCATGAAAGAAGAAGTGTGTTTTTGGATGTAAGGAGAAGAAAGCCAGCCATTCTGATGTCATTCATTGATCAATGGTGAGTACCTGCTGATGGCTCAGGTGTCCCATCTCTTTGTATCCCAGCGCGAGAACTCTCGCACCCTCCCGTGACATCTCTCTGTGCACCTCATCATAACTGGGTAGACACTCTGAGAACTAAAACACAATAATGTTTTCTGAATAAAAGTATTCATTGCTATTTTTATCTATAGACACAATGAAAGGACAGTCCTGGCATAAATATTCATAATAAAGTCTCGTCCGCGCTGCTGGTCAATGGAGTTCGACATCCGCACCTGGCGCCATCTTGTCACAGTCAGCTTGCTCACTCATAACATTGTGTTTTAATAGTGCATGTACTTTTTAAATAACCATAACTTGCTTAATTTTCTACCCATCTGTTTGGTTTGTTATAAATGTCAGAGATGTACTTATGAATAATGTTCATGAAACATGTTCAAGCATCCAGAATTATAGCCACGTTAATAATGTTTGTAAGAAACCGAACCATTTTTAAATCTGTCACGATTTCAGCGAGATAAGAGTATTTGTGTTCGTGCAGACCATTCACTTTACATCAGGTACCACAGAGCCCACCGGAAAGCTTGCCTGTGACCACCGGTGATGATGTTAGAGACTCCACCGTAAGACATCTAGCCTTTATTATGTATATCTATGGTCTTGGCTACATGAGCACAATGGCTTAATATTTAAATGTACATTAAACTGATACTCCAGTCAATCACGATTACCCCATGATTTACTCACCATCAAGCAATATATCATATAAACCATATAAAGGAAATTGCTTCACATACAAAACCCTACAGAATTTTGACTGAAATTTCAAGTTACAAAAATGATTTGTGTCACAATTTTAGTGTTTTTTTTACCAAACAAAGGCCACTTGGTGTCATTGTTTGCTGCATACTTTTATGGAAAATAATAAATTATTATCACCGCATTAAATTAACACAAAAGGTTTTGAGATTTTAGAAATACATTCTTAGAGCTTTCCATTGATTTATAATTTATAATTTAAGATTATTTTAGTTTTATAGTAAGATTAGTGTTACAAAATATGTATTAACAAAATGGCCCCATCTGTGGGCCCGTGACATTTTATAAAATGATTCTCACTCTGTAATTTTTTTCTTAAAAATGTGATGAATATTTAAACGACACTCATAGAGCCATAAACAGTTTGTGTGGGCCCCCAACAGTTGGGGTTAAAAATAGTAAAAATACAACAACAATTGAGAAGACATAAAGTTACCTGACAAAATAAAATCATGAGCATCGTTATGTTTGTCTTCATAATCATCTGCTGTGGGTTCAGACAGTTTTCATTTCTGTGGGTTCAGTTTTGATCCTCATGATGAGGTTCCTAAAGTCGATACGTTTGACTGAATACATCTTAAGTGTAGTCTGCAGGATCTGCTGCTGTTCTCCAGCGTTACAGACAGGATCCAGAGACTCTGTTGATGTTTGATCAGTAGATTCCTCATCCTGTAAACCCTGATCAGTTCCTGATTTACGGCATATGACATTAAAGCACCGCGAGACATTTGATTTTGACGCGATCTCGCGGTACCTTGACGCTTGATGGGAATCGTTCTGCGCAGCACTATTCAAAAGAATGTGAACACTTCACTGATAATCTACTTTGCAAGATAACAATTGCAAATTACCTCTTTGCAGTCTTTAAGCTATTAGTACAGTTTAAATTGTTGTATTAGCAGCAGCTATTGGTCTGGTTTTGTTTTCATAGTGATACGTGATATTTACGTTTTTTACCACCTAAAAAACCGTACCAACTAGGTGCTTTTACAACGTTTAAAAACCTCCTTTTTGGTTAAATTGTTTTTTAAATGTAGGGTGTCGTTTGTAAAACGTTGTGCTGCAACATTACCTAATTACAACCAAAATATAACGTTTAAAACGTTGTAAAAACGTTTTGTGTTTGCTGGGGATATGTACGTTTCAAATTTTTTATTTTTGCCATTCATTTCCATGCATAAAGGCTATCAGCAGGAGGAAATTCATATAACAAAAATTATTATTTTCGAGCAGGTTCACTTACTGTTTCTTTCACCGAATTTTAATTTTGTGAACAGACCACTTTTACATGTAAAAAATTAATATATTTACAGGTTTAGTTATGAATATTGTGTTTGATTATTATTACAGCTTTCATTTCATCATAATGTGACATAGGCTTTCATTTACATTTGTAAAGGACAATAAACAATTAGTTGAACTTATCTTCCTAACAACTCTTAGGTTAAAGAAAAAATTAAGAAATTAACACACAGTTATTATTATTATTAAAGCAACACTGTGTAGTTTTTTTTACCTTTAAATAATGTCTCTAAAATTATTTCAATGATAGAACAACTTTTAACTGGACAAATTGTACTGTTGCTGCAACCTGAGCAGCCTCCTAGCTGCTACAAGCACACTCTGAAAGTGGCGGTGGAGGGTAGGAAACACAGCCCCCCCCTTCCATTGCCTGCAGAAGAGTGTCTGATACCAGGCACTGTTGCGCTTTTCAACCACATGGGGGAGCTGTAAGTCATTTTAACATGGAAACTACATAGTGTTGCTTTAATGGTGTTGATAATTACTGAAAGAGTTGACAAAGAACTGAGGTCACAGCAAAGATAAGTAAATCAATTTATGTATTTTTGACGAAAAAATATTTAATGAAATTCAACACGCCTTCCAGTGGTTGGCTTTTCACTTTATGCATAATATTCTTCATGTGTCTTTTAAGGTGATCACTGGGGAAAAAAAGAAGCATCTGGTCCCTTGCAGGGTCAGATTATACCGCCTCTTGCTCCAAAATCTCACTTGAAATACAGTTATAGTTTTTTTCTAATTTAGAATTTTTAAGAAGTTTTTTTTTATTTACCTACCCCTAAAGCGGCTTTATGATACAGGACCCATGTGTTGAAATGTTTGCTTCATATAAAAAACAAGAAATTAAGGTAGTCCTACCACTAGAGGGAGACAACAACATATATTAAATTAATTATTAAATTAAAGACTAATTAAATCATAACAAGAATGGATGCAGCTAAATTTGTATTCGCCTGACCATAATTATCAAAGACTTGACAATGTTCTCGAATTGCTGCAGATGGCAGTTCACAGCAAGAATTAGGTGAAATCCTGAGGTGCATGGCCCTGTAATTCTGTATGTTTGATACAAAGAGAATGAAAGAGAAAGAGTCTGTTTTCATTGACTCTCTGTGTCTATTCATTCAGCACAAATCAGCACAATCTCTAACAATATATTGGAAGGCCACAATAGAAGAGCGCCTTTTGTTTCAATGGAATTTCAATCAAAGTGGGCAATTACAGAAATGGAACAGTAACCTAGCAACTAACAGTCTGTCCTGCTCATTATCATGTGACTGCAAAATGACAAATTTCACATTATACATGCACATGCACAAACATTTGCATTTAAAAACAAAATAGATTTCAATTTTTATTTTAAATTATAAAAAGAAAACTATTACCTCTCATTTGTCCTGTCTGGAAGGTGAGTGACTGAATACATCATATTTTGTCAATTGAAAATAGCTATATCCAGTTAAAAAGTTAAACATCAGTTTAAATGTATGATATCTGTATGAAATGTTTTTAATGTAACCAATATTTTTAAGTTAAATTAACTCAAATTATTTTAAAGCAACCAGGTAACTTACTTTTTTAAAGGTACAGTGTGTACATTTTAGCGGCATCTAGTGATGAGATTGTGAATTGCAACCAACCCCTCAGTACACTGCTCACCCCTTACTTTTGAAATGCATAGAGAAGCTACTGTTGTCACCACCGGACAAACATATCATGGTCGGAGACAACTTAGTAAAAAAGTTTGTCCGTTAAGGGCTTCTGTAGAAACATGGCGGCCCAAATGGCGACTTCCATGTAAAGGGACCCTCGGTGTATGTAGATAAAAATGTCTCATTCTAAGGTAATAAACACATAACGGTTCATAATGAAAGGTCTTTATACACCCCTGATAATAAAGTTTTGTATATTTTTTTGCATTTCTGTCAAAAGATCCCTCTAAAAATTACACAATGCACCTTTAAGTTGAACCAACAAATATTTTTTACAGTGTACTGAAGTTTGCACATAGTTTAATGCAGTGGTTCTCAAACTTTTTCAGCATGCGGCCCCCCTTGTGTACAGTGCATTCCTCCGCGGCCCCCCAAAGAAAATTAATGACAAAAAAACAAAAGTTCTAAAACTCAACATTTTAATAAAAAAACATTAAATTATACAAAGTAGTGCTTTTGGTTAGTAGTCTTATTTTTTTAGGTTTAATTACACAGAATTCCTGATAAATTAATGTATTTTATAAAATGTCATAAAACTGGGGCCCCCCTGGCACCATCTCGCGGCTGTTTGAGAACCACTGGTTTAATGTAACAGTGCAACCAAGAAAGTCACTTCATCTGTCTACAAGTCTACAATATAACTGCAACATGCAGTTGACTACAACTAAAAACATCAGTATACATCTCAAAAAAATGACTGTTGCTTGGGCCTAATTTTTTTATAAATCAGTATTGTCTTTATAAACCATCAAACTGTACAGCAGAACAACATTTTACAACATTTAGTGGCAGTTTCCCAGACAGGGCTTAAGCCTAGTCCCAGACTTGCTGAAGACTTAACTGAAAACAGCTTGCAATGACATCTTAAAGGGGACATATCAGGAAAATATGACTTTTTCCATGTTTAAGTGCTATAATTGGGTCCCCTAGTGCTCCTATCAACCTAGAAAATGTGAAAAAGGTCAACCCAGTAACTTAGTTTTGGTAAACCATTCTCATACAAAAACACATAATTGAAATTTGGCTCCCCTTGTGATGTCAGAAGAGGATAATGCAGTCCCTTAATCTGCACTAACCATGGCCTTCCATTTAGTGCAGAGTTCAACTAATTTTCATTTTAAAGGACACACCCAAAATGGCACATTTTTGCTTAAAGTGGCAATTTAAACATGCTATAATAAATTATCTATATGGTATTTTGAGCTAGAACTTCACATACGTACTCTAGGGACACCAAAGATTAATTTGACATCAATCACCACATACTCCTGTAAACCCTCATGGCTATAGGTGTCTCTGACACAGTGCTTCTATGGTTCAAGTCATACCTCTCAGGTAGGTAGGGTATCCTGGAAAAGTGACGTCTCCATACCCCAACTTCTCGATACTGGGGTGCCTCAAGGCTCTGTGCTTGGACCACTGCTCTTTTCGATATACATGACATCCCTGGGTTCTGTCATTCGAAAACATGGCTTTTCCTACAGTACCACTGCTATGCGGACGACACTCAACTCCACTCCACAATTTTTGCCCACATCTCAGCATGCCTGAGGGACATCTCACTCTGGATGAAACATCCCCATCTCCAGCATAACCTTGCGAAGACAGAACTGCTTGTCATATTATCCAAAGATTCAGCACAACCTTTCCATTCAGCTAGGTTCCTCGACCATCATGCCTTCCAGGACAGCCAAAAACATGGGAGTGGTCATTGATGATCAGCTTAGCTTCATGGAGCATGTTGCCAGCCCTGCTCGCTCTTGTAGATTCATCCTTTACAATATAAGGGAAATTAGACCTTTCCTAAATAAGCATGCTACGCAGGTCCTAGTCCAAGCTCTTGTCCTGTCCAGGCTGGACTACTGCAATGCGCTACTGGCTGGACTTCCAGCCTGCACAACCAAATCCCTACAGTTGATTCAGAATGCAGCGGCAAGAGTGGTCTTCAATGAGCCAAAGAGGGCGAACGTCACTCCTCTCTTTGTCAAGTTACACTGGCTCCCATATCAGCTTGCATCAAATTTAAAGCTCTGCTCCTGGCCTTTAAAACCACCACTGGGTCAGCACCCCCTTACCTTCGCTTGCTTATACAGCCGTATGTACCCTCTTGATCCCTGCGCTCTGTCACCGAGCAATGGCTTGTGGTCCCATCTCAAAAAGGGAAAAACCATTATCGCGTACCTTCTCAGGAGCTGTTCCACAACTGCGGAATGATCTGCTGGTCACGACACAATCTGCTGACTCTGTAGCTGTCTTTAAGAATCGTCTAAAAAGCCATGTCTTCCGCCATTACCTCACTTCCTATTGGACTTACTATCTTTCTCTATTTTTCCTTTTTCTTTATCTGTACATTCAAAAAAAAATTACTAACTAACTCTTGGCTATGTATACTGTGGTGGACTTGATGAGACTATTTCCAGTGCACCTATGTATTGCTGTTCTTGTGTTGCTATAATTGCTTCTAAGCGTCTGCTAAATGACTAAATGGAAATATGTTTGTAGAAACTACTTAAGTGTCCTAATATAACTAAGGCCTAGTCCTGGCTTAATCTAAACCCTGTATGGGAAACCACCCATAGCTGTTTATCTTACACACTCTCTCCCCCTCTCTCTCTCTCTGTCTGTTTGTGCGTGTGTTACACTGATCTAGTAATCTAGAAATCATCACTATTACATAAAAAGCATTAAGTGATTTTTATTTCCTGAGAGATGAATCCTTTATCTTTACATTTAATCCGTTCCCTTACAATGAAATCCACTATAAAATTTTCTGGTCATCCGTATTGAGGGGAGCAGATATAATCAATGTCAAACCTCCAAACACTCCATACGTTACACAGTCCATTGACAGTTTCTATACATTTATTTCTGAAAGTGTAGGTATTTCACAGACTGTGAGCCTTTTTAAACACATACTGCTAAACTAACCAAAAAACATGTCACAAACAAAAAGTTTCTCACTTTTTTTTATAGAAAACCTTTTGTTGTCCTGAATCAGAACTTGGTGGCTGTGAACCAGAGATGTGACAAAAGTAGGTCAGTCAGCATTTCCCCCCCCCTCCAAATCTGTAATTCAGTTGCTCTTAATTGCTCTTTAATCTTTATATGTCAGTAGTGGCCGGGAGGGAGGAGTTCCTGCAATGATCTTTAAGGAATGAAACCTGCATTAGCATGCTAGGCAAATCCCTTTTTAAGATAAATGAGATCTGATCAGAGAGAGACTAGCAGAGCAGAAACAGAACTGGAAAACAAAAAGCTCAAATCATAAATGAGTAGCACAGTTGCAGAGGGACTGGAGATACAGTTCGTCATTGTGATACATATTGGGTGAACTTCAGGATATTTAGATACGGATGTGACTAGACATAGCACTGGTAAATCATCGACCAAAATTTCATGTGATGCTTGGTAAATAAAATAAACAAACAAACATAAAAAATGCATTATAATACACTATGGTTTGTAATCTAATAATATTTAATACTGTATATGTGCATCCTGTTTATGACAGGCTCGGTGATGCTAGAATCACTGAAAAGAGATACTGCTGTCTCCAGATGATTGAACAAAACTGCTCAGTACCAAATAACAGCCATGTAATCACATACAACCTGACAAGACTAGCAGAGCACTTTCTATTTCCCTAGTTGTTTGAAGCTGTCAAGGCCTGAAGCTTTTAGATTACGCCAACAAAGCATGAGAAAAGAGCGATAATCGTTTTCTGCACTGCCAGTGTAGTTGAAATTCAAACTGTTGAGGATCTTTTGGCAAAGAGACTGCTGAGCATAAATAATAATAATAATAATAATAATTAATTTTATTTAAGCACTTTACATTTTAAAGAAAATCTCAAAGTGCTACAGTAAGGCATAATAAAATTTAAACTAACAATGATTTCAACATTTAAAAGTTAAACAGAAATGTAAACATTAAAAGACTTTTAAAAAAGGTATGTTTTAAGACCCTTTTAAAAATATCAGTCATTTGTCGGGCCCTTAAATGTTCAGGGAGGGCATTCCACACATATAGACATTATATATGTAGACGCCTTATAGGTTGACTGACGCTGCTTATTGAAGCTGACGTATCATCGCAACCGCCATCCTGGATGGGTCCCCAAAGCACCCCCCCTGTATTTATTTTGAGGAAGGTGTATCCCCAACTACAATAATCATAACTCTCAGAATTGTTACCAGATTTTCACACGTTAGTAACGTTAGTTATGATGACATAATATTAAAAATCAATCTTACTTGTGAAAGGTAATCCCAATGCGATCTGGTATCATTACTGTGCCGTTATTGCAACCGTATGTTGCACAAAATATAGGCATAGTTGCTCACTCTCCGTTGACTTCTATTTACTCTGGTGCTAGCGTTCCAGCATGTCTTGAGGTGTCTACGTATATAATGTCTATGATTCCACAGACGAGGAATAAATAACCTTTACGTTTACAGCTAAAGGAATGGGGAAAAAAAATTATTTCCTCATATCAAACAAAGAAGGATGTATGGTTTAAGGAAAAGTGTTAATACGTTTAAAGTAGGATGTAGCCTACACTCCAAAAAAATGCTGGGGTATTTTCAACCCAGCACTGGGTCAAAAAGGGATGAACCCAGTTGTTGGGCTGAATTTATCCAATGCTGGGTTTTTAAACCCAAAATGTTGGGTTGTTTTAATCCATTGTTGAGTCAAATCCAAACATTTTCTGTGTTAATTTATCCCAACAGCTAAATGCTGGGTTGAAAATAAACCAGCATTTTTAGAGTGGACGAAGTAGTGGCAAAGTAAGAGTGGAACGATGGGAGATGTTGTTTTCACCACCCAGAGACGTAATGTTCACGAATAAGGTAATGGATTAATACTTTATTACCTTTACGTTTGGGCACAACAGCTGTGTGCTATATGCCCTATCACTACCACTTCCACATTTGTCCACACGAGTTGCCATGCATCCAAGGATAGCGTGGAAATTACTTCACTGATAGGCGACAATGACAAGGGATGAGCTATTATTAAAAATAAGAATTTCTTTGCATTTACAAATCCTTGAGAACTTTTGGAATAATAAGATACACAACTGCAAGGATAATATACATGACATTACACTGTGATAGTGGTTTTTGGATATTTTATTACAAAAATCTTACTTAATGTGGCTTTAAGGTCCGGTAAATTGTTATTTATTTGGGAATTATGTGATATTCCGGAAACAACTTGTTACATTCACTATTATTATGACCAATTGCCAATTTTAAAAATAAATGCGCTGAAAGGCTTCTTTTCCTTGATACGATAGAAGAACCATTTTTGGTTCCTTAAAGAACCATTTCTTTCATATATTTTTAATAATCTAAAGAATCTTTATTGAAACAGAAAGATTCTTAAGATGTTATAGCTTTTTTATGGAACCATTTACTTAAAATGTTTTTTCAATGGCGTCTTAAAGCACTTCAACAAATTTCTCATTAATACAGTTAGAGTAACCTGCAGATGATGTGGAATCTGAGCCTCTGAATTATTAAAATAAATTGGAGATGCAGCACAGATGTGAAGTGTGGAGTATGCATGTTTATCTTAGTGTGAGGACTGGAATGTGTGTATTTGGCTGCATTAATATTTATACTGTTTTTTCCTGCCTGGCATATCCTCTTTCTATCTTCTTTACAGACACATCTCAGTTCATGCTTTTCTTATCTGTATGAAAGCAAAGAAAAAACGTAGCTGCCAGGATTTAAAGGAGAAAGATCAAAGCCAAAGTACACACATGACAGCTGACAGTGACCTCAAACGCTTCAAAGACCTTAAATAAGCTCGTGCCTCACCACACATTAGAAATAACACACTACTATCCAATGGTTCCTTTACTATTTGTGTAACATTAAAGAAAAACTGCTGTAAAAGTTTTGTCTTTACCAATTGCCAAAATCCATCCCATCAGCATCAATGCTACACTGTAAGCAATTGCCGTAAATTTACAGCCAATTTTCAACACTAAAATACTGTTTTCATGTTAAACAGTTTAGTACTGTAGTTAGCAATGCATTGTGGGCTGCTTAAATTGGAGCAACAAGACAGAGGCCCTCAACAGTAAGTTAATGTTTTAAATTACAGGACAATACAGTATTTTCTCGAAAATGCATGTTGACTGGGGAATTTGGAGCACGGTCAGAAGCACTATTAGTTTTATAAATTGAGGCTAGCCTTTTGCTTTTGGTCAATTTTCTTTAAAAAAATACAGAATTTGTCATTAACCCCTGGATGGAATTTCGGGAACCATTATTTGGATTGGAGATTTTCCAGAAGAGGACGTACAATTTAGATGACGTGCTGCACATTCTCAAGTGTTCTTCATCAAATTCATCAGGTCTTGCATCTACAAATGAAACGGTAATTCAAATCTTATTCATATTGCCAAGAATGCTTGATATCAACTGATAGAAGCTTCTCTTGCTAGGGATTTAAACATGTCATTGAACAGTGAGGCTTAGATTTGAATAGCCAAAACAATATTACTTTTGAGTGGTATTTTGTTTAATTTTGGTAAAGTTAGCCGTAGGCTACTTCTGAATTTGAGAAACAACACTTATTAAAAAATTTACTTTAACCAAACCATAGGATTATTTGAACATCGACTATCCAAGATGGTTTTGGTGAGTTTTATTTTGTTTGTGTCGACTTTTAATGAAAAGTATTTTACAAACAGTTAACAAGAAAATAAAGCTAATTGTAGTTTGGTTAAAGTTGAATAGTCAAGGCTTTGCATTTTTCTTTTTAAACGCCAAATTGGTGTGAAAATATTGTCTTTCTGGACTCTTTGTGAATGCAATGTGTGTACTAGTTTGTGGGAGTACTACTACATATGTAAAAAGAGAGGTGTAAATATTTTTTTGGCTCAAAGGAAGCTGCATGTAAGCTACGTGTGACAACATGGAGTTAAAAAAATAAATTGTTACCCTTTAAATTTTGAATGTCAAATCTATTTAGAAGTTTGATTGTAGGTACCTCGTTCACGTCTTGGTTACATTCCACCTAGTGTTTACTAATTATTGTCCTTTTTATAAATTTTCTTCTTAAAAATCTTATTATGGTAAGGATAATGTATTTGTTCCCTTCAGGTATCTGCCACTGCAGCTGACGTTGAGACAACTCTCGGTCTTCCTGCAAGTCCTCGCCTGATACCTGGTAATATACATTTAATTTAGAATCATTGATAGACACATTGTATATTTTATCCATTCATCTTGAGTTTACAAATGTTTACACAAGGTAACAAGTATTACCATGTTGTTAAGTTTCAAGTGCAACAAGGCAAGTCAGAATTAAGGGTTGGATGATCACCTTTAAGGGCTCTGAGGGCATCACACCAACATTTGCAATTGGACTTGCTGCTATGTTTGCAACCTACTACATTTTCAGCCTTCAGTATCAAGATGAGACAGCCTGCCCTCTGGAATTCATTCAGAGGTAACCCCCCTTCATTCCCTACCATCATGATATATACAATTCAATTAATGTGTTTGTATTTTATGCATAAAATGGAATTA